>NC_057710.1:16546694-16595231 GCF_004010195.1 Chiloscyllium plagiosum
TGGCCTATCACCCTCACCTTAACTTCCTTCCACCTATCGCATTCCCAATGCCCCTCCCCCAAGTCCATCCTCCCTACCTTTTATCTTAACCAGCTTGGCACACCTTCCTCATTCCTGAAGAAGGGCTTATGCCCGAAACGTCAATTCTCCTGCTCCTTGGATGCTGCCTAACCTGCTGCGCTTTTCCAGCAACACATTTTTCAGCTCTGATCTCCAGCATCTGCAGTCCTCACTTTCTCCTACATAATTTAAACTGATTGGTTTTATTCAAATTGTGGCCAAAATAACTAAGGTATCTAGCTTACAACCAAATGTTACCTATTTTCAATATTCCACGTATACTCTGAGACTACTAGTCAGTCACATGACAGTTGCCTACAAACTCTCATTGCCTAAACAGCCTTCACTCTCTCTTAAGGTGCAGTACACACCTTCAACTTCATTATAATGCTAACTTAACAAAAATAGCATCAGATTAAATGGATTATTTTGAGGTTGGCAAGATGAAACTGAGGGTTCATGCTGTACCTCAATTCTTAACAAGTGAGATCAATGGCTCAAATAAAACAGCCAAATAGTATTGTATTCAGGTTTGCTGACAATACAAAGCTAGGCGGGAGTATAAGGAGACAGGTGGGACACAGGGAATGAGCAAAGATTTCATTACTCTCATACACCAACTCCCTAACAACACAGGCCAATATATCATTTCTGTTGCTAACTACGGTGTATTTCTATAGCTACATAGCTTTTTTTCCTTCCAGGAACAACCAAATCTCTCTGCTCATGAATGTTTCAGACAGGGCTGAAACTTTTGTTCTTTTGTCAAGTTCTGAGTTGCATTGAAGGTTTTGGAGAGTTGTGAGTCCTAACAAGTTTCATTGCCCTAACTCATCAAACTTGCCTTACCAACAGATTTAAGAACAGCTTCTTTCTCGCTGTTATCAGACTTATGAAAAGACCTCTCATGTATTAGAGTTGATCCTTCACTGTAGCTGTAACAACATATTTTGCATTCTGTTCTATTACCCTTTTATTTATGGGCGGCACAGTCTCTCAGTGGTTAGCATGCTGCCTCACAGCACCAGGGGCCCAGCTTTGATTCCAGCCTCGGGCGGCTGTCGGTGTGGGAGTTTGCACATTCTCCCCGTGTCTGTGTGCTTTTCCTCCAGGTGCTCCGGCTTCCTCCCACAGACCAAAGATGTGCAACTTGGGTGAACTGGCCGTGCTGAATTGCCCATAGTGTTCAGGGATGTGTAGGTTAGGGGCATTAGTCAGGGGAAAATGTAGAGTAATAGGGTGGGGGAATGGGTCTGGGTGGGTTACTCTTCGGAGGGTGAATCTCTGGAAATCTCTGCCTCAGAGAGCTGTGGATGATACAAACAGATTTTGATCTCTAAGGGAATCAAGGGGCATGTGGTCAGGGTGAGTGGCAGAGCAGGCTCAAGGGTCTATTGTTGCTCTGACATCTTTATTCCTGACATTCTTCTCAATCAACCTCAGGCTTGAAAAACACTAACAGTCTCAGCATCCACAGATTTTTTAATAATTGGCAACATGGCCTTTATTTTAGAGCACTTTCCTCCACTTTTAAAATAATGCTAACTTCAGACAACCAGCAGAAGAGATAGAGAGCAGGAGGTTAATTCCAGGCTCATGCCCATGTGCTTACATCAATATATTTTATACCTACAGGGTATATAAATGTTAACATTTCTTCATCTGTACAGGGAACGACTAAGAATAGAAATGAGAACATTGGGCCTAATACTCTCAAGTCACACCTTGGGCAAAATGAGAACATTACAATTAATCACACAAATGAGGGCCTTGAGTTCATCAATTTATGTTCAAATGATGAATTTTAAAAACCTTGTTTTTGTATTTATAAAACCTTCATTCAGTTTGTATCCAGCCTTCCAGCGAACCCATCAAATGAGACTTTCTGGTGTTAAGGATTGACATCCGGTGTCAAAATCACAGAGCAGGGCAGATACAAATTAAACCCACCCCAATCCAGATCCAAACAGAAAGTTTTAACAGCAGGACTGGACACTTGACAAGTGTGACAATCAATTATTCTCAGCACAAACCCAAAGGCAATAGTAATAGCCTAACAAATCTCTAAAAGTGAACAGACTGGAACATCCAGAAATAATAACAATGCTAATAGGCTTAATCCCAAGGCAACTGGAACATAAAGGGAGGAAGATACATTAAAGGGGTACTCTGCCCGGTTTCTATGGATTTAGCTTTTAGTTACAGCCCTTGCATGCAGGGAATAAAATGTTCCAAGGTCCTTTGACAACAATAACAACAACAACATTATTGAGTGCCTTTAGCATTATGACGCCTATAGGATAGCGACCTTTTCCAGGTAAAACTAACTATATAAACAGACATAGCACATGTTTTGTCTGCCTCATGCACTATGAGATGTGACAAAACCTAGAAATGAATGTTAACATAATGAAAAATAGATTTTCAGAAACATTGTAAAACCAAGTATGATACCAAACAGACAAGGAGGGCAAAGGTCAAATAACCAAAATTATCAGATAAATAACCAGAGAGAGATGGCAGATTTCTTTCCCTAAAGGGACATTAATGAACCAGATGAGTTTTTATGACAATTGATGATTGTTCCATGGTTACTGTGACTCAAAGAGCAAACTGTGTGCAAAGGTTTTTTTTTAAATGGGTTTTGGGTGATACTGGCAAAGCCAGCATTTGTTGTTCTCCCTAACCGCCATTGTACCGAATGGCTCGGTACACCATTTCAGAGGGTGGTTCAGAACAGTGCTCCCTTTAATTTTCTTTCCAGCTGTGGGAGGCTGTAAGCCTGTATTTTTTCAAATTCATTTGTGAGATGTGGGCATCTCTGGCTGGCCAGCATTTATTGCCTGTCCCTAGTTGCTTTTGAACTGAGTGGCTTGCTGGGCCATTTCAGAGGGCAGTTGAGAGTCAACCACATTGCTGAGTGTTGAGAGCCACATGTAGGCCAGACCAGGTGAGGGTGGCAGATTTCCTTCCCCAAAGGACGTTTGTGAACCAGGTGAGTTTTTCTGACAATTGACAATGGTTTAATGGTCATTAGTAGATTCTTAATTCCAGATTATTATTGAAGTCAAATTCTACCATCAGTCATGGCAGGATTCAAACCCAGGTCCCCAGAACATTAGGTGAGTTTATGGATTAATAATCTAGCGATAGCATTACTAGGTCATTGCCTACCCCTGCAGTGATCTCCAGAACCAGAAGTCAATGCCATCAATGCTGACACCAATCACCATGAGTGGAACACCAGAGTGACTAAGTTAAGACTCAACCACATTGGTGTGGATCGGGAGTCACATGTAGGCCAGACCAGGTAACGATGGCAGATTTTGTTTCCTAAAGGAACATTAATGAACCAGAAGAGTTTTTATGACAATTGATGGTTACTGTGACTGAGAGAAGCTGTCAATTCCAGATTTATTCATTGAATGCAAATTCCAACAGCTGCCATTTGAACCCCTGTTCTCAGAACATTAGCCTGTGCCTCTGGATTATGACACCAGCAATTTAGTACTAGTCCAGCGATATGATGACCTCCAACTTCCCCAAAAGGGAAGGAGGAAAGCGAGTTAGATAATTGGAAATGCACAAAAGGCTAGAAGAGGGCTAGTTAGTTAGTTCAGTTGGCCAACCTGTGGCAGTCCAGGATAACGCCAAAGGTGTAGGTTCAATTCCCAATCCAACTGGAATGGACGTGGGACCTTTACCTGAGAGTGGAAGGCAATGGCAAACCACCAAGAAAAGAGATCCAGACAAAGCATCAACAGACAATGAGCCAAGGACCTGCCTTCAGAAACAGCACCCATGAATGAAGAAGCATACAGGAGTGCAGATATCTCAGAAGGGTTTGGGGGTAGGGGCACATTAAAGCATCAGGGAGGGACAAGCCCACAGAGAGCTGTGGAAGATTTTGCAAAAGCATAGTAGGGTAAAATTAGGTCAAGTAGTTTGGGCAAAGAAGTAGGTTATAAGAAGTCTCCAGAAAGAGAGTGTCAGGGAGAGAAATCCAGAGTTTAAGTCTTGACAACTGAAGGCATGGTCATCATTGGTACAACGATAAGAGGGACACAGATATCGAAGAGGCATGTGAAGGTGACCACAGAGGAATGGAAAATATATTGGTTTTGGAGAGTGTAGTGTAGATTCACCAGAACAATACCAAAGGTTGGAGGAGTAACTTATGAAGACAGCTTGTGCAGACATGCCTTGTATTCCCTTGAACATAAAGTGCAGACTTCTAACTGAGATGCATAATTTGTTGAAGGATTTGATCGGGGAGAGAAATATTTCCTTTGGTGGAGTAATCAAGGACAAAAGTAGACTTCATCCTAAAACTAAAGCTGTTCAGAAGCAAATTTCAGAAAGTTAAAAATCACACAACACCAGGTTAAAGTCCAACAGGTTTATTTGGAAGCACTAACTTTCAGAGCACTGCTCCTTCATCAGGTGAGGAGGGCTCTTGTCGGCTGCAAAGGGACTTGGATATGATGCAGAGCTGGGCTGAGGAGTGGCAGATGGAGTTCAACCCTGCCAAGTGTGAGGATGTCCATTTTGGAAAGACAAATAAGAATGCGGAATACAGGGTTAACGGTAGGGTTCTTAGTGAGGTGGACGAACAGAGGATCTTGGGGTCTATGTTCATAGGTCTTTGAAAGTTGCCACTCAGGTGGATAGAGCTTATACGAAGGCCTATAGTGTATTAGCGTTCATTAGCAGAGCCATGGGTACAACAGAGTGTTACAAGGGGGCATAAATTTAAGGTGAAGGGTGGAAGGTATAGGGGAGATGTCAGGGGTGGGTTCTTTACCCAGAGAGTGGTGGGGGCATGGAATGCGCTGCCTGTGGTAGTGGTAGAGTCAGAATCTTTGGTGACCTTTAAGCGGCAATTGGATAGGTACATGGATGGGTGCTTAAGCTAGGGCAAATGTTCGGCACAACATCGTAGGCCGAAGGGCCTGTTCTGTGCTGTATTGTTCTATGTTCTATGTTCTATGTTCTAGGTGGTTGTGGAGTAAGGCACAGAATTTATAGCAAATGTTTACAGTGTGATGTAACTGACATTATATACTGAAAAAGACTTGGATTGTTGTATTGTTCTATGTTCTATGTTCTATGTTCTAGGTGGTTGTGGAGTACAAGATTGTAAGGCACAGAATTTATAGCAAATGTTTACAGTGTGATGTAACTGACATTATATACTGAAAAAGACTTGGATTGTTTGTTAAGTCTCTCATCAGTTAGAATGACCACGTTGGTTTCCGTTCTTTCATATATAAATCGTAAAACTTTTTTAAAAGTTACATTCTCAAGTGAAATTTCAGAAGGGGGTTTTAACACAGAAAGAAAACTTGTATTGATAGAGTGCCTTTCATATGCTTTGCATCTCATGAATGTTGAAAGCATTTTTACAGCATAGTCATACAATGCAAAAGAGAGTAACTCCAGATTTTTGTCAGCTATGAGTATCAAAGGATCCAAAATAAAGCTGGGAAAATGGAGCTGAGGGGTAAACCATCAACATCTCATGAAATAGTGAAGTAGGTCTGCTGGAGGGAAACTCAATGGCCAACTCCTCTCTCTCCTGTTGCTATGTTTTGATGACTTGTTATGACTGTCAATCTAAAAGGAGCAAGACATTGATGACCCATGTCCAATTATAACTAGGTTGAAACTGTTCATGCAACCACAGAGATGGGATTTCCATCCATGTAATAAAAGGGAGACAGTCACACAAGTTCATAAGATATAGGGGCAGAATTAGGCCATTTGGCCCATCATGTCTACTCCGCCATTCAATCATGGCTAACACGCTCCTCACCCCCCATATTCCTGCCTTTTCTGCATACCCCTGCAATTTTATTGGGACAGGCAGATAAAAGTTGAATTTAGTCACTAGAAACGTCAAGGCACGCTCTGTGAGTTGGTGTTGCAAAAACACTTTCACTAGCATCCGTGAGCTCGTGCTAAAATTAGATTAGAGTACTTACAGTGTGGAAACAGGCCCTTTGGCCCAACAAACCCACACCGACCCTCCAAAGAGCAACCCACCCAGACCCATTCCCCTACATTTACCCCTTCACCAAACACTACAGGCAATTTAGCATGGCCAATTCACCTAACCTGCACATTTTTGGACTGTGGGAGGAATCCAGAGCAAACCCACGCAGACACAGGGAGAATGTGCAAATTCCACACAGACAGTTGCCTGAGGTGAGAATTGAACCTGGGTCTCTTGCGCTGTGAGGCAGCAGTGCTAACCACAGTCCCACAATGTCACCCAATTGTCAGAGCTATCCCACAGACAGCCTGACATAGCCATATCCGCAGAATCATATCTTTCAGTCCATGTCCCAACACCACCATTGCCATCCCTGGGTACGTCCTGTCCCACTAGCAAGACAGACTTATCCATTATCAAAAATGAATGGTATACAATCAGAAGGAAGTGGCTCTTGGAGTTCTCATTCCATGAAGTCTCATGGTTACATACAGCAGTTCTAGAAGTTGCTTCAGCACCGCTACACTACCTCAAGGATATTTAGGGACAGGCAATAAATACTTTCCTTGCTAGTGATATGGACATTCCAAGATTGAGGGAGTGTGGTGGAATGGGAATGTTTTCAACAGCTTCAAGATACTCCTGCTGTTTACCAGGAGATGTTGTTTCAGCTAATTCATGTACCTGCCTCAAACAAGGATACTAGATAAAAGGAAACTGCCAGTCATAGAATCATAGAGATGACCAGATATTCCAACCTAATCTAGTCCCACCTGCCACCACCCGGCCCATATCCCTCCAAACCCTTCCTATTTATATACCATCCAGATGCCTTTTAAATGTTGCAATTGTACCAGCCGCCACCACTTCCTGGGGCAGCTCATTCCATACACGCACCACCCTCTGTGTGAAAACGTTGCCCCTATGTCTCTTTTATATCTTTCCCCTCTCATCCTAAACCTATGCCCTCTAGTTCTGAACTCCCCTACCCCAGGGAAAAAGACTTTGTCTATTTATCCTATCCATGCCCCTCATGATTTAATACCATAACCTTGGCCTTGTATAGGAAGGGAAAGCTGTTGGATCAGCTTGTCAACTGAAGGGTACAAGACTAAAGGCCTCATGGTCTCAGACATGATCAAGACTCTTTTAAAATGTTTTACTCATCCTAACTCAGGGATACAGAATAACCGAATTGTTACAGCGCAGAAAAAGGCACTTCAGCCTGTTGTAACCACACGCTTGTCTTTCTTCGTCAGTGTATTGAGTATCGGGAGTTGGGAGGTTATGTCATGGCTGTACAGGACATTGGTTAGGCCACTTTCGGAATACTGTGTTCAATTCTGGTCTCTCTATTACAGGAGAAATGTTGTGAAAATTGAAAGGGTTCAGAGAACAAGGACGCTGTCAGGGTTGGAAGTTTTGAGCTATATGGAAAGGTTGAATAAGCTGGGGCTTTTTTCCCTGAAGCGTCAGAGGCTGAAGGGTGACCTTACAGAAGTTTATAAAATCATGAGGGGCATTTGTATGGTGAATAGTCGATGTCTTTTCCACAGGTTGGGGAGTCCAAAACTAGAAGGCATTGGTTTAAGGTGAGGGGGGACAGATTCAAAGTGGGCCTAAGCTGCAACGTTTTCATGCAGAGGGTGTTGTGTGTGTGGAATTGACTGTCAGAAGAGGTGGTGGAGGCTGGTACAATTACAGCATTTACAAGGCATCTGGATGGGCACATGAATAGGAAAGGCTTAGAGGGATATGTGCCAAATACTAGCAAATCCAGATGTCCCAACCTAATCTTGTCCCATTTGCCATCATTTGGCCCATATCCCTCCAAACCCTTCCTATTCATATAACCATCCAGATGCCTTTTCACTATTGTAATTATACCAGCCTCCACCACTTCCTCTGGCAGCTCATTCCATACACCTCCTGCTTGAAAATGTTGCCCCTTAGATCCCTTTTAAATTTTTCCCTTCTCACCCTAAACCTATGCCCTCTAGTTCTGCACTCACCCACCCCAAAGAAAATATCCTACTTACTCTATCCATCCCCTCATGATTTTATAAACCTTGATAAGGTCACCCCTCAGCCTCCGATGCTCCAAGGAAAACAGCCTCAGCCTAATCAGCCTCTCCATATAGCTTAAGCCCTCCAATTGGCAAGTTGAACCGAAGAGTCTGTTTCCGTGCTGTACATCCCTATGACTCTATCTGTGATTCAAAATGGGACTAGGTTAATTTAGGATATTTGGTCAGCGTGGACGAGTTGGACCAATGGGTCTATTTCCATGCTGTACACCTCTAAGCCTCTGTGACCAGCTCTCCAAATTCACCTGAACACACTTTCAGAATATTTCCAGTAGGAGGTGAGTATCTGTGCTGGAGTCAGATGTACAACCCTTAGTGACCACACCTTTCTCTAAATCCCAGAGTGGGAGATCACTGATGTGGATAATAGAACAATTCTACTGGGAACCCGGGGACATTTACTGCCCAGACCCATTTTATTCTCCTGGGAAATCACAACAAGAGGACATTGCTTGTTGGAAAGCAAACTTTGGAGATCTGTGCAAAGACCGTAGCTGTATAGCTAAACACTTGGGACTGCCCAATTAATTAGAATGACATGAGGACGAGTTGGTGAAGTTAGTTATGTTATTCACACTCTTCTTTCAAAGCAATTAATTGTTCTCCTCTCCAATGATCCATGACTTTTCTACGACTTGCATTGATTCTCTCAACATTGTTTCTCTGCTGGGTCAGGGCAGTCCTCCTCTCGAGTAAGATCGAGCAAAGAATTAACCGATGGACAAATCATTCTGGATTCGCATCACAGCAACCGCTTGCAGCAAACCAAGCTTTGTTTCTTAATTTTTAAGTGCTTTTCCAAAGATTTTCTCCTATATCTCCTGCATGCAGAATTCCCAACATACAATAAAAATGCATGAGGTCCTCTGTTTTGTAACCAGGATCAATGAACACAGTGTAGCAGCTCATCTCTGACATTAAATCAGTGTTGAATTTGAATTTGAATTGAATTTGAATTTGAATTTGAATTTGAATTGAATGTATTGTCATGTGTACTGAGGCACAGTGAAAAGCTTTGTCTTGTGAGCAATACAGGCAGATCACAGAGTTAAGTAGCATGGATAAATAAATAATAGGTAAACAGCAGCAAAATCAAAAATACAGGTACAGGCGAATGTTAAGGGTTTGTGAGTCCATTCAGTATTCTAACAATAGTAGGGTAGAAACTGTTTTGAAACCGTCTGGTGCATGTGTTCAGGCTTTTGGACCTTCTCCCTGATGGTAGAGGTTGTAGAAAAACATTGTTAGGGTGGGATGGATCTTTGAGAATGTTGCGGCCTTTCCTTGACAGCGGGCCTGGGAGATGGACTCTATAGATGGGTGGTTAGCCTTTATGATTGTCTGGGCCGAGCTCACCACTCTCTGTAACGGTCTCCGATCTCGAATGGTACAGTTGCCATACCAGGTAGCAATACATCCAAACAGAATGCTCTCGATGGTATATCTATAAAAGTTAGGCAAAAGTGAGGATTGCAGATGCTGGACATCAGAGTCTAGATTAGAGTGGTGCTGGAAAAGCACAGCAGGTCGGGCAGCATCTGAGGAGCAGGAAAATCAACGTTTCGGGCAAAAGCCCTTCTTCAGGAATGAAGGCAGGGAGCCTCCAGGGTGGAGAGATAAATGGGAGGGGGAAGTGGGACTGGGGAGAAGGTAGCCAAGAGTACAATAGGTGGATGGAGGTGGAGATGAAGGTGATAGGTCAAAGAGGAGGGTGGAGCGGATGGGGTGAAGGAAGATTGGCAGGTAGGACAGATCAGGAGGGTGGTGCTGAGCTGGAAAGTTGGGACTGGGATAAGGTGGGGTGAGGAGAAATGAAGAAACTGGTGAAGTCCACCAGTTTATCTATAAAAGTTGACAAGAGTATTCGTCATCATACCAAATTTCCTCAGCTGTCTAAGGAAAAAGAGAAGTTGTTGGAGCTTTGTCACCAGTGCATCCACATAAAGAGTCCATGAAAGCTTGTTGTGGATGACCACTCCCAGGAGCTTGACACTCTCCACTCGTTCCACCTCTGTGCTGTTAATGTGTAGGGGGACATGAGTAACATCCCGCCGGAAGTCAATAATGAGTTCCTTGGTTCTACCGGCAGAGTGATAATATATTTAGTCCTGCTACAACGCACGTTTCTTCAACGTGAATTGGTTTTAACGCAGTTTAAGAATTTATTTGTCGAACACAAACTTTCCTTACCTGTATTAGTTTAAATGGGGCAGCTATTGCTTGATTTTCTTAAAACGAGATCGCGCGAGAAAAAAACTACCACATTATATCAGAAGCAACTTTATTATTTCTCCTGTCATTTCTTATTAATGTGAATGTTACTGCTTTCACATCTGTGACATCTCAAAGCTGTTTGTTCTATAGGCCTGAAAGATTTCACAATAGTCAGAGCCTTTGGCCCATCACATCCATACTTGTCAAAAACAACCACCTAACTATTCTAACCCGAGTTATTTCTAACTCTATTCATAGAGATGCCATGCTATATTCTTCCAATGAAGCTTTACATTCTACATTATTGCTTACTATGGCTTTTCCTGTGTACTTTGGATCAAAATGGTGCAGTCCGACCTTGTGGGGGTTTACTCATCTTTTGAACTAAGATGGATGTTTCAAGCCTTTTTAGGAGCAAATTGAACACTTTCTCATCTTTCACAGTCTAAAACGAAAGAGGCACATCCTCTCACACAATTTTTAAAGTAAACATTGGTGATGGAGCGTATCATGAGGCCCCTGCAGTAAAGGGCCTCTTTGTTAAGCTTGTATTGTCAATGTGCATCTGCAGATGAGACGTTTGTTGCCATTATTGTTTGCTGATGAGGAACCTGTAAGGCAAGATCTTTGAATCCATTTCCTTCTGAGGCCTCACTCTGGTGCTACAGAAATTTGTCCCTTCCCTCAATGACATTTTTTTTCTGCAAACCTTTTCTTTTCACAATTGAACATACTCTTCTGTTTCACTTCACATGCGACTTGCTGATGGTGCTGAGCAATAATTCAATCAGGACTGTTTTTAACAAATGCATATACACATGTCATGGTCAATGCTCATTCTGGCTTTTTTTTGGGGTTTTCAGTGATGTTATTGCAGAAAATCCAGCTTTGCTTAAGTCGACATAACTTGCTGTGTTTAAGTTGGCATAAAATCCAACGCTGTGATTGGCTGCACCATATGCAACATGATCCTGCTTTGTGTGCCATCTACAGTCATGTCCTTTCAAGCAAACAGGGTGGAGATTCCAGGTGTCCTTCCTTCATCCTTCCATTGGAGGTTGAGGACACTCTGTTACTTCGTTTAGGAATCCTACTTGCACAGCTAGAGGATCTTAAAGGACGTTTCAGTGCTGGAACAACATTGGTTTAATGTATTTACCCAGTAATACATCAGTGGAGGTTAATATGCTCAATATGGACTGGAGTTTACAGGGTTCTATATTACTCACCCTCTCCAGTCCATATTGACCTCCAACTCAATAAAAATTCAGTAAGAAGCTGATGTATCTGTACCAGCATTTAGTCAGACATAATTACTAGGACCTTTGAGAGCTGGTACAGATGTAACTGTTCTCTCCAAAAGCTAGAGTCAAACTCTTTGCCTCCACTCACAGGCCATGTGAGATATAAGCAGAGTGGTTGGAGCTAATGTAAGATAAATATTAACCACTTCAAAATCATTACAACAATGAATACAGCATAAAATAGCCAACTGGCAGTTGACTTTTTGGTGAGTCAGCTCCTTACTGAATTTTTATTGAGTTGGTGGGGGAGAGGGTGAGTAATACAGGACCCTGCAAAATCCAGTCCATAGTAAACATAATGACTCCCACTGATTTATTGCTGGGTAAATGCATTAGTCCAGTGTGATTCTAGCACAGGAAAGTCCTGGTAAGATTCTCCAGCTTGATCCTGAGCCAAAAAACAAAGTGCCCTCAGCCTCCAATGGAAGAATGAAGGAAGGACACCTGGAATTTCCACCCCTGTTTGCTCGAAAGGACATGAGTGTAGATGGCACATAAAGCAAGATCATGTTGCATATGGTGGAGCATTACTTTTTTGTATAAACAGAGAACACAATAAGTTATGTTGACTTAAGCAAAGCTAGATTTTGTACTTATTACTAATATGCAATAAATCTCCTTGTTATCAAAGAACAGTGCCTCTTCTGTAGAAATTCTACAGTGTTGTATTCTCTGCCATGAGTCAGTAGACAAGCCCAAGACAAAGCAAAGAAGACTGGTAGCAGCAAACTACCTCAAACAATCTTTATCCAGTACCATAGACAGGTAGAGATGTCAAATACCACAAGGATCTCGGCATCACCATTTGAACAGATAATTATGAAAAATCAAAATCCCTCCCACTCCCTCAACTCTGAGAAGGAAACATTACCTCCAAGAGCTACCAATCAATCTGATTGGTCAGCAGCATTGCAGTCTCAACAGCACCAGGACTGAGCAGTGACCACCGATGGGATTACAATAATAAAAGCCGGAAGTTCTGGAGAAATTCAATAGGCTTGGCAGCACTTGTGGACTGAGAAACACAGTTAATGTTTTGAATCCTATATGACATAACATTGAAAATGAAGAGTGGTGAAAATTAATTCTTGCCAGGTCTATGGGAATTTGGGATTCAAGGGTCTGTTCCCTTGCTAGAATTAGGATGCTCAGTGAGTTTGACATTTCTGAACTCCTGATGACACAGTGGCACAGATAATCAGCAATTCATGATTCAACAGCACAAATCCAGCACAACCAACGATGTGGGACTGCAGGGCCATGATAGTTTACAACTTGCTTCAAAGGGGATAAAAGCTACACACTCACAGTTTAACAAGGAATCATGGCAGGAGCCAGATACATGTGGATTTCCCACTTCTTCAGCTCCAGAAAAGTAGTAAAAGGCATTAAGTCCAATGAGAACAAGAGTAAAAGCTTTCAGATAGGTGCAAGTGGGGTCCACTAGAAACAGTGATTTTCAGATGCAGCAACTGGCTTGGATGTCCTAAAATGGACATTATAAGATATTCTTCATTGACCTTCTTACACAAGTGTCAATGGCACTTATGTTAGGTCTTGGGGGTGAATCTGGACAATGGTGGGCAAGGGGACATGAGAGACTTACCTAGAATGACGCAGGCACTCTCTCTCTGCAAACACCAGACAGATCTGTACATGACTTCAGCAGTCAAGATGACAGCACACTATCACCTTCTCAATTAGAATTACAAATGGGTTATAAATGCTGGCCTAGCCAGCACTGCTCAGATTTTGTGTACATTAAGGTAAAGATAGGCTGTAATTCTTATGTAACCTCTAAAATCACGGTTTCTGGATTGCAGGGTCACTGGAGCAATCATCATCTTCACTAGTAATTTGCTGGTCGATACTAATCAAGTCAAATTTCAACCTAGTTTTGTTTACAAAAGTTATGTCCCATTCAGTCCTGGTGTTCCATATGTGTTCCCTGGTGTTCAAAATGAGATGGTGGTTTACATCTTCACACAAGGGTGGTCACGAGTGAAGCAAGAACAGTCTTAGGTACAATAGATTAAATAAAAGAGTTAATTGAATCTACCAGAGCTAGGCAGCAGTCAGTATTAGGGAGTGGGTTGGGAAGGTGGTGAGGGTGGTGTTGGTGGATCAATTACAGGCCTACACTACCAGAAGAGACAAGGATAGAAATTGCTCTATGTGCAGAACAAAATACAGCCATAAGCCTTGCGGCAATGCTAACCAATTGACCAGAAATGTCACTGCACCAGCCATAGCTATACTATTGAATATAGTCTGTATAGGACATTGGTGAGGCCCATTCGGGAGTATTGTGTGCAGCTATGGTCGCACTGCTATAGGATGGATATTATTAAATTGGAGTGGATTCAGAAAAGATTTACCTGGATGTTGCCAGGAATGGAGAGTTTGTGTTATAAAAATAGGCTGGATAGACTGGGATATTTTTCACTGGAACTTAGGAGGTTGAAGGATGACCATATGGAGGTTTATAAAATCAGGAGGGGCACGGATAAGGTGAAGAGCAAGGGTCTTTTCCCTAGGGTGGGGGTGTTCAAAACTAGAAGGCATAATTTTAAGGTGAGAGGAGAAAGATTTAAAAAGGACATGAGGGACAACTTTTTCACATGGGCGGCTCATATGTGGAACAAACTGCTAGAGGAAGCGATGGATGCAGGTAAAGTTACCATGTTTAAAAGCCATCTGGATAAGTCCATGAACCAGAATGGTTTGGAGGGATATGGCTCAAATGAAGGTAAGTGGAACTAGTTTGGTTTGGGAGCATGGTCCGGGGTTTGGAATTCTGAGGTGAATAATCTACTTTCCAACTTCCCAAAGTCATAGAATCATAGAGATGTACAGCATGGAAACAGACCAGTTGGCCCAACCTGTCCATGCCGAACAGATGTCCCAACTCAATCTAGTCCCACCTGCCAGCACCCGGCCCATATCCCTCCATACCATTCCTATTCATATACCCATCCAGATGCCTCCTAAATGTTGCAATTGTACCAGCCTCCACCTCTTCCTCTGGCAGCTCATTCCATACATGTACCACCCTCTGCATGAAAAAGTTGCCCCTTAGGTCTCTTTTATATCTTTCCCCTCTCACCCTAAACCTATGCCCTCTAGTTCTGGACTTCCCATCCCCAGGGAAAAGACTTTGCCTATTTATCCTATCCATGCCCCTGAAAATTTTGTAAACCTCTATAAGGTCACCCTTCAGCCTCCGGTGCTCCAGGGAAAACAGCCTCAGCCTGTTCAGCCTCTCCCTATAACTTTAATCTTACAATGCTGGCAACATCCTTGTAAATCTTTTCTGAACCCTTTCAAGTTTCACAACTTGAGGGTAGCCAGGAAGGACCTGAAGAGAGAGCTAAGAGCAGCAAGGAGGGGACATGAAAGGTCCTTAGTCGGTAGGATTAGGGAAAACCCTAAGGCTTTCTATAGGTATGTCAGGAATAAAAAATGTCTTGTACAGTCGCACCATGACCTCCCAACTCCTGTACTCAATACTCTGACCAATAAAGGAAAGCAATCCAAACGCCTTCTTCACTATCCTATCTACCTGCGACTCCACTTTCAAGGAGCTATGAACCTGAACTCCAAGGTCTCTTTGAGGAAAGGTTATGCCCGAAATGTCGACTTCTTCACCTCCTGATGCTGGCTGTGCTCTTCCAGCCTCCTGCTTGTCTACTTTGCATTTCAGTAGCTGCAGTTTTTTTGTCTCTTGATTATCATCACAGACACCAACTTTGCTAATTACTCCTTCCATTACTGACTCACACTGGCAGCCGTGTGTACTGCAAGGTGCACTGCTGGCAACTACCAAAGCTCCTTCGGCAGCACCTTCAAATCTTTTCACAACCACTACCACTTAAAGGAACAAGACCAACAGTTGCATGGTTCCAATATCACCTGTAAGTTCTCCTCCAGGTTATACACCATCCTGATTTGGGAACAAACACTCATATTCCTTCAGTATCACTGAGTCAAAATGTTGGACCTCCCTCTTCCTAACAGCAATGTCATTGTGTCTTTACCATACAGGCTGAAGGGGTTTAAGTAGAAACCTTTTAACAAGAGCATACTGAATTTGCAATAACTGTTAACCCTAGCATTGATGCAAATGCCCCACAAACACATTTTAGGAAAGCTTTGCTACAATTGATGCTTACTATATTAAATGCACCATTCTCATTGGTCCTGTCTGTTACTCCCTCAAACCAATCGATCAAGTTGGTCGGTGATAAACTTCCCATAACAAATCCATGTTGACTGTCACTGATTAAGTCACACCCTCCTAAACGATAGTGAATACTGTCAGAATTTTTTTTCAATAAATTTGCTGATACCAAGTTTAGGCCCTCTGGACAATAATTACTTGGTCTAACCCATTCTCCCATTTTAAACTAAGGTGTAACATGAGCTGTCCTCCAGTACTGTCATACTGCACCTGTAGTCAGTGCAAATTCAAAAATGATGGTCAGAACTCAGCTAATTCTTTCCTTGTTTCTGAGATACATTTCATGAACTGTAAGACACAAGTGCAGAAGTAAGTTATTCATCCAATCGAGTGTGCACTGCCATATAATGGGAATATGGCTGATCCGATAATCCTTGACTCCACTTTTCTGCCATTTCCCCATAATCAAATTTCACTGACTGATTTACCAGAAAATTTCATAGTTGCTAAATCTATAAAGATTGAGGAATCAGTATCATAGAGGACAGCAGAAGAACTCCCTTCAAATGTTGCCATCAGATCTGCCAGAGGGCAGGTGGGGACGTGAGCAATGGATAGCACCTTTGATTGCAAAGCTCCACCTGAGCGCTGCACTAGGAATGCTACCTCAAAGCTGTAATCTTAGCAGTGGGCCTTGGACCATTACTCTGTCTGTCCCAGGAAGCAACACTGCTGTTGACCTAGACAGAGCTGAAGCAAGTGACTTGAGGGCTTGTCACATATAATCCTCATGCTGATAGAATAAAAACAATTCCCCAGATAGATCATTAAAAAATAACTGAGAGAGAGAAAAAAAGTCTATCATTGGGCACTTAAACTGAAATGCTAATTCGATAGCATTCATTAAAATGTTAGTTTACTGAATGTAATGTTGGGTAGAAGGGTTCGTGGTACCATGTGTCTCCAAAGCTGAACTTAAAGGAAATCTTTGAAGTAACAAAATGGGATCTTTAAAGAAGATTGAGCCACCTGTGGGAATTAGTAACATGTGAGAGATGTGATGCTTGTTAAAAGTGATGGATGGACAGCTCTTCCTCTCCTGGGGCTAAGTCAGCCTGAAAAACAAAAAAAACCCACTGATGGGTTGACATTCACCATTTAATTCTGAAGAAGTCACAGGCAGCTGCTTAAATCAGTGTTCCAAATTATCCATTAACTGGCCTTTGGGAGTCAATTGCTTGTGATCCATGTTATGAATTAAAGTTATTTCGTTATTGTGCAAATAGCCCAGCTGCAGAAAATAATTACTTTCTTTCTGAAGCTAAAATGTTAGGCTCTCTGAGGGCCCAAGCAGACAGAGCAACTTCCTGGTGTAGCACAAACTTGTGTTGGCTTTGTGGATATGGGTTAAAGGTTTGAGAAGAAGCAAGATAAAATGAAGATGGGAAGCACTGATACTAAATAGGTAAGGAAAAGTTAGAATAGAGTCAAAGATATCAGGGCGTAAGACCCATCTATACATTAGTTTGTAGAACTACATAGAGTATAAGAAAAAGAATGGAATGAATTGCTGGTGCAGCTTCATCTCAGGGAGTATGACACCATTTCAGAGGCATGGCCATGTTACAGTCAGGACTAGGAACTAAAAATACCAGGATACAGGAACAGTTGGGAAAATGCTGGAACAAAGGATGAAACCACTTTGATACTGAAAAAGGATATGATGAATGGGAAGTAACTCGGTAAGCAGTATGGGTAAAAGTATGAAACAAGAAAGATGGAGAAGCTGAACAAGCTTTGAGGAAGGAGTGACCTGTTAGTCCAATCAGGGATGGAATGGTGAAATTACACAAGGTGTGTGAGGAATTGTCCAGTGGTTGAATCAAAGGCCTAGGCATGTCAGCACTGTCTAATGTACTCAGAATCCCTACAGTTTGGAAGCAGGCCATTTGGCCCTTCAAGTCTAGTCCAACCCTCTGAAGAGCATCCCTCTCAAACACAACCTCCGAGCCTATCCCACACATCCCGAATACTATGGGCAATTTAGCATGGCCAATCCACCTCACCTGCAGATCTTTGGACTGTGCAAGCACCTAGAGGAAACCCACACAGACACATGGAGAATGTGCAAACTCCACACAGTTGCCCGAGGGTGAAATCAAACCCAGATCTCCATTGCTGTGAGGTAACAGTGCTAACCACTGAGCCACTGTACCACCAAAGTGATTGTGTTGCCATGTACTTTGTAAATAAGTGTCATTTATTGTGAAAAACCATTGTGTTTTGTAGTTAACCAGCAGGCTTTGAAGTTAATATAAAACAATTTGGGGGGGTACTTGCTATTAGCTATAACCTATCAGAATTTAAGAGTGTAATGATTAGCCAGATAAGTTGTCAAGTTAAGGTGATTTTAACAAGAAGATTAACTTTCACAAGGATTGGGAAAACCAGACAAGCAGATGTTTGAAACTGAGCTATATTTGAATTATGTTTTCAATAATTCGTCAATGGTTGACTGCGTCAGTGTCTGAGCCAACATTTATTGCCCATTCACAATCACTGTTGAGGAAGTGGTGCTAATTTGTTATCGAAACTATGACAATCCTTATGGTGTAAGGACACCTACAGTGCTGTTAGGAAGCAACTTCAAAGATTGTGACCCAGCAGCAGTAAAGGAATGATTATATAATTCCAAGTCAGAATAATGTGTGGCTTCCTGGAGAACCCACAAGGTGGTGATGTTCCGATGCACCTGCCTCCCTTTTTTTTCAAGGTGGCAGAGATCATATATTTTGAAGGTCCTGTCAGAGGAGCCTTAGTGAGTGATTGCAATGCATCTTGTAAGTGGTACACAGTGCTGTAACTGTTTGTCAGTGGGGGAGGGAAGCAAAAATTGGAAGTCTTATATGAAGTGTCAATCAAATGGGCTGCTTAGTCCTAGATTGTGCCAAGCTTCTTGAGTGTTGTTGGAGCTACACTCACCTAGGCAAGTAGGGAATATTCTAAGTATTTCTGACTTGTGCCTGTAGATGGCAAAAAGGCGCTGGGGAGTCAAAAAGTGAGTTGCTTACTGCAAAGTTCCTCTGATTTGCGCTTGTAGTCAAGTATTTGTATAGCTAGCCCAGTTTAATTTCTTGTTAACGATAGCCCCAATTATTTTGAAAATAAGGATTCAGCCATTGAATATCAAAGGATGTTGGCTGGATTCTCTCTTGTTGGAGATGATCATTCTCTGGCACTTGACCTACAGTTAGGAAACAAGGTAGGGCAGGTGACTGAGGTGTCAGTGGAGGAGCAGTTTGGGGCCAGCGACCATAATTCTATTAGTTTTAAAATAGTGATTGAAAAGGATAGACCAGATCTAACAGTTGAAGTTCTAAATTGGAGGAAGGCTAATTTTGACGGTATTAGGCAAGAACTTTGAAAAGCAGATTGGATGCAGATGTTTGCAGGTAAAGGGATGTTTGGAAAATGGGAAGTCTTCAGAAATGAGATAATTAAAGTCCAGAGAAAGTATATTCCTGTTAGGGTGAAAGGAAAGACTGGTAGGTATAGGGAATGCTGGATGACTAAAGAAATTGAGCGTTTTCTTGAGATAAAGAAGGAAGCATATGTCAGGTATAGACAGGCCAGATCGAGTGAATCCATAAAAGAGTATATAAAGGCAGTAGGAGTTTAGGATCATCAAGATGGAAATCAGGAGGGCAAAAAGGGGATATGAGATAGCTGTGGCAAATAGAATTAAAGAGAATCCAAAGGGTTTTTACAAATACATTAAGGACAAAAAGGTAACTAGGGAGCAAATAGGGCCCCTCAAAGATCAGCAAGACCGCAGGAGATGGGGGAAATACTAAATGAGTATTTTGCATCAGTGTTTACTGTGGAGAAGGACATGGAAGATGTAGAATGTTGGGAAATAGATGGTGACATCTTGGCAAATATCCATATTACAGAGGAGGAAGTGCTGGATGTCTTGAAATGCATAAAGGTGAATAAATCCCCAGGACCTGATCAGGTATACACGAGAACTCTATGGGAAGCGAGGGAAGTGATTGCCGGTCTCCTTGCTGAGATATTTGTATCACCAATAGTCACAGGTGAGGTGTCAGAAGACTGAATGTTGGCAAACGTGGTACCATTATTTAAGAAAGGTGGTAAAGACAAGCCAGAAAACTATAGACCAGTGAGCCTGACATCAGTAGTGAGCAAGTTGTTGGAGGGAATCCTGAAGGACAGACAAGGACTGATTAGGAATAGTTAACTTGGCTTTGTGCATGGAAAATCATGTCTCACAAACGTGATTGAGTCTTTTTGAAAAAAGTAACAAAGAGGATTGATGAGGGCAGAGCGGTGGACATGGACTATATGGACCTCAGTAAGGGGTTCGCCAAGTTCCCCATGGGAGACTGGTTAGCAAGGGTAGATCTCATGGAATACAGGGAGAACTAACCATTTGGAAGAAGGGTAGAAGACAGAGGATGGTGGTGGAGAGTTGTTTTTCAGACTGAAGACCACAAGGATCGGTGCTGGGTCCACTACTTTTCGTCATTTATATAAATGATTTGGATATGAACATAGGAGGTATAGTTAGTAAATTTGCAGATGACACCAAAATTAGAGGTGTCATGAAGGTTACCTCAGATTACAACAGGATTTGGACCAGATAGGCCAATGGGCTGAGGAGTGGCAGATGGAGTTTAATTTAGATAAATGCGAGGTGCTGCATTTTGGGAAAGCGAATCTTAGCAGGACTTATATACTTAATGGTAAGGTTCTAAGGAGTGTTGTTGAACAAAGAGACCTTGGAGTGCAAGTTCATAGTATCCTTGAAAGTAGAGTCGAAGGTAGATAGGATAGTGAAAAGGAAGTTTGGTATGCTTTCCTTTATTGGTCAGAGCATTGAGTACAGGAGTTGGGAGGTCATGGTGCAGCTGTACAGTACATTGGTTAGGCCACTGTTGGAATATTGCATGCAATTCTGTTCTTCCTATCGGAAGGATGATGTGAAACTTGAAAGGGTTCAGGAAAGATTTACAAGGATGTTGCCTGGATTGGAGGATTTGAGCTATAGGGAGAGATTGAATAGGCTGGGACAGTTTTCCCTGGAGTGTCGGAGGCTGAGGGATGACCTCATAGAGGTTTATAAAATCCGGAGGGGCATGGATAGGATAAATAGACAAAGTATTTTCCCTGGAGTGTGGGAGACCAGAACTAGAGAGCATAGGTTTAGGGTGAGAGGGGAAAGATATAAAAGGGACTTAAGGGCAACTTTTTCATGCAGAGGGTGGTGCATGTATGGAATAAGATGCCAGAGGAAATGATGGAGGCTGGTACAATTGCAACATTGGGGGGAATATGGGCCAAGTGCTGGCAAATGGGACTAGATTGGGTTGGGATATCTGGTCAGCATGGACGAGTTGGACCAAAAGGTCTGTTTCCGTGCTGTACATCTCCATGACTCTATGACTCATATGGTGCCTATGTTACTTGCCACTTATCAGCTCAAGCCTGGAAATTGTCCAGATCTTGCTGCAGTTAGACAGAAACTGTTTCAATATCTGAGGGGTGACAAATGCTGCTGAACATTGTACAATCATCTGTGAATATCCCTACTTCTAACCTTAATGATACAGGAAAACTCATTGATGAAGCAGCTGAAGATGATTGGATCTAAGGCACTGGAGGTACTTCTGGAATGATGTGCTAGGTCTGCGATGATTAACCTTCATGAGCGTAGGAACTGGGAGCAGGAGTCGGCAATTCAGCCCCTTAAGCCATTTAATATAATCATGGCTGATCTCATCTCGGTCTCAACTCCACTTTCCTGCCTGCTCTCCATAACTCTTCAACCCATTACGAATTAAAAATCTGTCTATCTCCTACTTAAATTTGCTTAACGTTCCAGCAATCTTTGCACTCTGAGGTCGTGAATTCTACAGATTCACAACTCTTTGAGAGGAATAATTTTGCCTCATCTATGCGTCAAATTTCCTTATCCCAATATATGACCTCTAGTTCTAGACTGCCCTACATTGAGAAACAGCCCTTCTACATCTGCTTTGTCAATCCCCTTTTGCATCTCACATACCTCAATTAGATCTCCTCTCATTCTTCTAGACTCCGGAGGTGTAGGCCTAACCTGCTCAATCTCTCTTCAGAAGACACCCCATACCTCTGGAATCAATCTAGCATCTGGCTGAAGATTGAACTGCTTTCAATACTGCTGGATCCTTCTTCAAGTAAGGTGACCAAAATTGTGCACAATACTCACTAACACCTTGTACAATTGCAGCAACACTTTGCTACTTTGATACCCTTTGTGCACAACCTTTGTGTTACGAACGACAATTGAAAATGGAGAGTGTACAAAAATTGACTGGCTGGATGTGACAAATGGAGTCCTTCAGGCGCCTGCACTGAGGCCTAACATTTTACAATTTGGAACAATGATATTAATGGGAGCATTGAAAGCATGGCAGCAAAATTCACAGGTGATACCAGGAGAGGTGGGAGATCATGTCGAGAAGAAGGCAGAAGGGAATTGTCGACAAAAGGTTGAGTGAGTGAGCAAAAATCTGGCACAGAGAGTAAATCATGGGAAAATGTGAAGTTGTTCACTTTTGTAGGAAGAATACGAATGCAGTGCACTACATAAAAGAAGGAGGTCTGCAAGATTCTGAAGGGTAGAAGGATTTAGATGTTCTTCTGCATGAGTCTCACAATTAATAGGCAGGTACAGTAACTATTCAAAAAGGCCAACTGAATCTATCTTTCATCACAAGAACATGAAATTGAACGTGTTATGCCTCAGTTACGCAGGGAATTGGTAAGACCGCATCTTGAATCTTGAGCAGTTTAATCTTGGTCTCCTTATTTAAAGAAGAACATAAATGTATTGGATATGTCTCAGAGGAAGTTGGCAAAATTGATACCTGCAATGAGAGAATTAACTTATGAGGAAAGGTTGGCCATACTGAGCATGTTCCATTGGCATTTAGAGCAATGAGGAGTGACTTGACAAGGTTGAATTGGAAAGGATGTTTCCTATTGTGCAATGTTTTAAAATTAGGGGTTGCCCTTTTTGAACTGAGATAAGAAAATTTTTTTTCTCTCAAAGGATTGTGCAATTTTGGAATTTGCTGCCTCAGAAAGAAATGATGGAGAAAAGAAAAGAATTGGATATTCTTAAACAGAAGTAAATAGATTCTTGTTAGGCAAGGAATCAAGGGTTATCAGGCATGTGTGGGAATGTGGCATTCAAAACTGATCAGCCATGACCTTACTGAATGATAGAGCAGGCTTCTTTGGCAGAATGTTCGACTCTCTGCTTCTGATTTTCCCTCTGATTCTCATTGACTCCAGTTTTCTGCAGCTGCTCAATACCAAACTTGATATCAAGGGCAGTCACTCTCAACACTTCTCTGGAATTCAGCTCCATTTCTCCATGTTTTGAGCAACGTTGTAATGGACTGAGCTCATAAAGAGCACATGGTCAAGAGCTGAGCGTGCCTGGCAGAATCTAAACTCAGATTATGTGAGCAGGCTTCTTGTACGTGCTGCTGGGAAGTCCTGTCAGCAACAATTACAATGATTTTTAGATTAGATTAGATTCCCTACAATGTGGAAACAGGCCCTTCGGCCCAACAAGTCCACACCGACCCTCTGAAGAGCAACCCACCCAGAGCCATTACCCTATATTTACCCCTGACCAATGCACCTTACACTACAGGAAATTTAGCGTGGCCAATTCACCTGACCTGCACACCTTTGAACTGTGGAAGGAAACCGAAGCACCCGGAGGAAACCCACACAGACACAGGGAGAATGTGCAAACTCCACACAGACAGATGTCCAAGACTGGAATCGAACCTGAGACCTGGGTACTGTGAGGCAGCTATGCTAACCATTGAGCCACCGTGCTGCCCCACGTGCCGCCCCATGATTTAAAGTAGACTGATGGGACATGATACATCTTGTTGGATTTTTCCAATTTTTTGTGAACAGAACCTACCTGGGCAATTTTCCACAGTGCCAAGTAGCTACCACTGTTGAACTGGAAAATCTTGAACACATCTGGAACGTCTTCAGTTCTTTTGCTGCAATGTTGTCAAGGTCCATAGTCTCCGTAATATTCAGTGCCTTCAGTCACTTCTTGATATTGTATGGAGTGAATCAATTGGCTAATGGCTGGCATCTGTAATGCTGGGGACCTCAGGTAGAGGCTGAGGTGGATTATCCATTTGATGCATTTGGCTGAAGATTGTTATGCATGACTCAGCCTTGCCTTTGTGTTGATTTACTGGGCTCTCTGATTACTCAGCTTGGGAATATTTGTGCAGTAATTTTCTCCTGTAAGTTATTTAATTGTCCATGGCCATTCATGACAGGAAAATGGCAGGACTGCAGAGCTTAGACCTGATCCATTGTCTGTGGGATCATTTAGCTGTATCTATCGCATGGAATGAGTCCTGTGTTGTACGTTCACCAGGCTGACATCTCATCTTCAGTATGCCTGATGCTGCTTGTGGCATGTCCTCCTGCATTGAACCAGGGGTGATCCTGTATTGATGGTAATAGTCGAGTGAAGAATAGGGCGGGCTATAAGGTTGCAGATTGTTGAATACACTTCTGCTTCTATTGCTGAATGGCTTACAATATCTCATGGATTTCTAGTGTTGAGGTTTGGAAATTCATCCAATTCTAGACGATGTTAGTGCCACACAACACAATGGGTGGAATCCTCAAAGTGAAGACATAAAGTCTCCACAACTGAGTAGTGATCACTGTTACCATTACTGTCATGGGAAGATGTATCTTCAGCAAGCAGATGGTCAGGATCAACTCAATTATATCTTCCCTCTCCCCACCCTTAGTGTTTCCTCCAAGTAGCATTCAACATGGAGAAGCATTAAGTTATTGGCTGATCACAAGGGACAGGTGGGGGAAGAGTAGGCCACAATTAGCACAAGCTTTCCATTCCCATTTTTGGCCTGATGTTAGAGACTTCATGGGGTCCAGCATCAGTGTTGAGGACTCATATTGCAACTCCTTCAAGGCTATATATCACTAAACTATCACCTCTGGTGGTATTTCCTATTGATGGGACTATTGTCAGAAATGATTTGGAATAGTTTGAGTGGATTCACCACCATCAAGTCTTCCTTCTATCGCTTCTCGTCTAGTCTACTGGTACTACATGTGGAAGGATGGCCTTGCATTGTCCCAGACAGAGGATAGCCAGAGAAACTTTAAAGATTAGAAAAGCTGGGCTTATTCTCCTTAGAGCAGCGATAGAATTTACCATTTAATATTTAAAATCAAACACAGTTTTGGTAGAGAAGATAAGGACAAACTGTTTCCAATGGCAGAAGGGTTGGTCACCAAAGAACACAGAATTAAGGCAATTTGCAAAAGTAGCAGAGGTGATATGAGGAATAAAGCATTGAATGGTTAACATCTGGAATGCTTTATGTGGAAGCAAATGACCTAAAGATAAAGTGGCCCATAATCTTACCAGACCATAGGCTGCCCTCTCATTAGAGAAAGGAGACTGATGGTGGTTTAACCTGAGGGTCACCACACCTCAGGCAAGGGGACAGAGTCCTTCATGGTCACCTCAGCTGGTACAGAAAATAAACCCACACTGTTAGTAATACTCTATATTACAAACCATCCATTAGCAAACTGAGCTAAACCAATCCCCTCAGATGGAAACAAACTCAACAGCATCTTCAAGGGCAATCCGATACTGAGGCAGTCTCAACAGTTATGAGGACACACTGATTTGTTTCATTTTCTAATTCCAAATGCTACTTCAATTCCTCTCTTCACTTCAAGCACTCTCCACACTCACAAGGTCACATTAAGTCCATTCTTTTGTCAAAGTTGATAAAGCGTGGTGCTGGAAAAGGCACAGCAGGTCAGGGAGTGGAGGGCTGCATGTTGTGAGGGCGGGAGGTTGGAGTGGGTGAGATAGATGGAGAGATTGAGGCGGTCAATGTTGCAACTATGTCAAAGTTAATGTCAAAGCCTACCTTATGTCTGTCACATACTCTCTCACCACCAATGTCATCCCTGGGTATGTTTTGTCCAGCAGAGATGGTAGCTTTCTGATATCACAACATAATCTCTGCCCATCAGGCTGCAAAGGACTTTTCGTGAGAAGTGTTAACTGGTTCCTGAGTTGTTGTCCTTAGTGATAACAGCACATAGTGAAAGTAATAATGAATATTTAGTTTTAAGTTGAGCCTAATGTATCACAAGAAATAACCGTGTATATTTGGTAAACAAATTTACTGTAAAAAAATTGAGGTTATCCTCTGTCTGAGACATTGCAAGACCTACATATGTTATCAGTAGACTAGACGAGAAGAGATTGAAGGAAGAATTGACCGTGGTAAATACACTCAAGCAAATCCGAATCATTTCTGACAATAGTCCCACCTTCAGAAAATACCGCCAGAGATGATAGGTTAGTGATGTACAGTCTGGAGGGAGTTGCCATGGGAGTCCTCAACACTGATACTGGACCCCATGAAGTCTCATGACATCAGGCCAAAAATGTGGATGGAAAGTTTGTGCTAATGTTCCTCACTCTGGGTACCATTCTAGTAAACCTGCTGATCAACCTGTCCAATGTTTTGACATCTAGCCATTCGTTGGGGTATCACATTACACACTGACCTCACCATGTTGTTCTCAGCTTGGACTTCCAAAAGGTTGTGGCATAAAAGAAGAGTGCAAGACAAAGGTTAAAGGCTTACTCCAGACAGACCCAACTCCAGCAAAATCCAGCCCAGTACTGAATGGACAAAGTCAGAAGGCACATGACACCAGGTTTTAGTCCAATAGGGTTATGTGAAATCACAAGTTTTTGGAGCGCTGCTCCTTCATCTGGTGAAATCACCTGTTGAAGGATCAGCATTCTGAAATCTTGCGATTTCAAATAAACCTGTTGGACTAAAACCTGGTGTCATGTGACTTCTGACTTTGTCCACTCCATTCCAACAACGGCGCCTCCACATCATGACCATTGAATAGATGGGCCGAGTAGCCTATTCTTGCTCCTATTTTCTGTTTCCTTTGCTTTCATCTCTTTCAAAGTTATTTTCTGTAAGCCCGCAGTCAGGCTAGCTGATGAGAATTACTCAACCTTTATTAATATTTGAGGCCACCTTTCAGCCTGTTTGATGTCCCATACATATTTATATGGTCAACGGTATTTTTAAGATAAACAACTCTTGCTTTCCTTTATTAGAATGCCTGAACAGGATGGTGTTTATTGAAGCAATTTAATTTGCATTGATTCCAACTGTGAGATGTGATTTCAGCTGCATACGCATACAACTGCAGTGTGACGTACAGCACTTGACATCGGGAATAATTAAAGTGCAGAACGTTATTCAGGTGGTCATTCACTTCTCTTTTCAGACAAAGGCAACTTTTCCCAGCTTTTCCTCATAGTTCAGAGGTCACAAAATGCAGTCTGAAGTAGGCCTGTTGCGTCAGAGCAAGGCAAGAAGGCCACTGCCAATGGTAGTGTAGCAGTGGGAATTTTGTCAGCTTACAGAAAAACTCATCAGCCTCCCTCCCTGTGGCATCAAACTGGCATTTTAAATGTTTAACATCTTTTAATTCCACCACAGTAAGTCCCACCTGCTAAGAACATCTAGATGTCAGCCTTAAATTTTGCCTTTGGCAGTTTTGATTCTGCCCAACTCAGCTTGCTTTCGCAAACTAGTTTTGCAGCAGCCCTTCATGCTGCTTGAAGTAGATGCTTTCATAAGGTCACCTTTCCTTGAAATGTAGGCACATGGATAGGCCATTTGACCCCTCCAGTCTGTTCCAACATTCAACTAGATCATGCTGATCCGCATCCCTACTCCTGTATGTAACATGTCCTCATGATTAAATGCTTTAAGCCCTAGTTTTATTCCAGAAAAACAGTATCTCACCTAATTTCCAGAGGCACAACATCCTTTCTGAGCTTCAATGCCCAAAAGTGGTTGCCGTGCTCCCGGCAGCATTCGATAATGGCTCTGCACCATTGAAGGATGACATTGTCATTGCATCCCCTTTGGAAAACGTCCACATTTCCAGCCTACCTTTGTAAAGATGCAAAAACTTATCTAGGTTTATCTAATGCCTTTCACAGCAATCTGACATCTTAAAGTACTCTACAGGCAAAATAAATAGCATGTTGTAGACATGTTAACATCCACAAAAGCAGCAAGAATGCCCAGGGACTGGCTTTTACATTCCCTCCCCTGGGTTGGCATTTCTGGTGACATTACCTTCATCCCATTCCCCTGCAATGACAGTGCAAGACTGGAGAGGGTGGGTGGAAGGGAAGGCTCTGCCTCCATCAGGGGGTGGTATGTGCATCAATGATACCCCTGTAGGATTATATTCCCACTTTGTACTCCCCACCTGACCTCCAGAGCTTGCCACCCCCAACTTTCTCCACCCCTGACCCCTTTCCTACTCCTTCAATGCCCTCCAAAAAAACCCAATCTACCTGTATCCATAGTTGTTCTTGGCAGCTTACTTTGTACTCCCAGTCTCTCCACTCCTCTTCGCTGGCCAAGATCTGGAGCTTAGGATTTCCTTTGACTGAAGGAGGAGATGGCCCAGTGGAAGTATGAGACTGTGGACCCAGAGACCCCCAGGTAATGTTCTGGGGAGCCTGGATTTGAATCCCACCGTGGCAAATGGTGGGATTTTGATCACTAAAAATCTGCAATTCAGTCCTGTGGAGTATTGAGGGAGGTAGAGCAGAAATAACAAAGAAGACAAGCTGTTGACAAAGGGTAGAGGGTGTGGGAGTAAAGGGTTCTCACTGTGTCCACAGAACTTACATCCCATAGCAGCAGTGTGCTCAGTAGTCATGATACACCTAAGGGGGGGCCACAGAATTGTGGAAGCAAGCCTGTTGCCTCAGAGCAAGGCAAGAAGGCCACTATCATGACAGTGGAGGTGATCATGCTCAGGAATATTATCCAGAGAGGATCTTTCCATACTGGGACAGGAAATATAGCAAATGACTCACAGTTCACTGTCTACTACTGTATTTGGAAGATCATACAGGGTCTGCCTGTCAGGAAAGAGGTTTCCTTGTCTCCTCTCTAATGGAGAAAAGCAGGAAGACCAACGTGTATTTTTGCTAAAGTGGCAGTCTCCTGCAGAATGCAGAGTGTTATTAATGGCACACATGTTGCTTTTCAATGTTTGAGAATCCCATAACGATATAGGGTGCCATTCACATAGTTGTTGTGTGACCGTGCCCAAATGGTGAATACCCACTCACCTGACAGCGGCCATGATGAATTTGGCCTGTATCAGTTTGCTGTTCCAATTGTCATTCGGCCGTCCAATCAAACCAGAGGAGATAAGCATTGGATGTTTCACCTGTAGCTGATGATTGCCCTTTGCGGTCAGTTTTCATATCATGAGAGCAATGGCAGCATGAGGAAGGTTATCAAACAGGCTGTCTTCAGGGAGACGTTGTGTCAGGAGTACCTCGGCCATTTGCTGATGAGACTTCCAGCACTTGCTGCGGTCAGAGTCCCAGTTCATCGGTGATCTGTAGCACCTTTCACCTCTCGGTCATTATAAAGGCCTTGCCACTCTGGGCTGTGTGGGAACCTCATAAAGAAGAGGGAGAGAGGAGGCAGCCAGCATATCTATATTCTCCTCAAGTGGGGCATGAGTATGTTACCAGATACAAGTGCTCCGAAATGGGACACCAGATTCCCATTGCTAACACTTTCTTAAGTTACCATCTTCCATCAAAGACCACAATGACAACTTATTGGCCACATGTAAAAAAAATCAAAAGAACACATAACAGGAATCCCATGCCAACTTTATCTTTGTCGGGCACCCGTAGATGGCTGGGCTGGAGACCTCAGGGGACATGTGAAAGTAGATCTTTATTTAAAGTGTGGGAAGGGTACAGTGTTGTGGGAGGTACAAAAGAGGAATGTATCCACTGCTTGAAATCAGAACAGATTGCAGGGAGTGGGTGATGAGGGATTTGAGAATGAATGATTTATTTATTGTCACGTGTATTTTACAATCAAGTGTGTGGTGCACAGCAGGTCAGGCAGCATCTGAGGAGCAGGAGAATCGACGTTTCGGGCATAAGCCCTTCTTCAGGAATGAGACCGATTTTACAGTCAAATATAATAAAATGCAGTAAAAAGCTTTCAATTATCACTGTAAACCTGTGCCATTTTGTTGTTTAAAAATAAGAGAAGATGAAAAGATATAACTTATAGAGAAGTCCATCTATGCTCTGATTCTGAGGCGGCTCTGAACTACTCCCTCGCCAGACCCAAGTAACGTCGAAGTCATGGATCCTCAGGCACCATCTCATGCCACTGGGGCGGTTCACCTTTGCTACCGCCTGCACAGGGCATACCAGTGTCAGAGACTGTCACTGTAGTTAATGTTACCATCATGCCTCCCACCACCATTTCACCGCCACCAGTATTGGACCCAGCCAATGACAAAGTCGCCAATCCTCAGGTGCCATCTTTTGCGAAGATGCCTTCGACAGCAAAATACCGCCATCCTCCATGGTTTCAGTGGTGCTGCTGATCACTGGCTCAATAAAGGCCTCTCTAATTATCCACAGAGCATTCTCCTTCCTAGTGGGTGGTTGGTGGCAGTAAAGTTATCTGTTCATGCTCACAGTAATTAGCTGCTGCTCCTGTCAATTACAGGCAACCTTCTGATTATTCCATGACGCCAAATGGTGAAGGACCAAACCTTGACACATTCTTAAGTCTTTTTTATTTACAGAAGTAAGCATGACAAGCATGCAACTCTTAACCCTAGAAACAGTTTCATCCTGTTTCTACTTAGAGAGGCATGTGTAAATCCTCAGCTATCACCTATAAACAATTAAATATATAATCGAGCAATTAGTAAACTTCTACAATGGAGAGACACATGTGCCAGTGAGTGTGTTGTGCAATGTTACAATGGCATGCCTTTCACAGTAGAATAGCTGTCGGTCTTTGAAAGTGATGATGCATGACTGTATGGTTCCCAGTAATTTAAATATTTGGGTAAGGGAAAAAAATTGTTTTTGAGTTGTCTCTGATAGAAATTCTAATTATGTGAGTGATGTGGGTGTGGAAGATTGAGCAGTGAGTGAGTGTAATGCTGCAGTTGGTGAGATATGATGTGTGGGGGTGCATTCACTAACTTTGACAACTCGTGTGTGGCGATTAAACAGCTTACAATACAGTATTCTGGTGTTTAGCACCAACAAGGGAAGAAGAATCATATCAGACTCAAAACATTAACTCTAATGTTTCTCTCGCCACAGATACTGCCAGACCTACTGAGTTTCTCCAGCAATCTCTGCGTTTGTTTGTAGCGACTGATGAATATTTGCCAGAAATCTTATTGTTAATAGTGATGGGGTTTTTGAATCATTTCCTAGGAGCTGCTGAGAACCCTGACAATTTAATCTCACAGTTAATCCATGGAACAATAGAACTCACATTACCTTTGATGAATTTGGTTCAAAAGACATGGACAATGTTCCAATATCTGATAACTGTTAAATGAAAACAAAAGGCTCATCTACAAGCAGGTGAAATGTAACATTTTCTGGTTGAATGAAGTCAGTGACTGATCACTATCATTTAATGAACTGATGTCCAAAGATCATTTTTACACTTGATTGGGCCAAACAATTTCGCTTTCATTGATTGTGCCTTGGTTCACTTACATTCCTCAGACATAAAACCTACGTGCTATCAGGGCATGGACTCAAGGGATAAAACTTGTTGATTGTTTTGGCTCTACAATGGTAGATTAATTCTGCAAAGCATAGTCTGACATTGGAAGAGGTTCAGAAAGACACCAGGCACCACATTGGGTCACTGAGGTTTTGGAGCCCAATTCAAATAGACAGTTGAGCCCCTTGAAAGCTAGAGTTGCCAACTTCAATTAAATCTATTTCTGGATGTTTCATCATATGACTGGCCCCTATACTTCAGTCACTAGTTAACTAATACATCCACGCTTGTGACACATTGCCTTCTATGTAAATATAAAACAAAAAAATCTAATTGCCAATAGTCAAAAAACTGAAAGAACTGTGGAAGCTGGAAATCTTAAACAAAACCAGAAATTTCTGGAAAATCACAGCAGGTCTGGCAGCATCTGTGGAGAGAAATCAGAGTTAACGTTTCAGGTTTAGTGACCTTTCCTCAGAACTGATGGTAGCTAGGAAAAGGATGTTTTAATCACCATTTGGTTGCACATAACCTAAGCATTGCTGAAAACAACACTGTGTTTTCAATTACCAATGTAGCTCAGAGGAAGTGACGGTTTGTGGTATTATAACTGGATTGTTAATGCAGCGATGCACATAATGTTCTGGGGACCTGGGTTCAAATCCTATCACAGTAGTAGGTGAAATTTCAATTCAATGAAAACCTGGAATTGATCTTGAAACCTTTGCTGATTATCTAAAAAAGCCCATCTGGATTCACCAATGTCCTTTAGGAAAGGAAACTGCCATGCTGGTCTATGTGTGACTCCAGACCTACAGAAAGGTTTTGTTTTACTCATTGATGGGATGAGGGCATCACTGCCTAGGCCAATAAGTATTGACCTCTCAACTGCCCAGAAGGCAGTTAAGAGTCAACCACATAGAAGCCATAGAAGAAGGCTCCTCAATAAATCTCATGGTCTCTCTATGTGGACATCAATGCTGATAACAAAAAGCATAGATGGACAATGTCGTATAAGTTAATAATCCTGAAAAAGTTAATTTTGGAGACTGCATTATTCTCCATCCAATCTGGTGATGTCATATAGGCTTAGGTAGGAAAATCAGAAGGAGTAGCTTTGGATTTGGAAGGGGATCCCATCTAAGTATTCCATTATGAGAGTGTCTTTGTGATTTGTACCTAACTGCTGTCATGCAATAAACAATGCTAAAAGCATCTTCTTGTTAAGACTAACTAATGGTTATTCTTCTACCAGTGTAAATCAATTTGGTCCTTTGACCCAATCAAAGGAAAGAAGATTTAAAGAGAAGGGCACTGCTTGCCACTGGTCTCTCGGGTGTTTTTCCTTCTTCCTGTAGTAGAACATAAATAAAGTTTTCTGCACTTGTTGTTTCTTCACTGAGTCCTACACCTACATGCACATGACATGGGTGCTGGGGAGAAATAAGCACTACCGCTGTTTGGTGGTAGTGTGGGGGTTTGCATACAATTCTCTTGTTCTGGCTGGCCACAGCTAGTGCAGTATGTACTAGTAAATAAAGGGTGACTTGGTAATGTGAACCGAAAGGAAAAACTTATATAACCAGGAGATTTAGAATCTCCTCAGTTCAGGGAACTGACTCCGACCTGGCTGGCAAAAGAGAAAAAAAAATCAAAGGAAAGAGTATTGGTCGTAGCATCCTTCTACCCACAGCTCGGCACCAAGAGAAGTGGCTGCTGATTGGTGATTTCTGGTGTAGGCTGGAGGGAGAATTTAAGTCTTCAAACTTTCCACTCTACCTGGATAAGCATTAAATACTAATCTTTCTTGACAGTTACAGATGACATTCAGTGCCAGTGGATTGGAGGATTGGCCTTGAGTTGTGGCCTGGCTGGACAGCAAATGGATATCAAAGGCTTTGTGAATGAAGTCAAGCCTATGGAGCTGGGAAGATTTCACACTACCCTCTCATTGTCTTTGGACACCATATTATAAATACACCTGCCACTTGGGACCTGATAAAATTGACCCGCATTGAGTTCACTCTTTCCACAAAAACTGAAACATCACTTTCCAGGAAATGAAAGAGACTAATTGTAACCAATTAGACTTGGCAGGATCTCCAGTCTTGCAGGCTACGCATCCACCACACTTTCTCCTCCTGCCTTCCTCTCAGCTCCTTCTGAGTCAGGCTATCTGCCTGAGGCACAGTTAAAGCTGGAAATTTCTCCCGGTTTTGTTGGAATCTGCTGGGCACAGCTAAATCGAATTCCAATCCATCTTCCTGCCGACCATGTTGCAATTGTGCAACTAAACTAAATCTTCAGACAACCACTGCTGGCATCTCTCTGCCTAATGCCATCCCACATGGAGGTGGCCTGACAAGAAAATTAATCCAGCAGGTACACCACTGAAACCTGCTGGTTCAGGATCTGAAAATGTCTCATTGTGACACCTAGAGGAATATTCAGCCCATTACATCTACAGGTAACAAACACAAGGATGAGAGCTTTTTTATGCATTGATGGGTTGCTGATGTTGCTGGCTGGGCCAGTATTTATTGCCCATCCCTAGTTGTGCTGGAGAGCAGGCAGTGAGCTCCCTTCTTGAACCACTGAAGTCCTTGGTGTGTAAGGATGCCCACAAGGCTGTTACGGAGGGAGCTCCAGGATTTGGACCCAGCAACATTGAAACAATGGTAATATGTTTCTAATTCTGGATGCTGAGTAGCTCAGGGGGGAACTTGCGGATGGTGGTATTAATTATATAACTTTGCCAATTCAGCTTTTCACAATACAATTTGAGTAGATTTTACAAAAATGTTTGGTTTTGCGTAGGTATGTAATATTTATCTACAAATCTGCAGAACCACACTTCAGAGTTGTTTCACACACACACACACATGCATCTGGTTCAGCAGCAGATTATCTAAGAAATGGATGAAGACAGGTAATGTCATAGAGATGCAAATAGATGGTCTTAGTAAGCTGAGTGCTGTCAAAGACAGCTTTTAGAAAGCATTATTTTTCTTAACATTATTCATTCACTTTTGACACTCATATTTCTGAATTTTGTTTTAACGTCATCCCCATCCTGGATATTCAGTTTAAGTTATGACTTCAGTTATGGTCTCATCAATAAGTTGCTTATTATTTCAACCCTTTCTGCCCAGCTGTAGCATGTTTCACCCATCCCCTGAACATGACCAAGTGAAGAGGGGGATCAGCAAACAGTAATCCGGAGTCAACAGTTAAAAACCTCGTTAAGAGATCATGGATCTGAACGAAAGGCTACAAGCATCCATGCAATACCTTTGAGATAATGGGGTCTGTTTTGAACTCACAATGTATGTTTTCATCCTGAGTCTGTTTCCCTCTGTATCCAATTAAAGAAGATAAAGACTGACTTTTAATAATGTATCTTTGCTAATTCAATTTAGCACAACAACTTTTAAGTAGATTTTACTAATGTTTTCATTTTTGCCTTTGGTGCTCTTTCACTTACACACCCAAAGGAAGGGAACTACAGATTTTATTTGATTAGTTGAGCTACATTCTAGTCATATGTATACCAGCAATAATACAAAATCACCAGAAATAAAATGGGAAAATAAATAGGTTTGGACCAGTACCACCTGCACTAGAACTAATATTATTACCAGTCCCTATTTGTCTATCAGTTGCTGGTACACTGACTAGTTTTACTGGCATCCTGGTTAGTTTTGCCAACATTTACTGGCTCCATTATTAGTGGCAATTATGACAGGTTTATAAAGCTCAAAACTAATTTTCAAATACCATACAATCTTTCTATTAATGTTATATTAATGGTTCTATCTAGAAACTCTCTTAAAGATCACAACTGGCCTTCAACTTTCACAGAAGTCAGTAATGCTATTTTGTCATTAAGCCCTATTCAAAAATGTGTTGAATCTTCGTAATCAATGTAATGCTAAAATTAGTGGCTAATGTCAGAAATTGCCAACCTACTCTGAACTGCAGTTGCTTCAGTTTTAAAATGTGGTAAAATATTTTAGAAATCACAATGACCATCTGAGCGCTTCGTGCATAATATTTCAGAAAGCTTTCAGAAGGATGTTAATTTGATCACAAATTAGGCAATTAAAAGGATTATTTTCTGTTCCTTCCATCAATCAAAGGCTCTGTCTTACACCAATATATTTTGACATGAATCATCAGTAAAAAGCATGTTTAGAGAGCCATTGAACTGATCACTGAGGCAAAATGTAATGATACACTAGAAGGGCTTTTGCCCGAAATGTTGATTCTCCTGCTCCTTGGATGCTGCCTGACCTGCTGTGCTTTTCCAGCACCACACTCTCCATTGTAATCTCCAGCATCTGCTGTCCTCACTTTCTCCACAATTGGTTCAGTTGAGTTTACTGAACAGCTGGTTTATCCATGTAGAGCAGGAAGGTTGAATATTCAAATTTCAGTCTACCTCGACTCAGTAGTTCCTAGTTAAGATGGTGGCGTGCACAGGACATGAGTCTTCAGTGGTCCTGGGTTCAGATGGTGGAACTTGTGGGTTAAGTTCTTAGCTAATAATTATCCAAAAGCTCCACCTTTGTTCTGTGCCTGGTCAGATATCGAATAAGTTCCAGGTCAGATACTGCGGGATTATGAATTTTATTAAATATTTTTCCTTTATTAGCCCAACGTTTTCCTGCCCTTTTGCCTCTCAAAGGAGATTCTGGGGAAAAAAATGCTAGATTATTAACCTAGACGCCCAGGAAATGTCCTGGGGACAAATCCTGCCCTAGCAAATGGTGGAATTTAAATTCACTTTTCAAAACAAAAAACATCTGGACCTACAAGAGTGTAATGATGACCGGGAAACTGTTGTCAATTGTCAGGAAAAACCCATCAGGTTCACTGATTCCCTTTAGGGAAGGAAACTGCTGCCTTTTACCTGGTCTGACCTGCATGTGACTCCAGACCCACAGCAATGTCATTAACTCTTAACTGCCCTCTAAGTAGTTAATGATGAGTAGGTCGGTCTGCCCACATCCTGTGAATGAGCAAAAAAAAAATTCCATGGGAAAGTTTGTCTATTTGAGGCACTCCAATCATTATGGAATGGGGCAGGATTGATGGACTTTACCTGGCCATTAGTTTGTATGCAAATCTCCACTCCAGCATATGATGGGCTCACTTACACTTATGATTATGCCTCATACATGAATATAAAGGTGAGATACTGGTGAAGGAATTGGTGGATTCAAAATCATGCTTATGGTTTATTAAAACATATGTGCATTGCTAGTTATGTTGTACAACCACTGCTCTACAGTTCCACCTTTACTGGTGCAACTCCATTTATAACCTGATCTATCAATTTGCCATGGAGTCATGATTCACAAGAGTACAGCAAGTAATCAGGAATGCTATGGTGTATTTCAAGGGTAATTGAACACAGTAGTAGAGAGGTATAGAAAGCACCAGTGAGACTGCACCCAGAGTACTATGTACAGGATTAGTCATCATACTTATGAAAAAACATTAATGCATTGGAAGCAATTCAGAGCAGAGGTACTAGACTAATGCCTGGAATGATTGGATGGACTTATGAGGAAAGGCTAAACCGGCTAGGCCTCAATCTTTGGAGTTTAAAAGAGTTAGCAATGACTTAATTAAAACATATGACTCTGAGGGGACATGACTGGATGGAGGCTGAAAGCCTGTTCCCTATTGTGGGAGAATCTAGTTTAAAAATAAGAGGGCAACTATTTAAAACAGTGTTTTGAATTTCCTTCCTCAAAAGAAGATGAATGCAGAATCTTAAATACTTTTAAGACAAAGGGAGATAAATGTTTGACTAGTGAGGGGTTGAAAGGTTATTGGGGAAATACAGGAATGTAGAGTTGAGGTTAAAATCAGATAAGCTATGATTTTATTGAATGGCACAGAAGGCTCAAAGGGCCGAGTGGCCTTGTCTTATCCCTTGTTTGTATGTAACTCTTTGATACCAATCCTGTACAATAATGATTATGAAGCCATGTCCAATGCATTCTTTAAGGGCAGCACGTTACCATATTGCAACTAATGAGCTGTTCCTGGTATGCACACTTTTGGTTGGAATGTAAATATTCTTAAGGTAAATTTAAGATTGGCATTGTGAAGATATTTGGTACACTTGTCTTTATTGGTCAGTGCATTGAGTACAGGAGTTGGGAAGTCATGTTGCTGCTGTACAGGACATTGGTGAGGACATGTTTCGAATTCTGTCTTCATTTCTGGTTTCCCTGCTATCGGAAGGATGTTGTGAAACTTGAAATGGTTCAATAAAGATTTACAAGGATGTTGTCAGGGTTGGAGGATTTGAGCTATTGGGAGAGGCTGAACAGGCTGGGACCGCTTTCCCTGGAGCATTGGAGGCTGAGGGGTGACCTTATAGAGGTTTACAAAATGATGAGTGGCATGGATAGGGCAAATAGGTAAGGTTTTTTCTCCAGGGTAGGGGAGTCCAAACTCAAGGGCATAGTTTTAAGATGAGAGGGGAAAGATTGAAAATGGACCTAAGAGGCAACTTTTTCATGCATTGGGTGTTGTGTGTATGGATTGAGTTGCCAGAGAAGCGATGGAGGCTAGTACAATTGCAGTATTTAAAAGGCATCTGGGTAGGTATATGAATAGGAAGGGTTTAAAGGGATATGGACCAAATGCTGACAAATGGGACTAGATTAATTTAGGATATTTGGTCATAGGATGAGTTGGACCAAAGGGTCTGTTTCCGTACTGTACAACTCCATGACGGTATGACCCTTTTGCTACTTCTTCACAACCAAGGACCTGGACTCCAGTTATTTCTAAATAGGTTTTCAGCAAAAAAAACCTGGAATAGCTACAGCACAGCTACAACAGAATACAGTGCATGCATTGTGAGACTAACAGTGGATGAAAGTTAACAAATATGCAAAACAGGAATTTGTTCCTGTTGGAGATGAACAACAGGCAATCTGTCAGCAGTACTATATTCTCGATTTTTGTCTTGACAGGAGCTTGGAAAAAAATCACCAGAAAGACAGTCTGGCCAGCAAAGTATTGCAAGAAAATCACAGCATGTACACAATAAAGAAAAATATTCAGACTAATGGACTTGATCCTCGGATTCAGAGAAAAAGAATAAACAAATCCAAAAGGCATATTACTGCCCTATCCTTGCTACATAAAGCTCGTGATGACGAACAAATCATCAACTATGATGGTGGTAGAACATTGAATGCGAATAAAAATAGTGCAGTGACTAATTTGATGCCAGTTGATATCTTGAGAGTGTGCTTACCTTCAACTAGAATCAATAAGACTGCAGAAAGGATAGGTCCATTATCTTGTGGAAAGGTGTTCATGTACCATGCAAGAAGTGTTGAAAATTTGCATAGTCTTAATGCATGAGGTGTAAAAATAATGAAGAGAGAAGAACACAGAGGGTGAAGACACTGAAGAGCTAGTGACAGAGACAGAGAAAGAGAGATAAATGAAGGAACGGGCAGAGTTAGAGGTAAGTTGGAGACTAAGGGGAAACTGAGTTGGCAGTGGGGGTGGCGGGAAGGAGACTGAGAAGCAAGGATCAGACAGAGCTCTTGGCGGTTACAAGGTAGCCAGGAAGGAACTGAAGAATGGACTTTGGAGAGTGAGAAGGGGGCATGAAAAAGCATCAGCTAGTAGGATTAAGGAAATCCCCAAGGCGTTCTACACTTATGTAAGGAACAAGAGGATGGCCAGACCGAGCAAAGAGTTGATCAGGGAATGTGGAGGGAACTTGTGCCTGGAGTCAGAGGAGGTAGGGGAGGTCCTGAATGAATACTTTATTTTAGTATTCACTAGTAAGAGGCACCTTGTTGTTGATGAGAATAGCATGAAACAGGCTGATAACCTCGAATGGGTTGATGTTAAGAAGGAGGATGTGCTGGAAATTTTGAAATACATAAGAATAGATATGTCCCCTGGGCCAGATGGGCTATACCCAAGATTACTATGGTAAACAAGCTGTGCTTTTGGCGATGGCCTTTGCATCTTCACTGTCTACTGGAGCAGAGCCAGATGATTGGATGATAGCAAATGTTATTCCCTTGTTCAAGAGAGGGAATAAGGATAACCCTGGGAATTACAGACAATTCAGCCTTATATTGGTGGTGGGCAAACTGTTGGAGAGCATTCTGAGAGATAGGATTTGTGATTATTTGGAAAAGCATAGCTTGATTAGAGATAGTCAGCATGGCTGTGTGAGAAGCAGGTTATGCTTCACAAGCCTTTTTAAAATACTTTGAGGATGTGACAAAACACATTGATGAAGGTAGAGCAGTAAATATATGGAGCTTAGCAAGGTGTTTGATAAGGTTCCCCATGGTAAGCTCATTCAGAAAGTAAGGACGCATGGGATAAAGGGAAATTTAGCTGTGTGGATACAGAATTGGTTGGCCACAGAAGACAGAGGGTGGTAGTATATGGGAAGTATTCAGCCTAGAGCTCGGTGACCTGCGGTGTTCCACAGGGATCTGTTCTGGGATCCTCCCTTTGTGACTTTCATAAATGACTTGGATGAGAAAATGGACGGGTGGGTTAGTAAGTTTGCCAATGTCACAAAGATTGGTGGAGCTGTGGATAGTGTGGAGGGCTGGTGTAGGTTGCAATGGGATATTGACAAGATGCAGAGCTGAGCTGAGAAGTGGTAGATGATATTCAATCTGGAAACGTGTGAAGAGATTCATTTTGGAATGTTGAATTTCTATTCAGATTTTAGGGTTAAAGGCAGGATTCTTGGCATTGAAGAAGAACGGAGGGATCTTAGGGTCCACATCCATAGATCCCTCAAGGTTGTCACCCAAATTGATAGGGTTGTTAAGAAGGCCTATGGTGTGTTGGTTTTCATTAGCAGGAGGATTGAGGTTAAGAGCCACGAGGTTATGCTGCAGCTCTGTAAAGCCCTGGTTAGACCACACTTGGAATATTGTGTTCAGTTCTGGTTGCCTCATTATAGAAAAAATGTGGAAGCTTTAGAGAGGGTGCAGAGGAGATTTACCAGGATGCTGCCTGGACTGGAGGGCATGTCTTATGATGAAAGGTTGAGGGAGCTAGGCCTTTTTGCATTGGAGAGAAGAAGGATGAGAGTTGACTTAATAGAGATGGACAAGATGATGAAAGGCATAGATAGAGCGAATAGTCAGAGACTTTTTCCCAGGGTGGAAATGGCCAACACGAGGGGGCATAATTTCATGGTGATTGGAGGAAGATTTAAGGGAGACATCAGATCGATTCTTTACACAGAGAGTGGTGGGTGCGTGGAATGCACTGCCAGCAGTCAGATATATTAGGGACATTTAAGCGACTTTTGGATAGGCACATGGATGATAGTAAAATGAAGGGTATGTAGGTTAGTTTGATCTTAGAGTAGGATAAAAGGTCGGCACAACATCGAGGGCCGAAGGGCCTGTTCTGAGCTGTACTGTTCTATGTTCTAACAGGAAAAGATAAACATTAGAGGATAAAGAGAGAAAGAAGATCTGAAAGGCAAAGAAGATAAGGAGAGAGAGTGAAAGGATCTGAAAGAATTGAGAGACTCAAAGACCGTAAGTTGAAGGGAGAGGAACGCAATGTGAGAGAAATGGGTGAGAGAGAAGCCAAAGTGAAAAATTAAAAAAAGAAGAGAAACTAGACAGAGGAAGTGAAAGATTAAGAGAGGGTGAAAAGCCAGAATGCTAACAGGAAGGATATAGAATTCAGACTTCCTATCAGAGGTGGGTGAGAGGCAGGGAGATTGGAAGATTGGTGTTGGACAGCAGCATGCCAGTTTGATTTTATTTTTAAAAACTACTTGACATGGGATGGGCATGGCTGGCTGTAGTCAAGCATTTATTACCCATTCCCAAATTGTCCTGGAGAAGATGGTGGTAAGTTGCCTTCCCAAACCTGCAGTCGATGTGAGACAGGTGCTGCTAGGGAGTGAATCCCAGGATTTTGACTCAATGAAACTGAAGGAAGGGCAATATATTTCTCAAATTAGGATGGTGTGTGGTTGGAATTCTCAAGTGATCGTATCTCCTGATGCCCTTGTCCTTCAAGGTGGAGCCTGCCTCTCCTTGGATCCTTAAGCTCATTTTAGCAGTTTGTGGGGGTAAGGAGTTGGTTGATGTCTCTTCAGAAGTAGTCTTGCAAATCCCTATAAGTCACTTTTTACCACACAGACTCATAGAGTCATAGAGATGTACAGCATGGAAACAGACCCTTCAGTCCAACTCATCCATTCCAACCAGTTGCCCTAGTCCCACTTGCCAGCACCCAGCCCACATCCCTCCAAACCCTTCCTATTCATGTTCCTATCTAGATGCCTTTTAAATGTTGCAATTGTACGAGCCTCCACCACTTCGTCTGGCAGCTCATTTCATACACGCACCACCCTCTGCGTGAAAAAGTTGCCCCTTAGGTCTCCTTTATATCTTGCCCCTCTCACCGTAAATCTATGCCCTCTAGTTCTGGACTTGCCCACCCCAGGGAAAATACCTTGTCTATTTATCCTATCCATGCCCCTGAGGTTATCTCTCAACCTCCAACGCTCCAAGAAAAACAGCCCCAGCCAATTCAGCTTGTCCTTATAGTTCAAATCCATCAACCCTGGCAATATGCTTGTAAACCTTTTCTGAACCTGTTCAAGTTTCACAACACCCTTCCAATAGGAAGGAGACCAGAATTACTTGCAATACTCCAAAAGTGGGATATTTTGAATGCTGTTAGCAGTTTTAGGTCCTTTACCTTCATGTCATATGGTTATAGTGGGTCACCTATTAAGCCAATTATGGATATATAAGATCAATGCTCTGAGATTGACTCAAATTGTCTAGTAAGTCTATATGCCCCATGTAGTGTCAAGGTTCAGCCTATGCACGGAAGAAGCTTTCTGGAGAACAGGTCACACATACTTTTAAATCACATTCCACAATCCCTCACCTCTCCCCTCTTGGTAGATGCACCGACAAGACCACGTCTGTAGCTCTGCACTGTCCTGTAACAAAACTCTACAACAGTGGCCAGTTTGAACTTATCCTTCTCCAAACTCCTTCAGAGGGTGCCTGCATCTTGAGGTGTCCTCATTCTCCTGTCTACATTGGCATTTCCCACCTCTGATGGTTCAGCTCTCCTACTAGCCCTCCAACCTCAGCAGCCTGCCTGCCAACCTCAAATAGGCAGGCAGCCTGCTCCTGGTAAATTGGCCAGGTGTCAGGTACCTCCACAGTGTGAATTTGAGACCTGGAAATGCATTCACTTTTCTCCAAATTAAAAGCCAGCTCCAAGTATCACTGAATCACTGAGAGCCTGATGTAGTTCCAAACACTGTGGAGGCTATCAATTCAACACTGACATTGCTCGCTGAGATACAGTCTCGATTTACAGTTTAACCCCCAGTGACTTTGGAAAGGTGCTATATGCCAGTACAATTATTTAAGTTCATGATTTTTATTTCTTGAAATGTTTATGGTGCTGTAAATATCATTTATATTGGCCTTACTTAATTGTTATAATGTGCTGGAGATGCTAAGCCTTCTTGAACTGATGTCACCCAACTCTCTGATAGGCATAGGGAATGCCAGGGGAGGTGCAATGAAGATATTTATCTGTGACTGGGATGTAATGATGTTGCTGGTTTTGTTTGTTGCAGCTGTAGAGGTCAGTCGGGAGCGAGGGCATGTTGGGGAAAGATTGATGAGTTGCTCAGAGCTTTTTGCAGATTGAACACAATGCTGCAATGGTCGAAGCTGACGTTGTGTAAAACACCCGAGGCACTAACAATTAAATAGTTCTCTGTTTGGATGGCATTGAGCAACTATGTCTGAGCAACTGTACCATCCAGAGAAGGTTTCATATTGCACCTTTTTTGGAATGCTGTAAAAGGGTTGGAGAAGAGGGTGTTTGGAAAGTAAGCCTCTCAGTACTCAATTTTCATTAAAACAGAAATCTGATCAAAATTATGAAAGTTTGGTAACATAAATTATGAAAGGAAAATTCCAATACTCAGTAGGTATTAGAAGGCAATCATTTAAGGGCATTACCATCAGTATAGCAACATCAAAATCTTGCATTTATTAGGCAGCCTTAATGCAGAAAAATATCCAATGTGTTTCACAAGGGATAACAAGAAAAATGGATTCTGAACAAAGAAGATGTTTGAAAGGCTCATCCATACCTGACGGAAAAAGATTAGTTTTAAGAAGGAAGAGAGAAAGGACGTAGAGAGCCAAGGTTCCAACTGAGTTCATTTTACAAGCCAGTACTGAGCTGAAGAGAAGAATTAAAAAAAAAGTAGAAACAAAGGGTTAAACATATAAAGCTACCAAACGTATTTAATTCAACTTGTGTTATTTTGCTAATGCATACAGCAGATTATTTTGAAGAGATGGGAGCAAATTATACTTGTGGGCTCTAAAATGCCCTGGCAAAATGCCCAAGAGCAAATGGAAAAAGCCTAACTACCTCACAGTTCAGCAAAAACAAAGCACAACCTTTCAGTGCCTGATCTGCCAAATTTGATATGATTGTCACTCCACAGCCTTCCGCATATACTAGCAGAACGATCAATGATAGCCTGAAGCTTTTGATAATTCAAAGAAAGCACAATTGTGATATTTAACAAAACTGGATGCATCAACTAAGGATGGTAAAAGGCTCATAATAATAGCAGTAACTTCCAGAATATGTTTACTCTTTCATTCCAAAGTCTTCCACCAACTGTGTGCATTACCAAACTGGACCACTCAAGATTTCAATTCTGATTCAACTCAAATTGACTATATTAAATCAAACTGAAGCCCAAAATCCCTGGTGTTCAAGTAATGCCATGTGTTGCAAATGGATCAGCAAATGAGCACTTTGGACTGAATCTTACATCTCTTTAGCTAAGTGCAAGTTGTGTCGAGATCTTTGGAGGGATTCTTGCCAGAGATTTTGCATCACATCTGATCAAACACACTTCATTAACTATTTATCCTTTCCCTATGGCAACCCTCAGGACTGATTCCAGTTCTATATTGACACATACCATGCCAAGACGAACTCACCACTCACAATTTGGAGATGCTGGTGTTGGACTGAGGTGAACAAAGTTAAAAATCACACAACACCAGGTTATAGTCAAACAGGTTTAATTGGGAGCACACTAGCTTTTGGAGCGCCACTCCTTCATCAGGTGATTGTGGAGGACACAATTGTAAGACACAGAGTTTATAGCAAATGCTTACAGTGTGATGTAACTGAAATTATACATTGAAAAATACCTATTTGTGGAGTCTTTCATCTGTTCGAATACCATGATAGTTTCACTTCTTTCATGTGCAAACCACAAAACCTTTTTTTAAAGTTGCATTCTCAGGTTAACTGTAACAATTCAATGTGCTTCCAATTAAACCTGTTGGACTAAAACCTGGTGTTGTGTGATTTTTAACTCACCACTCACTAGGTATCCTTAGCACTCCTGCCACCCTTAAAAGGCCATGTCGAGCACTGATGTACAAAGCCTGCCCGATCCATTATGTGAAGATGTCTGAGAAGGGGAAGAAAGCACTGTGATTCTCCAACATGGACCTGGAAGTCCCATTTGGAGGTGTGATGTAAAGAGGACTCCAATGGGAGGCCACACCACTAGACCCTACAGCCTGGTCTGAGGTCACTATCCATATTAATGTTACCTCCTTAGTCCAGAGAAACATCATTAATGCCAAAAGGTCAATGATCATCTCAATTGCACCACGGTTAATACTACTCTCTTCTCTCTGCTACCTCACACTATCTCTCAGTAAGACTCATGCTCTACCAGTCCCACTGTTGTCTGAAACATCTTCCCTCACTCAGTCCCAACAACCCCAATCCCTGACAGTATTAACCCTGTACTGCCTCTGTACTGCCTAATCACTCACTCGGGACACCTTTTGTCCACATGCACCAGCACTAACAGTTGTGCCAGCCACTTTCATCTCACTCAATTCCTCCCTTTCTCTCAGTACAAAAGGAAACAGCCCACCATAGGACAGAAAGGGTGGGGTACCCAATACAATCATATTCCCCTCATGAGGAGAGTATCCTGTCCCTTGCTGGAGAAGACCAGGATTCCCATTAACTCTTCATTCCACTGCAATTGTTACAGTAACCATGCTGTCAGTGTTGTTCATTGTACATTGTTTCTAACTTGAAGCCGTCTCCTCAACCTCTGAGAAAGAGAGTATTAGGGACTCAGGCACACATCAGCAAGGCTGCCTCCTGTATCCCCCATCAGATCAGATGCACTCAGTGGGAATGTTAGATTTAGAAAGTGTGGGAACACAATCAGGTGAGCATCTTATTGAGGCAGCTCCTCCACTGGCTGAGGAAGAATCACGGCAGATCACTGGCACTCATCAGACTGCCAGAGAAATATTCCCCAGAAGGGGCTGTTAAATCAAATGCAAATATTTAGGAGGCACTTGTCTTGATTCATCCCTTACTAGGACAAGTGGGCGGCACGGTGGCACAGTGGTTAGCACTGCTGCCTCACAGCGCCAGAGACCCGGGTTCAATTCCCGCCTCAGGCGACTGACTGTGTGGAGTTTGCACATTCTCCCCGTGTCTGCGTGGGTTTCCTCCGGGTGCTCCGGGTTTCTCCCACAATCACAAAGATGTGCAGGTCAGGTGAATTGGCCATGCTAAATTGCCCGTAGTGTTAGGTAAGGGGTAAATGCCGGGGTATGGGTGGGTTGCGCTTCGGCGGGGCAGTGTGGACTTGTTGGGCCGAAGGGCCTGTTTCCACACTGTAAGTAATCTAAGAACAGGCACCTACTCAGCTCCAGGCAGGAGAGGAGTCAGTGGAGGGTGTCTGCATTCAGGGACTTCATCCACATGCACAGAGGGGAAAAGGAGCCGCAGACAAGCATGCGGAGGCAACAGCCCTCATTGACTAGAGTTTAACAGCACTATACAAACACAAGCTGATGATGTTGCAGGGAGATAGCAGGGTGGATGAAAGCTGTATATTCTTGGCCAGTCGAAAGGTCAGCTGCTGGCATTCAGTTAAGTCACAGGGAGAGGCGCTTGGTCAGAATCTTAAATGTTTGCAAGGTGGGCAATTTCCTTCTTTTTTAAAAATAAATATTCATTCTTAGGATGTCGGCATCAATTGGCTGTGTCAGCATTTATTGCCCGTCCCTAATTGCCCAGAGGACAGTTAAGCGTCAACCATATTGCTGTGGGTCTGGAGTCACATGTAGTTCCAGACCAGGTAAGAATGGCAGTTTCCTTCTCTAAAGGGCATTAGTGAACTAGATGGGTTTTTCCCTGAGAATTGACAGTGGTCCTCATTAGACTCTTAACTGAATTCACATTCCACCATCTGCCATTGTGGGATTCAAACCTGGGTCCTGAAAACAGTGCCTGGCCTTCTGAATTAACCACTAGGTCATCATCTCCTCTTCTAAATTTTAACAATTGACCTTAAAAAAACCTCTTTGTAGTTTTAAACAAATTTCCCCAGAAGGGGCTGTTAAATCAAATGCAAATATTTAGGAGGCACTTGTCTTGATTCATCCCTTACTAGGACAAGCATAGCAGGCTCAGGGGAACGCCACCAACATCATGTTCCATTCTAAATCACACACCTTACCGACTTGAGATTTTATTGCTGTTTCTACACTGTCACTGGATCAAAATTCTGGGCATCCTGCTCACAGCACTGTGTGTGGCCCTACCCTACAGATAAAACATCAGTTTAAGAAGGCAGCTCACAATCACATTTCCAAGGACAATTAGGAATGAAAATAAATGCTGGCAGCAATGTCTGTATCCAATGAATGAATACATTAAAAAAACAATAATTATGTGCATAAAGACCTAAACCCAGCATGACTATTACCATATCACCGCTTGCTAGTTATCACCATTTAATAATGCAACTGAGAGAACTGAGCCAACTTCAAAACCCTTCTACAATATGTGGGAAATTACCCTCAGTAGGTCTGTTTGAGCTCATTTTGCATTCCTGGAATGTTTATCCTTGGCATTTAAAGGGATTTGTTGGATGGTTTTCTTTGCTATACATGTTTATGAAGGAAATGTCATATTTAATCACGTTATAGTTGCTGTCTTTTCAGTGATATCACAGCTCCCATTGACAGAATGGCAGAAAATCCTAGAAATCACAGAGATGCGCAATCTCACAGTCCCATGCAGCTGACTGGCTCACTCTTTAATGAGTTAACCAATCAATTGCAATTATCTGCACTTTCCCAACAACTCAGCAAATCTTTCCTGTTCGCAAGAATATCTAATTGCACTATAAAATCTGCTTCGAGCTCCATCTCAGAAAGTGCAGTACAAACAACAACAACTCATTGCTTCGAAACAAATCTCCTCCCGATATCCTTTGATTAGTGAACCTTTTGCCTCTTAAATGTCTGTGCATTAGGTAGAACAATTCCAACATCGAGAGTCTCTCCAAACATCCTGTTCCTCGTATCATTCCAGTCAACCCCCCCTGCTTCATCTCATAAACCTTCTGAAAATGCATTATCTGGAAGTTAGAGTCATAGAGATGTACAGCACGGAAACAGACGCTTCAGTCAAACCAATCAATTCCAAAAAGATATCCCAACCCAACCTAGTCCCACCTGCCAGCACCCGGCCCATATCCCACCAAACCCTTCCTATTCATATACCCATCCAAATGCCTTTTAAATGTTGCAATTGTATCAGCCTCCACCACTTCCTCTGGCAGCTCATTCCATACACGTACCACCCTCTGCGTGAAAAAGTTGCCCCTTAGGTCTCTTCTATATCTTTCCCCTCTCACCCTAAACCTATGCCCTCTAGTTCTGGACTCCCCAACCCCAGGAAAAAGACTTTGCCTATTTATCCTATCCATGCCCCTCATAATTTTGTAAACCTCTATAAGGTCACCCCTCAGCCTCCGACGCTCCAGGGAAAACAG
>NC_057710.1:16595473-16600163 GCF_004010195.1 Chiloscyllium plagiosum
AACGAGAACAGCCTCAAGGCCCTCAGCCTTTCCTCGTAAGACCTTCCCTCCATACCAGGCAACATCCTAGTAAATCTCCTCTGCACCCTTTCCAAAGCTTCCACATCCTTCTTATAATGCAGTGACCAGAACTGTACACAATACTCCAAGTGCGGCCGCACCAGAGTTTTGTACAGCTGCAGCATAACATCATGGTTCCAGAACTCGATCCCTCTATTAATAAAAGCTAAAACATTGTATGCCTTCTTAACAACCCTGTCAACCTGGGTGGCAACTTTCAAGGATCTGTGTACCCGGACACCGAGATCACTCTACTCATCTACACTACCGATAATCTTACCATTCGCCCAGTACTTTGCATTCCGGTTACTTCGACCAAAGTGAATCACCTCACACTTGTCTGCATTAAACTCCATTTGCCACCTCTCAGCCCAACTCTGCAGCTTATCTATGTCTCTCTGTAACCTACAACATCCTTCGGCACTATCCACAACTTCACCGACCTTAGTGTCGTCTGCAAATTTACTAACCGACCCTTCTACACCCTCATCCAGGTCGTGTATAAAAATGACGAACAGCAGTGGACCCAACACTGACCCTTGCGGTACACCACTGGTAACTGGACTCCAGGATGAACATTTCTCATCAACCACCACCCTTTGTCTTCTTTCAGCAAGCCAATTACTGATCCAAGCTGCTATATATCCCACAATCCCATTCCTCCGCATTTTGTACAATAGCCTACTGTAGGCAACCTTATCGAATGGGGAGAAAGTGAAGTCTGCAGATGCTGGAGATCAGAGCTGAAAATGTGTTGCTGGAAAAGCGCAGCAGGTCAGGCAGCATCCAGGGAACAGGAGAGGAGAAAGTGAGGTCTGCAGATGCTGGAGAAGGGCTTATGCCCGAAACGTCGATTCTCCTGTTCCATGGATGCTGCCTGACCTGCTGCGCTTTTCCAGTAACACATTTTCAGCTCGAACCTTATCGAATGCCTTGCTGAAATCCATATACACCATATCAACTGGTTTACTCTCATCTACCTGTTTGGTCACCTTCTCAAATCATTTATGTAAATGACAAAAAATAGAGGACACAGCACGGGTCCTTATGACACTCCATTGGTCACAGGCCTCCAGTCTGAAAAACAACCCTCCACCACCACCCTCTGTCTTCTACCTTTGAGCAAGTTCCGGATACAAATGACTAGTTCTCCCAGTATTCCATGAGATCTAACCTTGCTTATCAGTCTCCCATGGGAAACCTTGTCGAACACCTTACTGAAGTCCATATAGATCACATCTACTGCTCTGCCCTCATCAATCCTCTATGTTACTTCTTCAAAAAACTCAATCAAGTTTGTGAGACATGATTTCCCATGCACAAAGCCATGTTGACTATCCCTAATCAGTCCTTGCCTTTCCAACTACATGTACATCCTGTCCCTCAGGATTCCCTCCAACAACTTGCCCACCACCGAGGTCAGGTTCACCAGTCTATAGTTCCCTGGCGTGTCCTTACAGTCCTTCTTAAACAGTGGCACCACGTTTACCAACCTCCAGTCTTCCGGCACCTCACCTGTAGCGTAAAGTCGCTGGGCTCGTAATACAGAGCCATAGGCTAATGTTCTTGGGATTAAAAACAAAAAATGCTGGAGAAACTCAACAATTCTGGCAGTATCTGTGGAGAAAGAAACAGAGTTAACATTTTGAGTCTTCAGAACACACCTGAAAAAGCTCACATCAGACTTGAAAGAGTAACTCTCCACAGATGCAGCCAGACCTGCTTAGTTTCTCCTGTGTTTCCTATTTTCAATTCAGATTTCCAACAGCCTCAGTATTTTGTTTTTGCTTTAAGGCTCTGGGGACATGGGTTTGATTCTCACAATGGCGGGAAGTAAAATCTGAATTCAATAAAATCTGGAATTAAAGTAAATGCTAGACTAATGGTGACCATATAACCATTATGGGTTGTTGTAAAAACCTACCTGGTTCATTGATGTCCTTTAGTCTGGCCAGTGACTCCAGACCCACAGCAATGTAGCTGACTCCAGATACCCTTTGACGTGGTCAAGAAAACCACTCAGGGAAATTAGAAATGGGTAAATAATGCTGGCCTTCCCATATCCCATCAATTAGTTTCTTTAAATATTGGAACTAACACTCCAGGTGATCCTCTGGGTAAATCAACAGGATTTTTAAAATAGAATCCCAAAGTTTGGAAGCAGGCCATTCAGCCCTTCCAGGCCACACTGACCTTCCAAAGAGCATCCCACCCAGATCAATTCCCCAACTCTATATTTCCCATGGCTAATCCACCTAGCCTGCACATCCCTGGACACTATGGCAAATCCACCCGAACCTGTACATTTTGGCCTGTGGGACAAAACTGAAGCAAACCCATGCAGACACGGGCGAAAGTGGAAACTCTACACAGTCGCCCAAGGCTGGAATCAAACCTGGGTCTCGGGTGCTGCTAACCACTGAGCCACGCTTTAGCATTGCTCTACTCTAATGAGAACATTCCCAGCATCTTTTATTTCATCACATAGCTCACATCAGCAAGTCAAAATGGGAGTCACATCTTATGGCATCCTAATGCAGAGGGTTCAGAAGACAGTTTTAAATTGTACTCACTGGCCCAAACTCAAAAGAGACTTGTGCAATTTCACTTTATGTTAATTTGTTAACTTCCTACGATCAATCTGCACTGTCCCTTCTCATTTCTTCATTAAAATTGTCTCTTTATTGTCATGATCTGATTGTCATTCATAAATCCTTAGTTATTTATGTTCCCTTTCACCACATCCATCCAGAAATATTTCTGTTACCACTGCCCCACTGATGCATTTGATGTATTGAACCACACCATTTCTGCAATCTATCTTCAATGTGTTCAAAAATCTAGACCTTTCTAGGTTATTTATTTATCTCTGTAATGGGGAGATAGCCATGTTTCTGAAATTCTGATATTATCAACGACTTTAAAATAAAAAAACTGCAGTTGGAAATTGAAAGTGAAAGCAGAAAAGGGCTGAGATACTAATGACAGGTCACAGTGCAGTTTTAATGAACAATCAGAGGTCTCAAACATTAACCGTCTTTGACTGTCCACAGCTACAGCCAGTTCTGGTGAGTACATTACAGTATTTATAGAATCACAGAACTTTACAGCATAAAAGGAGGCCATTCAACCCATTATGTCTGTACCAGCTTCCAAACAGCTGCCCTGCTAGTCCCATTTTCCAGTCCTATCTCAGTAGTCGTCTAAAGTCATCCCTTTCAAATACATATAGTGTCACAGAGTCATAGAGATGTACAACATGGAAACAGACCCTTCGGTCCAACCTGTCCATGCCGACCAGACATCCCAACCCAATCTAATCCCACCGGCCAGGACCCGGCTCATATCCCTCCAAACCCTTCCTATTCATTGGAATCCACCTCCACCATTCTCCCAGGCAGCACGTTCCCAATGTGAACAACTCTCTGAGGAAAGAAGTTTCTCCTCATCTCACTCCAAGCTCTCTTGCTGGCAATCTTGAAATTGTGATCCCTTGTTACTGGCATACCAACCAGTGGAAACAGAATATCCTCTTTACCTGTCAAAATTGTTCATAATCTCTTAATCTTATCTGCTTCAAGGACAATAAGCCCAATCGCTCTAATCTTTCTTTATGTCTAAAATCCTTCATTCCTGGTGTCACTTTAGTAATTCTTCATTGAACTTTCTCCAGGGCTTTAGCATCCTTCCTGAAATAAGGTGCCCAGAATTGAACACAATATTTCACACGTGGTCTGACCAATGATTTGCAGAGGTGCTAATTAACATCACTTCCTTGCTTTTATGCTCTATGCCGCAATTTATAAACCCAAGGATCTTTAAGCCTTCCTAACAACTGTTTCAACTTGTCTGGTCACCTTAGACAATCATGCACATGTACCCAGAGGTCCCTCTGCTCCTGACTCCCCTCAAAGTTGTACTATTGAGCCTGAGTTGTCTCTCCATGTTTCTTTTACCAAATTGCATTACCTCACATTTCTCTGCTTTGTAATTTATCTGCCAGATGTCTGCCAATTTGGCTAACATGTCACTGACCCTCTGAAGTCACTCAGCATCATCCTCACAATTCACCATTCCCCCAGCTTAGTATCAACTGCAAATTTAGAGATTTTGCCTTCAACACCCATCTCAAAATTGTTTATATAATTCAGAGAAAACAAGAACACCGATCCCTGGGAAACATCACTTTCAATTTGTCTCCAATCTGAGAAACACCCATCTATACATACTTTCTGTTTCCTACTGCTGCTGTTATTTGAACTCTAACTATTCTCCTTCGAGCATTGTTATAGGTTCAGCTTTTTATTCCGTATTTGACTATATGAGTTTTTTTGCTATCGAAGCTCACTGTGCTTGACTGACTATGCCTGGGTGCAAACAGAGAAAAGTCAAATCACTGTAGGAAGAGCTGAAAATGTGTTGCCGGAAAAGCGCAGCAGGTCAGGCAGCATCCAAGAAGCAGGAGAATCGACGTTTCGGGCATGAGCCCTTCTTCAGGAATGAGGAAGGTGTGCCAAGCGGGCTGAGATAAAAGGTAGGGAGGAGGGACTTGGGGGAGGGGCGTTGGAAATGCGATCGGTGGAAGGAGGTTAAGGTGAGGGTGATAGGCCGGAGTGGGGGTGGGGGCGGA
>NC_057710.1:16602649-16617150 GCF_004010195.1 Chiloscyllium plagiosum
GTTCTGGAGGGATGGTGAAAACACGGCAGGGCTGGGAGCTAGGACCTGGTGTGGGGCTGGAGCTGGGAGTGGGGGTGGGGTTAGGCGTGGGGGCGGGGATGGAGATCGGGGCGGGGTGGGGTTCGGCGTGGGGATGGAGATCGGCGTGGGGGCGGGGTTAGGCGTGCGAACGGAGATTGGCGTGGGGGCGGGGTTAGGCGTGTGGGTGGGGTTAGGCGTGGTAACGGAGATCAGCGTGGGGGCGGGGTTAGGCGTGGTGAAGAGCTGGAAGCCAAAGTTGAAGCATGGAGCAGACATTTTATAGCATGTATGAAACCTGTTGCATACATAGAAATAAATATAATCTTTGAGGACAATGGGAGATGAGATTTAAAGCACCAAATATGAAGCAACATCTTACCTATCCCTAGATTGGTGTTAAAATACCTGTGGATAAAGATAAAAAGATTGGGGAGTTTTATTAGACTCAAGGCTGAAGACATCTAATCAATGCAGAGCAGCGATCAGCAAAGTCAATAAAATGCTGAATTACTAAAGCAAAATAAAAATCACACAACACCAGGTTATAGTCCAACAGGTTTAATTGGAAGCACACTAGTTTTCGGAGCGACGCTCCTTCATCAGGTGATTGTGGAGGGCTTGATCGTAACACAGAATTTATAGCAAAGATTTGCAGTGTGATGTAACTGAAATTATACATTGAAAAATTGATTGTCTGTTAAGCCTTTCATCTGTTAGAATACAGTGATAGTTTCACTTCTTTCATGTGTAAATCACAAAACCTTTTTTTTTAAAACGTTGCATTCTCGGGTTAGCTGTTAACAATGATAATAGCTAGACAATATGTTGAAGGTGTTGGCCCCCTGTGTTCGCTGTCTATGCCATGATGTTTAGACTGATTGCTGGCAGGTCGGACTAGATTAGGTTGGGATATCTGGTCGGCATGGACGGGTTGGACCAAAGGGTCTGTTTCCATGCTGTACATCTCTATGACTCTAATTCAAAGCAATTAGCCATGTCTGGCAGTGGAAACTATACAGACAAAACTGCTTTGACATCTCCTTGATAAACTGGATGCTTAACGCCACAAGGACAACTTATTGACCTGCAGAAGAATTTAAGGAGTTAACTACAGGAAAACTTTCTTCAAACAGACAGTTAAAGCCAAATGTAATAAGAAACAAAGAAATTACTTTTGATGAGAAGGCAAGCAGCAGACTAGCAGTAATTTGGATGAAAGGACTTATTAAAAAATCATCAGCGTATCACCTCAGAGACCAAAGGTCGAAAATCTGTATAAGAATCGAACACCAGAACATCTCAATGGCAGAACTTCACAGAACAATACTGCAGAAGGATCGAACCCTGGAACATTACAGAGACAGATGGTTGAAGTCATTCTCAGATTTCACCATTAATCGGGTAGTTGGGTCACAGGCTTACATTTGCTTACTTGAGGGGTCTAATATTTGGTGGCTACTTACAATTAAATTTACATTGTTGTTTCAGTACTTGGTTGCCTGTGTGATTCCTTAATAAATAGCTGAATCAAAGGTAAATTGTGGTGATTTATTTACAACACACAACTCATAATCCCAGAGCAGCAATGGACATACTGAATATGTGTTTATTTTTAAAATGTGGATTGCTACAGACAGAAAAAAAGACCAACTGTGGGTGTAAATTCAATGACTGTCTGGCAGAATCCTATTTAGACTCTGGTACGGCATATCTAACAAAGTCTCAAGAAAGCTTCACAAGATTGGCCTTACAATGAAGGGATGTATTCCAAACTGAACTGTAAAAGAACAGTCTGGGCTAGAGACATGATGTGTTTTCTCTTTCCAAGAATGCAGGTTAAAAGCTCTGGTACCAAGTGTACTAGTGGAAGGAGACCTGCTCGTGAACTGAGATACTGATGTGTACAAATTTGAATTTGAGTTCTGGTGTGTTCTGAAGGTCACAGCAGAAGAGCTGCCCCATAGTCACCCCTGTGTTGCCAGCAAGCCAAACAAAAAGGAACATAACCGAAAGAATTTCAACCAAACTGCAAAGCCATGAATCCTGAAATCGACAGCTCGACTGTCAATATTTTACAATCTATTCATCATAACAATCTAGAAACTGAAACATATAACTTTTATATTTTTGTGGACTCACCTCTCATTTCTAATCTGTGTGTATGTGTGTCGCATTGTTATTTCTTCTCACATTTAGTAATTAATAAACTCACTCGTTTTTGTTAACTCGAGAAAGAATGGTTAAATTGTCTCTTTTAAAATGTAAATTAATTTGATGTGGGGGAATGGTGTATGCAAATATGCAAGCCATTGTATCCTTCGTATGAAGTGTATGCAAGTCATTGTATCCTTCATATGCAAGTGTATGCAAGTCATTGTATCCTTCGTATGCAAGTGAATGCAAGTCATTGTATCCTTCGTATGCAAGTGTATGCAGTCATTGTATCCTTTGTATGCAAGTGAATGCAAGTCATTGTACCCTTTGTAAATTAACCTTGTTGCAACCAACCAACCTAGTGGGTGGGTAAATAATGAAGGGGAGCTAGTTCATTCCTCTACACCTGGCCGCTGGATAATTTGGGGTATCCCCCCGGAACTATAATAACTTGGAGACCTCAGAATAGGTAATGGTTATAATACTCCATGACTAAGCAATACCCTGCCCAAAGGGTCACTCTGGATGGATAAGAACCTGTTGGCCTTCCGAATCCAGTATGACCTTGATCTTGTGATGTGGAGTTGTAAGTTTTTTTTTTCTATTTTTTTTTCTTTTTTCACAAGGAGCTGCTGACAGGTGCCTCTTTTCCAGCAAGTAAAAAGTGAGTTGTAAGTTTTAACGGTGGGAATGACTATCCTAATCTGTAATGGTAATCAACTAAACACCTTTTGAGAGACTAAAATCTTGCATTGCTTTCAAGTAATGTAGCCCCATTAGTTTACACCAAGAAATAGCTACTGCTCAACAGAAGCTTCCATTTGTCAACAGTGAAATTCATTTGTTACTTAATTATAGTTTGTACTGGCAACGATAATTCTCCATGGTCAAATGCTTACTTAATACCACATATTAAACAGTGACAATAATAAACATTTGCTTTTTGTGTTTACTTTTTTAACAATAATGTACTCTTCAAACACAGTGTAACTATGTGCAGCTGGTTAAATAAGTGTTTCAGCTGCAGATTAATGTTTGACTGTATGTTTTCTTATAATAGCAGTTTTGATGAGTCAATTTACTGATATATCTGGCTAAGAGACAATTATCTTATCAGAGAGTCACCCAGAACACATCCAACAACGCCCGAATATCACAATAGAATAAATTAAAGGCCATTCAAATTGCAATTAAAATTTGATCTTAAAAACCACATCCTTGTTGTGACACAGTAATGTCTTTTGAAGGCATTTTTATGTGCAATAGAAATATTGGAACAGGAGTTGATCTGTGGCCTAACTCCATATGATAATGAGATTAGATTAGATTTCCTACAGCATGGAAACAGGCTCTTTGGTTCAACAAGTTCACACCAACCCTCCGAAGAATAACCCACCCAGACCCATTCCCCTACCCTACATTTACCCTGACTAACGCACCTAAAACTATGGGCAACTTAGCATGGCCAATTCACCTAAACTACACATCTTTGGATTGTGGGAGGAAACCAACGCAGACACGGGAAGAACGTGCAAACTCCACCCAGACAGTCACCCGAGGTGGGACTCAAACCCGGGTCCCTGGCGCTGTGAGGCAGCAGTGCTAAACACTGAGCCACCATGCCACCCCACATACCTGCTTTTGACCGATATCCATTAACACCTTTACTTAATAAAATAAAATCTATTTCAGATTTAAAATTAACAACATTGTTTGCTATTTGTGGAAAAGAATTCCAAACATCTACAACCCTTTGTGTGTAGAAATGCTTCCTAATATCTTTCCTGAGCAGTCTGGCCCTAATTATTAGACTACACCCCCTCGTTCTAGAATCCCCAACCAGTGGAAATTGTTTATCTTTATCTACCCAGTCTTTTCTGGTTAATTGAATCATAGAATCCTTACAGTGTGGAAAGAGGTCATTCAGCCCATCGAGTCTCATCAAACCTCTGAAAAACATCCCACCCAGACACAGTCCCCCAAACTATCCCTGTAACCCAACATTTACCATGGCTAATCCACCTAGCCTGCACATCCAGGACACTACAGGAAATTTAGCTTGGCTAGTTCACCTAATCAGCATGTCTTTGGGCTGTGGGAGGAAACCAGAGCACCTGGCAGAAACCCACACAAATGCGGGGAAAATGTGCAATCCCCACACAGCCAGTCCCCCTGGCTGGAATCAAACTGTCCCTGACACTATGAGACAGCAGTGCTAACCAATGAGCCTTGAAGACTTTCATCAGTTCACCCCTTAATCTTCCAAATGCTAGAGAAAACGGGCGTAATTTGTATAATCCCTCCTTATAACTTAACCCCCGAAGTCCAGCTTCTGATGTCAACCATATGTAGCAGGCTTATCTCCAGGTCAGAAAGTTGGTGGTTCATTGGTGCAAACCCCAGACAGAGGTATTGAAGAGGTGATGTTCTGCAGGAGATGTTACCTTTCACCTGTTTAAAGCTTGTCTAAAGTCAACGAATTAAATTCAGACAATGTTCACATGAATCCTTATCCAATTCACAGAGATACCAACATACCTTGTAGTCCACAGTAAAATTTCAGGCTTTGCCAATAAAGTCAAAATGGAGTGCATGACAAACAATGAAGATGATATGAATCGTCCATAACAGAACACGGATGGGCTGGCAGAATGGGCAGACCAGTGGGAGAGGAAACTTAATGCAGAGCAGGTTGACATGGTGCACTTTGGGAGAGATTATGAGCTCAGGCCAAATAGACTTGAAGGCACAGCTCTAAAAAGAGGGCGGGGGGGACAAGGACTCAGGAAGAGGGTGTGATAAACCTTTGGATTCATGTGAGAAAGTAATTAAGAAGATATGGACTTCACCAGTAGAGACTTTGGGGGAAGTTGTGCTGAACCTGTCTAAGGCTCTGCTCTGGTTCCAGTTGGAGTGTTATATTCACTTCTGTTTGCCATGCATGGGAAGGGATTTTGGGGGCTTTGGAAGGATGGGGACAGTATTATCAGAAAATGGTTCCAGGTTTTAATTGCAAGATTGATTTGGAAATGTCGGATGTGTTCTCTTTAGAGCAGGGGTAACTCAGAAGAAATTCGATTAAGGTGTACTAGATTATTCCAAGTTGAGATGAAGTAGACAAAAAAAATCTGTGAGAAAGAACTTAGTTAAGCAGCAAGTGGCAATGATTTGGAATTTGCTGCCTGTGAAGCTAGAGCAATGAAAGATTTCAAAAGGACATTGCAAAGCAATGGAGACTGGGGTGCGGGGGGAGGTGGGACTGATTGCAGTGCTCCATGGGAAGCTGGCATGGATTTGATGGACTGAATATCTTTCTTCTGTGCTGCTAATGACTAACTGTATGGCTGAGTAGTACATTCAGATCTGTGTAATCTTAGAACGTGACTGTTGATCAAAGTAACGTACAATTTGTCAGTTACCTCATGCACACCTTCAGTCCATTAATTCACCACATCTCGGAAAGCCTCCTGGAGAGACATTCGAAATACAATTATTCAATCTATGAAGTGAAGTTGGACAATGTAGTTGGCCATTTTCCTACATTCAGACCATACCATATTTTACCAAAGGGGAACTGCATGATTTAAGCAGCAAACTTGATGAGGAGTTCCCTGATTGATTCAATCTCTATTAATGTTTTTTTATTACTGATATTGCTCATCGATCCTAATGGTTCTTAGAAAGCCCTATCACAAAACATCTTGCGAATCACAGAATGGTGCTAATGAGTCCACAGAATTGTTGGCATGCCAACCCCATTTGTGTGTAAGGTACACCAGACCGTGGAAACAATCCAGTTCTGACTTGTCTAAAAACTTACGGTAGAATCAAAAGAAAGGGTATTGGACTGCTTTTGGATAGTAAGGTGTGTGGGGATGTGGGGAAAAGGTAGGAGATGAGCAGTAAATGATAGAGCCAGTACAGGCACGATGGGTCAAATGGCCTCCTTCTGCACCATAATAATTCTGTGATTCCGTAATTCCTGAACGGATTAGTTCTGAGTATTTTGAATTCAGAAGTGATTTTCTGTAAAAATAAGCCTCCTGCTTTTATACAGTCCAGAAACTACATTACTATGCTCTGTGTTCTATCTGTATTGTGTTATCTGATGAATAAAAGCCCACGTTCACATTGTTTCTGCTCTTGATAAGCTCCACTAGCCTGTCATAAGCAATGAATCAACTATCTGGTCTTTGTCTTCATCTTTAAATTCCTTTACTCTTTCCCAGCTTCAGCCAACAAGCTTCCAGTTCTCCTTCAAAGCCTATTCCCTTCACTCTACTGTAGCTGGAATTGATTCATACAACACATTCCCTGCCCTCAGGAATTCCCTTCTGGAGCTTCTTTGTCTTGTCTCTTCCTTTCCATTTTGCAAAATCGCCTGTGCACCTATTCAGTTTGATGACACCCTTAATGGTAACTGTTATGGACCAGGCCAGACCACCTCAAAACATTTTAAGAAGGTAGCGCAGACCCCAACTTGTTATTTTTTGTAAAGGCAGATGTAAAGTGAACATTCCTGGAATAATGCAGCTGGTCAAGCCACTCAGCTTTAAACTAAACAGAATTTATTTACATACTATGGTTGAAATGTGAATAAAAGAAAACAGAGTTTAGATTAACTTATTTGATAACTCAACCAACTCTATCGCAAGTTCACGAAGCTGTTCCAATCCCTTCAACATCCGTAAACACACTCCTTGGAAAAAGGTAAATTCAAACACAGTTTCTTATAGGCAGGAGAGATTTCAGACAGAAAGTTCAGGCAAGAAACATTTGTTAAAGCATGGGACCTCTTTTCACTGTGACTGTTTTTCTAGGTCCCTAGCAGTTTTCTGACTGCTTGCTAAAACAAAACAAACTGGGAAAAAAAACCTGAATTGGGAGAATTGGCCATACCCCTGTCATTGTCCAAAGTAAGCAACTCCAGACAAATCAGCACCTCTGCCTTTATGACCCCTCTTGGAAAAAAACAAGGACAACATAACCTTGTTAAAGGGTCAGCATTGTCACATCATACTTCCTCCAACTTGAGTTGCTCAACTTCCACTTTATATTCTACTCTGGAAAGTACTCTGAAACATTTTCCAGTATGTGAGAAACATTGTTTGTGATGTAAGTTGCTGAAGGACTAAAAAAGGCAGCACACTGGATGTTGGTTTGCTCACTGAGTTGGAAGGTTCGGTTCAGATGTTTCATCACCATACTAGATAACATTTTCAGTGAGCCTCCGGATGAAGCACTGGTGGTGACGTCATTTCCTCTGGTAACATCATTTCCTATAGTGGTTGCATTTCCTGTTCTTTTTCTCAGGGGGTGGTAAATAGGATCCAAGTCAATGTGTTTGTTGATAGAGTTCCAGTCGGAATGCCTGGCTTCTAGGAATTCACATGCATGTCGGTGTTTGGCTTGGCTGGAGATGGATGTGTTGCTCCAGTTGAAGTGGTGTCCTTCCTCATCCATATGTAAGGATACTAGTGAGAGTGGGTCATGTCTTTTTGTGGCTAGTTGATGTTCATGTATCCTGGTGGCTAGTTTTCTGACTGTTAGTCCAACGCAGTATTTGTTACAGTCCTTACAAGGTATTTTGCAAATGACATTAGTTTTGCTTGTATGTATAAGGTCTTTCAAGTTCATTAGCTGCTATTTTAATGTTTTGGTGGGTTTGTAGGCTACCATGATGCCAAGGGGTCTGAGTAGTCTGGCAGTCATTTCCAAGATATCTTTAATGCAAGGGAGAGTGGCTAGGGCTTCTGGACATGTTTTGTCTGCTTGTTTGCTTGTCTGAGAAAAAGAACAGGAAATGACATCACCACTGGAAATGATGTCACCAGAGGAAATGACATAAGCAACCCAAGGAAACCCAAACACATAAATAGAAAGTGGGCAGTGCTTCATTGGAGTCCCACTGATGATGTTATCTAGTATGGTGACGAAACATCTGAAAACAAACCTTCCAGCTCGGCGAGCAAACATACATCCAGAACCTCAACCTGACCTACAAATCTTCTCAAAACTCATTAGGCAACAAACTTTCAACTGGAAGTGTGTCAGGGGACAGTTAGCTCAGTTGGCTGATTTGTGATGCAGACTGTCTGTACAGCAGCCAGTGACTAGTGGGGTATTCCAAGGATCAGTACTTGGAGTTTAGACTAGAGTGGTGCTGGAAAAGCACAACAGGTCAGGCAGCATCCAAAGAGCAGGAAAATCGATGTTTCGGGCAAAAGCCCTTCACCAAGAATGGAGGCAGGGAGCTTCCAGGATGAAGAGATAAGTGGTGGGGGTGAGGGGGGGTGGTGGCTGGGGCTGTGCAGAAGGTAGCAAAGAGTACAATAGGTGAATGGGGGTGGGGATGGAGGTGATAGGTCAGAGGGGAGGGTGTAGTGGATAGGTGGGAAGGGAGATTGGCAGGTAGGACAGTCATGAGGACAGTGCTGAGCTGGAAGGTTGGAACTGGGGCAAGGTGGGGGGAGGGGAAATGAGGAAACTGGTGAAGTTCCTGCTCCTCGGATGCTGCCTGACCTGCTGTGCTTTTCCAGCACCACTCTAATCTAACCACTGGTTTCCAGCATCTGCAGCCCTCACTTTTGCTCAGTACTTGGACCCTAGTCATTCTTAATACATATCAATGATTTAGATGAGAGAACTAAATGTAATACCTTCAGGTTTGCAGATAACAAAAGTTAGATGGGTGGGGGATGCAGAGATCCTTCAGTGTGATTTGGACAAGTTAACTGAGTGGATGTATGCATGGCAGATGAAGTATGTTTGGATAAATATTAGGTTATCTACCTTGGTAGCAAAAACAGAAAGACAGATTATTATCTGTATAGTGATACTTTGAGAAAGAGAGGGGTGCAATGAAACCTGGGTGTCCTTGTACACCAATCACTGAAAGTAAGCATGATGGTGCAGCAGCAAGTAAAGAAGGCAACTGGTAGTGGACTTCATAGTGAAAGGATTTGAGTACAGGAGCATGCAAGTATTGTTCCAATTTTACAGGGCCTCAGTGTGACCAAAGCTGGAGCATTGCTTGCAGTTTTGGTCCCCTTATCTGAGCAAAAGATGTCCTGATTATGGAGAGAGTGCAAGAAAGTTTCACCAGACTGATTCCTGGGTTGATGGGTCAAAATATGAAGACAGACTCGATTGGTTAGGATACATTCACTACAGCTTAGAAGAATGGGGGTGGGGGGATCCCAGAGAAAAATATTAACTTCAATATGACTAGACAGAATAAACACAAGAAAAATGTTCTCAATGTCTGTTTCACTAATCCAAACTACCATGGCTCATCATGCAACTCAGTACCTTGTTCCGGCTTTCTTTCCCTCTAAGAACGCAACCAAACTTCTCCTTGAAAATAATCAATCAACAGGAAGGGTGTTCCCAAAAGCTGGGGAGTCCAGAGTCAGAGGTCACAGCTGGATAGGCCATTTAAGACTGAGAGGAGAAATTTCTTCATCCAGAGTGGTCAGTCTGTGGAATCCTCTGCCACAGAAAGTGACTGAAGCCAAAATACAGTATTGATTGTTTTCAAAGAGAAGTTAGGTCAAGTTCTTAGGAGAGAAAGTGGGAACAGGGTGTGGAATTCTATGATGAACCATGATCACATTGAGTGGCAGACCGGGCTCAAAGAGCTACACGGCCTGCTCTGGCTCCGATGTTCTAAGTTTCTATAAATATTGCCAATTTCTTTGCTTCTTTGGGTCTCAGGCAACTCTGCCAGCTCCTTGACAATAAAACCTTATGGCTATTACAGGATCTGACTGCAACATAACAGAATATGAATTGGAGAAATGGATACCACATGGCACATAGCTGATACTTGTTCTCCACTCCACTTTCTTGCTTGATTCCCTGAGAGATATGTCAATGTCAACCTGAAATATTTTAATCGATATAGCATCCAGAATTCACTGAGATGGAGAATTCCAATGATTGAAGTGAAGGAATTTTTCCTTATCCTAAGTAACCAGCTCCTTATTCTGACACTATGGCCCATATTCTAAAATCCTCTGGCTTTGAGAAAATAACCTCTCAGTGTCTATCCTGTCAAGTTCCTTCAGAACATTTTTATGCTACAATGAAACCATCCATCATTCATCAAAACATCAGAGAGCATAGACCCAATTCACTCAGCTTATCATCATAGGACAATCCTTGCACCTCAGAAACCAATCTGTGCTACCTCCAATGTAAGTACATCCTTACACAATCTGCATACAGTACTCCAGGGTGTGGTCTCATTAAAGCCTAACCCAATTCCAGGAAGGCTTTCTTATTTGGTACTCCAATCTCTTTGCAGTGAAGACTAATTGTCTGTCTAACTCATTGCTGTGGGACAGAGCTCTGTCTCGGCAGATACTCATCTGCTTAGCAAACAAGAATTGATCCATCACTGTTCCTCATTGACAGAGACAGTCCAGAAGACTAAATTCAACTTCTGTTGTCCTATGGCATTTCAGTTTGTTGAATCTTGTGTATCTTGAATATAACAACTAGTTTTCAGGCTATAAATTATTCACTTACTTCAGTGGTAATTTTAAGAGACCTTTATCTGTGATTGATTGAGTCTCAATGGCATTGGTGAGGGTATCGTAGACAGCTTTAGTTTATTCATTCTTAGTAGACTAGATGAATACCTGAAATGTGTGGACTGCCTTATGAGGGAAGGCTAGTGAGACTAGCCCTGAATCCTCTGGAGATTATAAGAGTCAGCGATAACTTAATTAAAACATAAAATATCCTGGGGGGACGTGATTGGGTGGGATGTAGAAAGGATGTTTCCACTAGTGGCAAAATTCAGAATACGGTGGGGGGGGAGGGGGGCATAGTTTAAAAATGAGGGACACACATTTAAGTTAAAAATGAGGAAACATTTTTTTCTCTGGAAGGGTTGTGAGTGTTTGGAATTCCCTTTCTCAAAGGCAATGGATGCAGAATCTTTAAATATTTTAAGGCTGAGGTAGATAGATTCTTGATAGCCAAGGGGATGAACGATTATCAGGGATATGAAGGAACATAGAGTTGAGATCAAAAACAGATCAGCCGTGACCTTATTGAATGATGAACAGGCTCGAAGGGCCAAGTGGACTAGGCTTCTTCCTTGCTTACATGTTCATATCAGAGTAGACACAAGATAGAGTATTTAAACCTCTAATTATTATGATCATTTAATAATTCAAATGGTAAATGCTTTCAATTACAATGAGACTAAGAGTAGCATGCTCAGAGCTGAACGAAATGAGTGGCCATAAGTGGCTGTTGAGAGATTTTTAAAATCACTCACACTCTAAGAAATAATGCTCTGTTTGGTTTCTGCACAGAAGCTGGTCAAAGGCACTTCACATATCAAGGGAAATTAAAGCGTTCGAAATAAAGTATTTAGTTAAAGCATCTATACTTACTCATCCAAGAAATATCATGAGCAATTCTGGTCTCCCCTCCTCTAGGAAGGATGCTGTCAAATTTGAAAGGGTTCAGAAAAGATTTACAAGGATGTTGCCAGGGTTGGAGGATTTGAGCTATAGGGAGAGGCTGAATAGGCTGGGGCTTTTTCCCTGGAGCGTTGGAGGCTGAGGGATAACATTATAGAGGTTTAGAAAATCATGAGAGGCATGGATAGGGTGAATAGAAAATATATTTTCCCTTGGGGTGGGGGAATCCAGAACTAGAGGGCATAGGTTTAATGTGAGAGGGGAAAAATTTAAAAGGGACCAAGGGAGCAACATTTTCACGCAGAGGGTGGAGCGTGTATGGAATTAGCTGCCAGAGGATGTGATACAATTACAACACGTAAAAAGTATCTGGATGAGTATATGAATAGGAAGGGTTTAGAAGGACTTGGGCCACATGCTGGCAAATGGGACTGGATTAGATTAGGATATCTGGTCAGCATGGATGAGTTGGACAGAAGTGTCTGTTTCTGTGCTGTACACCCCTATGATTCTATGACTCTAAAGAATTTTCATGGACAAGGCATTTTTCACAACCCCGAGGACATCCAAACAAAGCATTCTTGAAGTGTATTCTCCACTATAACACAGGAAATGTGGCAGGTCAATTAAAGCACAACATGCTCACACAAACTGCAATTCAATGACAATCAGATAATCTGCTTCCTTTTCAGTGATGTTGGTTGAGGGATCAGTGTGGTCCAGGACATCAAGAGAACAGCCCTTCTCTCTTCTTCACCTGAGGGTGAACATATCCTCAAATTAGCATCTCACCTGAAAGATGGCACCTCAGACATTGCAACATCTATGGCAGGACTGCACCAGAGATGGGCAGATGGGGAGAGGATTGCCTTGTTGGTAAGAAATGAAATTAAATTGATAGCAGGAAGTGATGTAGAGTCAGAAGGCGTAGAATCTGTGTGGGTTGCATTGAGGAACCATGAAGGAAAAAAGACCCTGATGGGAGTTGTGTACAGGCCTCCGAGTAGTAGTCAGGATATGGGGAAAGAAATAAGTCAGGAGAAAGAGAAGAATTATAGGGAGAAGGCAGGAGAATGGAGTTGAGAAACATACCTGCCATGATCGATTGGCAGAACAGATTTGATGGGCCGATTGGCTTAATTCTGCTCCTTTATCTTACAGTTTTGTAGAGTGGCAGACTAAATTTGCGCTGAATTGTCTGGAGATTTTAATTATGATTGGAGATCCCAAGGTGTGTGATTCTGTACCTGCTCCAACCCTTACCCATTTCTGAGGCTGGGCCTCAATTGGTACATGTGGTGGTGCTCACTAGTGCAAAGGGGGAGTCTCCAAAAGTGCTCCAGAGGCTATGCTGTCAGGTGTATGGATGCTGCAGCTATGAACATGAAACTCAACTGTACAGTTGTTGGGGTCGGTCATGGGCATTCATTGTAGATTGAATGGAAGTAAAATTGGGAAAAGGTCCAATGAATTGTGCAGTTTGCCAAAGGCCAGTTTCACCTGCTCCCCTGTGCATCTTTAGTGAAGGAAATCTGCTGTCCTCTCCTGGTCTGGCCAACATATGACTCCAGACCGACAGAAAAGTGGTTGACACTTAACTGCCCTCTGGGCTGGCCTCGTAGGTAACACAGTTGCATCAAACTGCTAAAAAGTCTGATCTAAGGAATGAAACTGGATTCATTCTAGCATTGATCTGCGCATCGTGAATGACAATGGCACACCAGCCCTGTTGTACCTACAAGGTTCTCCTCACTAAAACCTGGGGACTTGTGCCAAAATTGTAATAGCTATAGCAAAGACGAGTGAAGCAACAGCAGTCATACATATGGAATCATACCTTTCAGGTAATGTTACCATCTATCAGAGCAGTACCGAGGAAAGAAGTTGTACAATTAAATCAAATCCTTAGCGGAACATAAAAATTGCTGAGACACATTTTGAGGAAGAACAAGGGGATTTTCCTGATGCCCAAGCCAATATGCAAGGTATAAATCTTCTAAATCATGATAACTTTGCTGTTTGGGATAGGGAGGTCCAGCTCTGCACAAGTTGGATGTTGCTTGTCCACATTGAAACAGCAATGACATTTTAAATTGTGTCTTGTTGACTAAAGTGCTCATGGACATCCCAAGGCCCAAGGTGGTGAAGTATACCATAATTTTTTGTTTAAAGCAAGGTAGATGACTGAGGCGTCAGTGGGAGAAGAATTTGAGGCCAGCGACCATAATTCTATTAGATTTAAAATAGTGATGGAAAAGGATAGACCAGATCTAAAAGTAGAAGTTCTAAATTGGAGAAAGGCCAATTTTGACGGTATTAGGCAAGAACTTTTGAAAGCTGATTGGGGGCAGATGTTCACAGGTAAAGGGACAGCTGGAAAATAGGAAGCCTTCAGAAATGAGATAACAAGAATCCAGAGAAATGATATTCCTGTCAGGGTGGAAAGGCTGGTAGGTATCAGGAATGCTGGATGACTAAAGAAATTTAGGGTTTGGTTAAGAAAAAGAAGAAAGCATACGTAAGCTATAGATAGGATAGATCGAGTGAATCCTTAGAAGAGTATAAAAGAAGTATTTACAAGGATGTTGCCAGGGTTGGAGAATTTGAGCTACAGGGAGAGGCTGAGCAGGCTGGGGCTGTTTTCCCTGAAGTGTCGGAGGCTGAGGGGTGACCTTATAGAGGTTTACAAATTTATGAGGGGCATGGATAGGATAAATAGACAAAGTCTTTTCCCTGGGGTCAGGGAGTCCAGAACTAGAGGGCATACATTTAGGGTGAGAGGGGAAAGATATAAAAGAGACCTATGGGGCAACTTTTTCACGCAGAGGGTAGTACGTGTATGGAATGAGCTGCCAGAGGATGTGGTAGAGGCTGGTACAATTGCAA
>NC_057710.1:16617794-16618771 GCF_004010195.1 Chiloscyllium plagiosum
GGAGGTTGGCAAACGTGGTGCCACTGTTTAAGAAGGGTGGTAAAGACAAACCAGGGAACTATAGACCAGTGAGCCTGACGTCGGGGGTGGGCAAGTTGTTGGAGGGAATCCTGAGGGACAGGATGTACATGTATTTGGAAAGACAAGGACTGATTAGGGATAGTCAACATGGCTTGATGCATGGGAAATCATGTCTCACAAACTTGATTGTGTTTTTTTGAAGTAACAAAGAGGATTGATGAGGGCAGAGCAGTAGATGTGGTCTATATGGACGTCAGTAAAGCATTCGACAAGGTTCCCCATGGGAGACTGATTAGCAGCATTAGGTCTCATGGAATACAGGGAGAACTAGCCATTTGGATACAGAACTGGCTCAAAGGTAGAAGACAGAGTGTGGTAGTGGAGGGTTGTTTTTCAGACTGGAGGCCTGTGACCAGTGGAGTGCTACAACAATTACTTTTTGTCATTTACATAAATGATTTGGATGTGAGCATAAGAGGTACAGTTAGTAAGTATGCAGGTGACACCAAAATTGGAGGGGTAGTGGACAATGAAGAGGGTTACCTCAGATTACAACTGGATCTTGATCAGATGGACCAATGGGCTGAGAAGTGGTAGATGGAGTTTAATTTAGATAAATGTAAGGTGCTGCATTATTGGTCAGAGTATTGAGTACAGGAGTTGGGAGGTCATGTTGCGGCTGTTCAGGACATTGGTTAGGCCACTGTTGGAATATTGCATGCAATTCTGGTCTCCTTCCTAGCGGAAAGATGTTGTGAAACTTGAAAGGGTTCAGAAAAGATTTACAAGGATGTTGCCAGGGATGAAGGATTTGAGCTTTAGGGAGAGGCTGAACAGGCTGGGGTTGTTTTCCCTGGAGTGTCGTAGGCTGAGGAGTGACCTTATGGAGGTTTATAAAATCATGAGGGGCATGGATAGGATAAATAGACAAAGTCTTTTTCCTGGGGTCGGGGAGT
>NC_057710.1:16618882-16623834 GCF_004010195.1 Chiloscyllium plagiosum
ACTTTTTGTCATTTACATAAATGATTTGGATGTGAGCATAAGAGGTACAGTTAGTAAGTATGCAGGTGACACCAAAATTGGAGGGGTAGTGGACAATGAAGAGGGTTACCTCAGATTACAACTGGATCTTGATCAGATGGACCAATGGGCTGAGAAGTGGCAGATTGAGATTAATTCAGATATATGTGAGGTGCTGCATTATTGGTCAGAGTATTGAGTACAGGAGTTGGGAGGTCATGTTGCGGCTGTTCAGGACATTGGTTAGGCCACTGTTGGAATATTGCATGCAATTCTGGTCTCCTTCCTAGCGGAAAGATGTTGTGAAACTTGAAAGGGTTCAGAAAAGATTTACAAGGATGTTGCCAGGAATGAAGGATTTGAGCTTTAGGGAGAGGCTGAACAGGCTGGGGTTGTTTTCCCTGAAGCGTCAGAGGCTGAGGAGTGACCTTATGGAGGTTTATAAAATCATGAGGGGTATGGATAGGATAAATAGACAAAGTCTTTTTCCTGGGGTCGGGGAGTCCAGAACTAGAGGGCATAGGTTTAGGGTGAGAAGGGAAAGATATAAAAGAGACTGAAGGGGCAACCTTTTCACACAGAGGGTGGTACGTGTATGGAATGAGCTGCCAGAGTATGTGATGGAGGCTGATACAATTGCAACATGTAATAGGCATTTGAATGGGTATATGAATAGGAAGGGTTTGGAGGAATATGGACCGGGTGCTGGCAGGTGGGACTAGATTGGGTTGGGATATCTAGTCGGCATGGACGGATTGGACCGAAGAGTCTATTTCCATGCTGTACATCTCTACGACTCTATGTTTTGTTTTTTTTTTCATGATATCCAACCACTTTTTAATCTGTCTGGAGCATTTCCAACTTATACCAAGTGAGAGTTCAATGTTTTGAGGATTTACTACCAGCTGAAGTTCTCCCGCTATTCTCCTCAGCTGTCTTGTTCTTCAAAGAGAAGAAAAGCAATGTTGTGGGAGCTGCCTGTTTGCCATGCAGACAAAGTAATAGCACTCAGCCATTATAATTGGAGTGATGACAGCAAACTGATCCATTGCATCAGCGGCTATGTTTGGGGTGACAGCACATTAAAGAAGTAACATTCCCATGAAAGGGACATTTCATGATCTCCTGAGTGCTGCCAGCAAAGTTGGGCAACAAAACTCCCTAATAAAACCCCAGAAAAATATACTGGACACAAAAGGCACATCATTCAAGGAGATAGACTTCCACAACCCTCTGTGAAAAAAACAGCTCGAACATAGAACATACAACAATACAGCTCATCGGCCCTCAATGTTGCACTGATGTGTGAACTATTCTAAGCCCATCCCCCTTCACTATCCCACCGTCATCCACTTGGTCTGCAGTGCTCCAACCCAGGTAACAGTTTTTCTAGACTTAACCTTCTGAATGCCTATTCCAGGTAACAGTTTAGTAAACTATCTCTGAACTGCTTGCAATGCATCTACATCCTTCCTTAAATAGGATAAGAGCACTTAGTTTGAAATGACATAACACTCAAGGTGAAACAGCACCCACCTTCCTTCTTTGAGTAGTACACTGATTAGAGAAGATACTGATGTTTCCACGTTATATGGAAATGAATTTAGAAAGAATGCTGAACATAATCGACAAAGTCATTATGGTGCTTTTTAAGGTTATGTAAAGAATTTTATGTCAATTATGTTTTTTTCTCTCTAATGACATGTTTGTAGTGGCTTGAATTGATAATCACAGCGATATTGCCAGAGATTAGCTGGATACTGGCAACAGAACTCAATTCAAAGGAGCCCACATTAAAGGCTGTGCTGGCACCATGTGGGGAGATGGGTGGTTACCCTGACCAAACTGCCAAAATGCTAACATTTTCTTTTCTGGATGTCACCTTCTGGGAGTTCTTCGTCGCTCTTGCAATTTCAAATATCTCTTCATTGGCTTATGATCTGTGGAATTTTCAGCATCCATCTTAGCATCCTCATTTCAAAGGTCACTATTTTCTCTCACACATCTTCATTTACATAGAACATAGAACATTACAGCGCAGTACAGGCCCTTTGGCACTCGATGTTGCGCCGATCTGTCATACCAATCTGAAGCCCATCTAACCTACACTATTCCATGTACGTCCATATGCTTGTGCAATGACGACTTAAATGTATTTTAAATTGGCGAATCTACTACCATTGCAGGCAAAGCATTCCATACCCTTACTACTCTCTGAGTAAAGAAACTACCTCTGACATCTGTCCTATATCTATTACACAATACTCCAAGTGCGGCCGCACCAGAGGTTTGTACAGCTGTAGCATAACCTCATGATTCCGGAACTCGATCCCTCTGTTAATAAAAGCTAAAACACTGTATGCCATCTTAACAAGGTAAAAACAATGACTGCAGATGCTGGAAACCAGATTCTGGATCAGTGGTGCTGGAAGAGCACAGCAATTCAGGCAGCATTCGAGGACAGGCAAAATCGACGTTTCGGGCAAAAGCCCTTCATCCTGATGAAGGGCTTTTGCCCGAAACGTCGATTCTGCCTGTCCTCGGATGCTGCCTGAATTGCTGTGCTCTTCCAGCACCACTGATCCAGAACCTGCCATCTTAACAACCCTGTCAACCTGGGTGGCAACTTTCAAGGATTTGTGTACCTGGACACCGAGATCTCTCTGCTCATCTACACTACCAAGAGTCTTACCATTAGCCCAGTACTTTGCATTCCACTTACTCCGACAAAAGTGAATCACCTCACACTTGTCCGCATTAAACTCCATTTGAAACCTCTCAGCCCAACTCTGCAGCTTATCTATGTATCTCTGTAACCTACAATATCCTTCGGCACTATCCACAACTCCACCGACCTTAGTGTCATCTGCAAATTTACTAACCCACCCTTCCATGCCCTCATCCAGGACGTTTATAAAAATGACGAACAACAGTGGATCCAACACCGACCCTTGCGGTACACCACTGGCAACTGGACTCCAGGATGAACATTTCCCATCAACCACCACCCTCTGTCTTCTTTCAACAAGCCAATTACTGATCCAAACTGCGATATCTCCCACAATCGCATTCCTCCGCATTTTGTACAATAGCCTACTGTGGGGAGCCTTGCTGAAATCTCTATACACCACATCAACCGGTTTACTCTCATCTACCTGTTTGGTCACCTTCTCAAATAACTCAATAAGTTTTGTGAGGCACGACTTACCCTTCACAAAATCGTGCTGACTATCCCTAATCAAATTATTCTTTTCTAGATGATTATAAATCCTATCTCTTATAATCTTTTCCAACACTTTATCAACAATTGAAATAAGGCTCTCTGGTCTATAATTACCAGGATTGTCTCTACTCCCCTTCTTGAACAGGGGAACCACATTTGCTATCCCCCAGTCTTCTGGCACTATTCCTGTAGACAATGACGATTTAAAGATCAATGCCAAAGGCTCGGCAATCTCCTCCCTGGCTTCCCAGGGGATCCTAGGATAAATCCCATCCAGCCCAGGGGACCTATCACCATTACCCCCACCTTCATGTACCTATCGCATTCCCAGCTATCTCCCACAGCCCCAACCCCCTTCCATTTATCTCTCAGCCCCCTTGACCCACAAGCCTCATCCCTGATGAAGAATGTATGCCTGAAATGTCGATTTTCCTGCTCCTCGGATGCTGCCTGACCGGCTGTAGGTTTCCAGCACCACACTCTTCATCTCTGTCACTAATGTCTTAATAGTTTCATTAAGCTTTTCACTCTTTCATGACCCACTCTGTTAAATGTTGACTTAAATTGCTGCTGTACATACTTGACTTTTCTCTTCTTGCTTTTGAATTGATTGTTTCCTGAATTCTGTCCTCTCTCTCCTGAAAAATTCCATTCATTCAAATGCTATAAACGTGTAGGAAAGGTGCAACTTTTGATGATGGGAATCAAAACCTTTATATTCATGGTGTGACTGGTGAAGAAGTGCGACTTGAGGACAAGTGCATTCCTCCCCTGGTCCTGCTTTCTTCCCATAACCTAAGACTGTGTCTGACTCTTTCAAAGTACTGTTGTCTCTCTCTGTGAGGGCTGGGGGCTAGCACCCTTTGTTCCCTTGGGGTGCAGGTGTGTATTAGTCTGTTCGTTCCTGTCTGGTGGATGCCTGTCCTTTGTGTCAGGATGGTTCTGTATTGATAAATATGGGTGTGTTTCAGTCAGTCTCTTGATTTGATTAGGAGATGGGTTTCCATATTAATTAGCTCCGGAGTTTCAGTCTATGAGTCATGGTTAGTGAGTCTGGCCTAGTGTGGATTTGATCTGTCCTCTGGCTCCCATCTCCCGGTCACGTGGGCGGACCGGCAGCTGCTGAGTTCTGTGGGTTTAAGCTGTGGCTGCCGATATCTTGAAAGTCGGTTCCTCGCCCGGTACATTCCGCCGGCCGTCATGCTGCAGTCATGGGGCCTTTGGATAGTCCCGGGAGAGGGTCACATTAATTCGAGCCCTGTGAACTCGTGATGCCTAATCGCCCACCAGGAGTCTATGGCGTGGAGCTTGGTCTTTCTGGCCTTTCGTTTCTTGTGCTGACGGCATGAGTGACACGCCACCAGGGGCCAGGCCAGAGCCAGCAGTAACTGTATGCCTACAATGGTGTGCGAGATGATTCAGATCCAGGGATGTACGTTTACGTTTAGGCCCCAATCCCACACCCTCTGTGCCCAGTCCTGGGACTGCAGAGCTGTCTCTGTGTCCTCCTCTAGGTCCTTTATATGTGATTGCAACTGGTGGTACAGTTTCACTGAGTGTCCTACCCGGGTCCTTAGCTCCCGTAAGACCTCGGCCAAATGTGGGATGGGGGCTTGTTCAGGCTCCTGATATTCCCTGAGGGTGTCCCTGAATTTATCAGTAGTTTGTATGGACTCGAGGTTCCGTCGTCGGACCTCTGAGATGTGAGCTT
>NC_057710.1:16625562-16641075 GCF_004010195.1 Chiloscyllium plagiosum
AGTAGGCTCGTAATATCCGCAAACAGACAGATCCCGTACAGTAAAAGCATCAAAGGCCGGGGCAGAGGAGAGGTCCTCTGGCATGGCACACATTGTCCCGAACATGCCACCCCCCAAGTCCATCGCCTCAGCACGCCGGAGGCAGGTCGGCCGCGGGTCGCGCTCCGACGTGCAGAATAAACAGAGTGTCTGTACGCCTGGGAGGACCTCCAGCCAGGCATTGTAGAACGCATCGATCTCGTCGGGCTTGTCCCTTGCAGGAATACAGATGGCGTCGGACGGGTTGAAGGCAACACTGTGGCGGTAGAAGTTGTCATGTATCTCGGGGAAAGAAAGCATTAGTCGTAGGACGAAGAGGAGAGCAGGGAGGAGAGCAGTGCACCGGTGAAGCATGATCTGTGGGAAGAGAGGGAGAGAGAGAGAGGGGCACCCTTACCAAGGGTTAGTGTGTGTAGGAGCAGGCCCCCCTGGACCAGTCCACCCGTCGCGCTGTAAGGAGAAAAAGGAGGCGGTTAGAGTCAAGTCAAAGGGGGGGGGGGGGTGTCTGTCCGTTCGGGGCTTAAGGGAAGGGTTTAAGCTGGGACCAGTGTTTCCATCTGTCCTTTCCTTTCATGTCGACACAGGCGCAGGTGTCGCTGGTGAGGATGATTTAGTGCGGTCCCAGCCACCGGGGGCAGCCCTGACCAGGACTTTGTCCCCAATGCCGGGAAGGGGTTGGGCGGGCAGATGCGGTTGCAGTTTTGGTCTGGTCCCTAATGTCCTGCTGGTCGCGCACAGTTTGTCTAAAGGCCCGCAGCTGCGTGTCCAGCTGCTTGATATAGCGCGTCACCCTGTCCCTCAGGGGGGCCATGTCTTCTCCCCCGTCCATGACGTTCTCTGGTAGTCGGATGGCCCTCCCCGTCATGAGCTTGAAGGGAGTGAGGCCAGTGGAGCAGCCTGGGGTGGCCCTTAAGCATCAGTATGCAGGGCAGAACGTCCACCCAGCCCTGCCCTGTATCGGCGATCGCCTTCATGATCGCCGCTTTGAGGGTCCGGTTCATGCGCTCGACTATCCCGGAGCTCTGGGGATGGAACGGGACATGGAAGCGCTGTCTGATGCCTAGGAGGCGGCAGGCCAGGTGAAGTGCGTGCCCTGGTCCGAATCAATCTGGAGGGGGACCCCCCAGCGCGGGAAGATGTCGAAGGCCAGCACTCTGGCCATGGTGGCGAATGTACAGTCCCGTGTAGGGAAGGCTTCTACCCAGCGCGTGAAATGGTCAACAATCACCAGGCAATACGTCTTGCCACGGCTGGAGGGTAGGGGGCCTGTGAAATCAGCGGCTTTTGCCGGGGGCGCTGTAGCGGCCGCGTGTGTAATAGCGCCTGTGAAATCAACCTGGAGGTTCTCCCAGGGCCTCTTGGGCCGTGGCTGGTGCGCCAGGGGAATGCGCAGGGGCCGCCCCGGGTTGTGCTGGGCGCAGACAATGCATTGGCGGCAGTGTTTGGCCACGTCGCGGCCGAGGCTGGGCCACCACCAGTCGGTCTGGAGTCTAGCAAGCGTTCCGTCGCGGCCCGCGTGGTCTGGCTCGTGGTGTAGTTGCATCAAGATCATTCTGTTGGCCGCGGGGGCCACGACCCTGCGGCCGTGCCGCCACACCACATCAGGGCCGCGTGCTGCACCCTTTGCCAGCCAGTCCTCCAACTCTCCGGGCTATGCGCAATTCTGGACGTCCAGGACGTTCACGTCCCGGACCTCAGTAGCCGGTGCTGCATACGCGGACCCGCGGCGGCCTTGGCGGCCAGGTCGGCCCAATGATTCCCTAGCTGTTCAGCGTTGGTAGCTCGCTGGTGTGCTTTGATTTTCAGCACTGCGGCGAGCAGGGGGAGGCGTGCGGTCGCCACCAGGGTAAACCGTATTTTCGCGTTTAATCTGACCACCGCCGGCCGTGATAAAGCCCCAGCGACTCCATGCTGCCATGTAATCATGGACTACCCCGAAAGCGTACCGGCTGTCGGTAAAGATGTTTACCTGCTTGCCTGCTCCCAGGCGGAGTGCGGCGGTGAGGGCGACCAGCTCCGCGACCTGGGCGGAGGTGTCGCACCCCCCATCATTCCCTGTGCTCGGGTGGTCCCGGTATGGTTGACCACCGCCCATCCCATTTGGTAGGACCCCTCGACAAGCCTTCGTGAGCCGTCCACATACAAGGTCAGGTCGGGATCAGGGACTGGGCTGTCGGCCCCTCCGCTGAGTCGATGGCGGCCTGGCAATGGTGGGGTTCCCCTACCGCGATAATCCCGTCGGCGGGGTTTGGCCCTGTGTCCCTAATGATCTGAATGGACTGGTCCCGGGGGAGGAGAACAGCCTCCCAAGTTGCCCTGCGGGCATCCGAGACCGTCCGGAGGCGGCCCGTATTCAGGAGTTTGACTATCGTGTGTAAAATTATCTGGCCGGACATGGTGACCGGCTCACACACCCGGACCGCCCATGCGGCGCAATCCAGCGCCGCCACGCAGCGGTGCATGCCCTTTACGACCGGGGACTCCTTTGTGGAGTAGTAACCCACTTGTCTCATGTGGTCGCCTGAGGTTTGGGTGACAACAGCTCTGTAAAACCACACTTCGAGGCCGTAAAAGATGTGGAAGGGCTTCGATAGGTCGGGGAGGCACAGGGCCGGGGCGCTGAGGAGATGGGACTTTAACTTAGAATAAGCGTCATCCTGTTCATGTCCCCATGCCACCCTCTCCGCTCCTGGACTGCCCCCCTTCACTAGGTGCTGAATGGGTTCGGCGATAGTGGCAAAATGTGCAATGAAAGAGCGGCAGTAGTTAAAAAGCCCCAAGACGCGGCGGATTCCCCTGACTGTGTCCGGCCGCGGTATGTCGGCAATGGCTGACTTACGGTCGAGGGCTGTGCAGGTAGGGTCTTGCTTTCCTGGCCGATGTCGTGTCCCAGGTACCGGACTTTAGCCAGTCCGACCTGGGCCTTCCTGGGGTTTATTTTGAATCCTGCCCGGCCGAGGGTCCGCAGGACGGCGGCCAGGGCTCACAGGTGGTGGCACGCGTCCGTGGACGCGATCAAAAGGTCATCTACATACTGTAGGAGGGTGCTCGAGAAGGGGGAGAGGTCGCACCCCTCCAGGGTCCGGCTCATGACCCTGTGGAAAATGTTAGGGCTGTTGTGGAAGCCCTGCGGCAGGCGGCTCCATGAATACTGTCTGTCCCGCAGCGTGAAGGCAAACTTGTCCTCTGAGTCACGGTGCAGGGGAATGGACAAAAGCCATTCGCCACGTCCAGGACCGTAAAGATCCGGTGTGAGGGTTCGAGGCCGTTGAAGATGGTGGTCGGGCTGGCTACGATAGGGTGCTCTCTGGGGGTGACCCTATTGAGTGCCGTGTAGTCGATGGTGAGCCTGTAGTTCCCATCCGGTTTCCGGACTGGCCATATAGGGGTGTTGGTGGTGGACGCTGTGGGGCGCAGGATGCCGTGCCGGGTGAGCTTGGCAAAGATTGCCTCAGTGGTGCGCAGCGCCTCAGGTTTAATCGGGTATTGTCGGTGCGGGGCGTGTATGGGACCGGGTATCCGCTCAGGAGGGGTGCGGACGAGGCCACAGTCCTGCTTGCTCGCGGCCCACACCTCCGGGATTAGTTGGCAGACGGCCCCGAAGGCACCGTCCTTGGCCCAGTCTCGGGCGATGGGCACACTGGGGGCAAGCGCAGCGACGGATTTAGTGGGCACCCATCCACCCTCGTGGGCGGTCTTGTGAAATTTGCGGGATGTCCACAGGAGGCGGCGGTGGAACACGTCCACCACCGCCCCCAGCTCGCCCAGGAGGTTGATACCCATAATCGTTATCTCCGAGTTTGGGCAAACCCAGAAATGCACGGGGAGTAAAATGTTGTCTACCTCTAGGAGGACGGCCTCGCTTCGGCGTGCAATAACCGTGGAACACGTCCACCACCGCCCCCAGCTCGCCCAGGAGGTCGATACCCATAATCGTTATCTCCGAGTTTGGGCAAACCCAGAAATGCATGGGGAGTAAAATGTTGTCTACCTCTAGGAGGACGGCCTCGCTTCGGCGTGCAATAACCGAGCTTCCCCCAACCCCTTTAATGGAAATGGAGTGGTAGGTTGAGGGAAGGTCGAGGTCGGCTTGTCTGGGGCGATCCTGGTCGTGGGGGCGCGAGGAGTGCAGCTGTGAAGGTGGCTGGCCCCCCCCTTCGGACCCGGACCCCAGGGGCGTCGGAAAGAGAGCGGGCATTGGGCTTGGCGGTGCCCCGTCCGTTTGCAGCAGAAGCAAATGTCCGGTTCGTCCGTCGAAACTGCCGCAACGGCGGGCGCCGCTTGGTTGTCAAGGGACATGGCCCAGTTCTCAAGCTCCGCAAAGGTGACATAGGGCACCAGGCCTGTCTGTAGGACTGCCTGGTGTGCAGGGCTCAGGCCGTCTTTGTATAATTGGACGAATGTGGGGTTGTGCCTATCAGCGTCAGGAACCCCGCTGTGCGCTCGGAATGCCTCAAACTTACGGACCCCATATTCCTCGGCACCCTCCCCAGGTTTCTAAGTTATACCCACAATGGCGTTCCAGTTGACCGGTGTATGGCCGAGCACCTCGCTGACCTCAGCCTTGAAGTCGGCGAGGGCAACCTCCTGTTCGCGACGGTTGCCGCTGAGGTCAGCGCACCAGGACCCATTCTGGTGTGTGGGCTGTAGCCTGGACCACAGATTCTCCAGGAGTTTGGTCCGGACCAGGCCGGCCACGTCCCTATTGTGAAAGTTGTGGCAGATCTGCATCTCCCTAAGCCTCTGCCAAAATTTAGCGTTAAGGGCGGGGAGCCTGTCCAGAAGTTTCATGGTGTTGCCCGGGGTCAGGGAGACGTAGGTCATCTTAAGGCGGGAGTTATGGGCAAGGGTCGTGGCCCGTCCCCTCTCCCCTCCCCTGGGGGTATATTCAACTTTTACCGGGGCTGCACGGGCATAGCCCGTGCGCGATTCCCGGGAGTCCGGATTGTCTGTGAGCCCCTCCCAGTCCCAGGTGGGGGACAGCAGGGCACTGGGCGCATCGGATAAGGTCGGTAAAACCGTACGGGCAGCAAGCGCCTGGGCTTCTCGGTGCTCTGTGGCCTGCTTTTTCTTTGCTTGGACATAAAGCTGAACCTTGCCAGCAAGCCTAATATGTGCCTGTAGCACCAGGACGCAAGCTTTCTCGTACCTATCTGTCTTCTGGCGGGCCCACCACTCGCGCTGTACATCCAGCGGGTCAGCAGGTAGCCAGCCTGAGCGAAGCATAGCCTTAATAACATTTTTATTCTCATCGGCTATAAAACGGGTAAGGGAACCCTCCGGCCCAATCTAGGTCTTCAGCCGTGCTTCCACCCATGGTAGGGGTGCAGCGGGTGTAACTTGACAGAAGCTAAACTAAAGTAAAGCTAGCAGGCGTGCTAAGGGATTTCGCTGGCACTAGCTTATTAATCTCCCAGTCGGGGAGCCCACACTATGTAAGTCGAACCCTAGCCCCGCGGGTCAACCTGGGCAGGGGTGGGGATAGTTACAGACGGGGCGCGTGTCGATTCCTGAGCGCGAGACCCCGGGTTTCCGTGAGTCTCTCTCTCTCGCTGCCTGACGTTCAGCGGCCGAGTGTACCCCACGAACACTGGGCATGAACCAGGGGCCCAGGTGCAAAGGGTGGGGGGCGTGAACTCAGACCTAACCGCGCCTGATCCTGCAGAGGCCAACACCTCGGGACCGCGAAGTCAATGGGCAGAGCGCGTAACTGTCGCTTGGCCCAGAGGCTCCGCGTCTCGGGCTGGTTTGGAGGACTTCCTTTCTTGTAGCGCGCGTAGACCTCCCAGCCTCTACCGCGTACGCAAGGAAGGCGCTAAAACCGGGCTCAACGTACAATGGGGTCCCCTATCTCCCACTGCAGAGGTCAACCAGGAAGGCTTGTTTGGTCGGTTTTTAAACAGGGGGGGTCAATCTGTCACACTTTTAAAGAGTACTCTACCGTTACACGACTGCCAGACTCATTCTGTTCACAGGTTCAGATAACGGCCGGCAGTGAAGTCCCTTACGGGGTACTGGGAGACTTTTACGCGAGAAGTAAAAGAGTAAAGATACTCACCCAGTGCCGTCGCAGGGATCCTGCAGCCGTCATTATCCCGGATGAGCCCCCAATTGTTAGCGCGGATAAAATGATATCAGTCCGAGCCCAGAGTGCGGTTTAACAATCTGTAACGTTTATTGATACAGTAACACCGGCGGAGACCAACCGAGGTCCGAATCTCGGCTGTTCTGCTGTTCCCGCGCACTGCTACACATTATATACCTTTCTTTGTCAGGATGTGAGGATTCTGAGTATGAATGGGATGGTAGTTCCCCATCATCACTGGAGTAGGTGCAAATGGTGGGTTTCCTGCCATCCCAGGAGAGTTGCAGTGTACATACAATAGGGTGTTAATTGGATTATGTAAACGGGTCCGGGTACTATCTGCTTGTCTCTCTCTGTGAGGACTGAGGGCTAGCACCCCCCTTTGTTCCCTTGGGGTGCTGGTGTGTACTAGTCTGTTCGTTCCTGTCTGGTGGATGCCTGTCCTTTGTGTCAGGATGGTTCTGTATTGATGAATATGGGTGTGTTTCAGTCAGTCTCTTGATTTGATTAGGAGATGGGTTTCCATATTTAATTAGCTCCGGAGTTTCGGTCTATGAGTCATGGTTAGTATCTGGCCTAGTGTGGATTTGATCTGTCCTCTGGTTCCCATCTCCCGGTCACGTGGGCGGACCGGCAGCTGCTGAGTTCTGTGGGTTTAAGCTGCGGCTGCCGTTTAAAACACAAAATGAATTCCTATAGTTTTACCGATGTAGGCATAGTCCCATGGCAAATGCAGGGCGGCTCTGATGCCCGCTTGCAAGAGTATGCAGCAGGAACACACAAAGACAGGGAAAACGTGCAAAGTCCACACAGTCACTCGAGGGTGGAATTCCGTGGCGCTGTGAGGCAGCTGTGCTAATCACTGAACCACCGTGCTGACCCTCTCTAGCTGAAACGAAACCCTAGGCGTACCTATGTCATTGGTACCTCCGTTAGTCAAGGGGAAGAGTTCCCCCACTTCCTCAAAGTTTTTCTCCAGCTACGAGAATATCAAAACATGAAACGGAGAAAACGGGATCAACAGTAAGCTCTTCGAGCATGCTTCGTCATTGAATATCATTACCCATTCCCAGTTTCCCCACAAAATCTGTGATCCCTTTAGCCCTAAGAACTGTATCTAACTCTTCGAAAGCATTGTTGGGGGGCAGACACTGCAATACTTCACCAGTCAATGTTTTGATTCCCATCACCAAAAGTACCAATTGATTCCCCCCATGCACTATTGTCCAGAATAAAAAAGAAGACTTTCACTAAGTTTCTTTAATGAATACAAAATCACCCATTTATTAGAACACAAAATTTATTCTTAAAACAAGTGCTAAAGGTTGGTTGACATCCAAGATATAACCCGAGTTAGAAATCTACCTCCTTAATCTCAAACATAGATGCACTCACACAACATAAAAAGACAACGATTTCTGGAGAGGTATTTTTTTAAGAAAGGGAAAAAGGGAAAGTAACCCTGTTGGCGAAAGGTCTGATGTCTTCTCACAGGCCATTAGGGTTCTTACCATTAAAATCAAATTATCGATGGTCTCAGAATGATAGAAGATCTTTAGTTCATAGTAAAATCAAGTTGGATCTGGGTCTTCAGAATGTGGCTACAGTTCAGGATTTTAGATTTTATAATATTAATTAGAAATCCATGCCCCTCATGATGTTTAGAAATATTATCAGGTTCTGCTGAAAGAAGGCAAGAGATTTGCAAAACCTGGGGATTCTTTCATGGTCTGGAAAACAGAAAACTTAGCCCTCAAAACATTGCTCAGCAACCATCAGTACAGAGGCCCCCATAGACTTTTAAAAGATGGTTTTATCAGCAATTCAGGGTCACAAACTACATAGAGTCATATAGATGTACAACACAGAAACAGACCCTTCGGTCCAACTCATCCATGCCGACCAAATATCTCAACCCAATCTAGTCCCACCTGCCAGCATGCAGCCCATATCCCTCCAAACACTTCCTATTCATATACCCATCCAGATGCCTTTTAAATGTTGCAATTGTACTAGCCTCTACCACTTCCTCTGGCAGCTCATTCCATACACATACTACCCTATGAGTGGAAAAAGTTGCCTCTTAGCTCTCTTTTTTATCTTTCTCCTCTCACCCTAAAACTATGCCCTCTAGTTCTGAACTCCCCCACCCCAGGGAAAAGGCTTTGTGTATTAACCCTATCCATGCCCCTCATGATTTTATAAACCTCTATAAGGTCACCCCTCAGCCTCCGATGCTCCAGGGAAAACAGCCCCGGCCTGTTCAGCCTCTCCCGATAGCTCAAATCCTCCAACCCTGGCAACATCCCTGTAATTCTTTTCTGAACCCTTTCAAGTTTCACAACGTCTTTCCGATAGTAAGGAGACCAGAATTGCACACAGTATTCCAACAGTGGCCGAACCAATGTCCTGTATAGCCTCAATGTGACCTCCCAACTCCTGTACTCAATACTCTGACCAATAAGAGAAAGCATACCAAATGCTGCCTTCACTATCCTATCTTCCTGTGACTCCACTTTCAAGGAGCTATGAACTTGCACTCCAGGGTCTCTTTGCTCAGCAACACTCCCTAGGACCTTATCATTAAGTGTATAAGTCCTGCTAAGATTTGCTTTCCCAAAATGCAGCACCTCGCATTTATCTAAATTAACCTCCATCTGCCACTTCTCAGCCATTGGTCCATCTGATCAAGATCCTGTTGTAATCTGAGGTAACCCTCTTCGCTGTCCACTACACCTCCAATTTTGGTGTCATCTGCAAACTTACTAACTGTACCTCTTATGCTCACATCGAAATCATTTATATAAATGATGAAAAGGAGTGGACCCAGCACCGATCCTTGTGGCGCTCCATTGGTCACAGGCCTCCAGTCTGAAAAACAACCCTCCACCACCACCCTCTGTCTTCTACCTTTGAGCCAGTTCTGTATCCAAATGGCTAGTTCTCCCTGTATTCTGTGAGATCTAACCTTGCTAATCAGTCTCCCATGGGAAACCTTGTCGAACACCTTACTGAAATCCATATAGATCACATCATCAATCCTCTTTGTTATTTCTTCAAAAAACTCAATCAAGTTTGTGAGACATGATTTCCCATGTATAAAGCCATGTTGACTATTCCTAATCAGTCCTTACCTTTCCAAGTACATGTACATCCTGTCCCTCAGGATTCCCTCCAACAACTTGCCTACCATCGACATCAGGCTCACTGGTCTATAGTTCCCTGGTTTGTCCTTACCACCTTTCTTAAATAGTGGCACCACATTAGCCATCTCAAGTCTTCTGGCACCTCACCTGTGACTATCGATGATACAAATATCTCAGCAAGAGACCCAGCAATCACATCTCTAGCTTCCCACAGAGTTCTAGTGTATGTTAGTGGAATAGTGTAGGTTAGATAGGCTTCAGATTGGTATGACAGTTCAGCGCAACAGTGAGGGCCGAAGGGCCTGTACTGCGCTGTAATGTTCTATGTTCTAATGTTCTATGTTCTATGGTACACCTGATCAGGTCCTGGGGATTTATCCACTTTTATGTGTTTCAAGACATCCAAAACTTGCTCTTCTGCAATATGGACAATTTTCAAGATGGCACCGTCTATTTCCCTACATTCTATATCTCCCATGTTCTTTTCTACAGTAAATACTTATGCAAAATACTTGCTTAGTATCGGCCCCATCTCCTGCGGCTCCATACAAAGGCTGCCTTGCTGAACTTTGAGGAGCCCTATTCTCTCCCTCATTACTCTTTTGTCCTTAATGTATTTGTAAAAACCCTTTGAATTCTCCTTAACCCTATTTGCCAAAGCTACCTTATGTCCCCTTTTTGCCTTCCTGATTTCCCTCTTAAGTATACTGCTACTGCCTTTATAATCTTCTAAGGATTCACTCGATCTATCCTGTCTATACCTGACATATGCTTCCTTCCTTTTCTTAACCAAACCCTCAATTTCTTTAGTCATCCAGCATTCCCTATACCTACCAGTCTTTCCATTCACTCTAACAGGAATATACTCTCTCTGGACTCTCGTTATCTCATTTCTGAAGGCTTCCCATTTTCCAGCCATCCCTTTACCTGCAAACATCTGCGCCCAATCAGCTTTTGAAAGTTCTTGCCTAATACCATCAAAATTAGCCTTTCTCCAATTTAGAACTTCAACTTTTAGATCCAGTCTATCCTTTTCCATCACTATTTTAAAACTGACAGAATTTTGGTCGCTGGCCCCAAAGTGCTCCCCCACTGACACCTCAGTCACCTGCCCTGCCTTATTTCCCAAGAGTAGGTCAGGTTTTGCACCTTCCCTAGTAGGTACATCCACATACTGAATCAGAAAATTTTATTGTACACACTCAACAAATTCCTCTCCATTTAAACCCTTAACACTATGGCAGTCCCAGTCTATGTTTGGAAAGTTAAAATCCCCTACCATAACTACCCTAATTTTCTTACAGATAGCTGAGATCACCTTACAAATTTGTTTCTTAATGTCCCTCTGACTATTAGGGGGTCTATAATACAATCCCAACAAGGTGATCATCCCTTTCATATTAGTCAGTTCCACCCAAATAACTTCCCTGAATGTATTTCCTGGTATATCCTCCCTTAGCATAGCTGTAATGCTATCCCTTATCAAAAATGCCACTCCCCCTCCTCTCTTGCCTGCCTTTTGGTCCATCCTGTAGCATTTGTATCCTGGAACATTAAGCTGCCAGTCCTGCCCATCCCTGAGCCATGTTTCTGTAATTGCTGTGATATCCCAGTCCCATACTCCTAACCATGTCCTGAGTTCATCTGCCTTCCCTGTTAGGCCTCTTGCATTGAAATAAATGCAGTTTAATTTATCAGTCTGCCCCTGTTCTCTGCTTTGTCCCTGCCTGCCCTGACTATTTTACTTGCCTTTGATCTCAATTGTACCAGCCTCAGATTGATCTCTTTCCTCACTATCTCCTTGGGACCCACCCCTCCACATTAATAGTTTAAATCCTTCTGAGCAGTTCCAGCAAATCTCCCTGCCAGTATATTCATCCCCTTCTAATTTAGGTGCAATCTGTCCTTTTTACACAGGCCACTTCTGCCACAAAAGAGATTCCAATGATCCAAAAATGTGAATCCTTCTCCCGAACACCAGCTCCTCAGTCATGCATTCATCTGCTCTATCCTCCTATTCCTGCCCTCACTAACTCATAGCACTGGGAGTAATCCAGATATTACTACTCTCGAGGATCTCCTTTTTAAATTCCTGCCTAACTCTCTGTAATCTCCCTTCAGAGTCGCAACCTTTTCCCTTCCAATGTTGTTGGTTCCAATGTGGACAATGACCTCTTGCTGGCCCCTCTCCCCCGTGAGAACATTCTGCACCCTCTATGAGACATCCTTGCTCCGGTCACCAGGGAAGCAACATACCATTCTGATTTTTCGCTGCTGGCCATAGAAATGTCTGTCTGTACCTTGGACTAGAGAGTCCCCTAACATAATTGATTGCTTGGAACCCACGTACCTCTCATTACATTAGAGCCACTCTCAATACCAGAAACTTGTCTGCTTGTGCTATGCATCCCTGAGTGTCCATCACCCCCTACATTTTCCAAAACAGCATAACTGTTTGAAATGGGGATAGCCACAGAAGACTCCTGCACTACCTGCCTATCTCTCTTACCTTTCCTGTATCTGAGACTTTCCCCTTTCCTGTAACTGCCATCCATCACATCCCCTTGCTCTTGTAAATTCCTCATTGCCTCTATCTGCCTCTCCAATCGATCCACTCGATCTGATAGGTTTCGCAACCAACAGCACTTATTGCAGAAATAATCTTCAGTAACCCCCAAACACTCCCTAAACTCCCACATCTAACAAGAAGAGCATATCACTCTACTAACGGCCATTTTTGCTTCTTTCAATCTACAAACCCAGAAAATAGCACAATGTTATTCCTCTACAAAACACTGCTCCAGGTTAAAATAATACTTATGGCTTATATTTTAAGTTTAATCAAGAAACATAGCTCAATAAAACATATAATCAAGAAAGAACCCACTCTACTCACTACTGCAGACTTATTTTAAGGCCGCGCTTAAAATCCACTTATCTGCTTCTGTGCTGTGACCTGTCCAAATTGGTTCCTCTAAGATCAGGTGTGAATTTCACTGTTTTTTAATTTTCCCAGACGCACTCCAATGTCCAGCGATGCATGAATTCAAACAGCAAAGGCAGTAACTGTGCAGGTTCACTGCTCTGTCAGTTTCTTTCTTTCTATCTCTCTCCTGCACTGACCTCACTACATGCTTCCTTAAAGTGTGGAAACAGGCCCTTCGGCCCACCGAAGCGCAACCCATTCCCCTACATTTACCCCTTCACCTAACACTACAAGCAATTTAGCATAGCCAATTCATCTAACCTGCACATTTTTTGGACAGTGGAAACCAGAGCACCCGGAGGAAACCCACGCAGACACAGGGAGAATGTTCAAACTCCACACAGACAGTTGCCTGAGGCGGGAATTGAACCTGGGTCTCTGGCGCAGTGAGGCAGCAGTGCTAACCACTGTGCCACCGTGCCACCCGTGTCTGTTTTTCCCCCTTTTAAAACTGCTGTTGTTTTGACTTTTTTTTTCCCCGAAGTTCCAAAACAATGCCACAGCATATAAAACAGTAATTGCTACTCCTGGAATTCGAAGAAATCACCTCCAACACCTAAAATACCTCAGAAAAGGAGCAGCTGTTTCAGCCAGAGATTTTTCCTGTTCTCCACTTTGGATTACCCAGAATCCTTTTTCTTTTATCTCCCGAAAAGCTTTGCTTATCTTTTCTCCAAAGTCACTTGATTTTCTGTAAACAACAGCACACATTAAACCGCTGCTAAATGCAAACAACTGTGAATTTGAGAAATTTGAAATAAAAATAGAAAGTGCTTGAGAAACTCAGCAGTTCTGGTGGCATCCATGGACAGAGAGAGACAGAGTTAACATTTGAGTCTAACATTCAGCTGATATGAGACAGCAGCTAAAAAGCTGCCAAACCTATTGAGCTACTCCAATACAAGCTATCTTTATTAAATGGTTAACTTCATTTCAAAGAAACCATTTCATGAAAATCTTTTTCAATCCAGAAAATGCCCAGACAATCCCATATTATCCGTTTTTTCACATAGTCCATAAATATAAATACGTATTCCCATTGCAGTTGAATTTGGATGATAAAGGAGAGTCTATATCTCTTACATAACATATGCAAATCACCTTTAATTACAGGAATAAGTCTGCATTCATTCTTGATGCAAATAATATTCTTAATAGGATGAAGAAGATATCATTGAGCTATTGTAGAACATAGAAAATTAGAACATAGAACATTACAGCGCAGTACAGACCCTTCGGCCCTCAATGTTGCGCCATCCTGTCATACCAATCTGAAGCCCATCGAACCTACACTATTCCATGTACGTCCATATGCTTGTCCAATGACGACTTAAATGTACTTAAAGTTGGCGAATCTACTACCATTGCAAGCAAAGCATTCCATACCCTTACTACTCTCTGAGTAAAGAAACTACCTCTGACATCTGTCCTGTATCTATCACCCCTCAATTTAAAGCTATGCCCCCTCGTGCTCGCAGTCACCATACTTGGAAAAAGGCTCTCCCTGTCCACCCTATCTAATGCTCTGATTATCGTATATGTCTCTATTAAGTCACTTCTCAACCTTCTTCTCTCTAACAAAAACAGCCTCAAGTCCCTCAGCCTTTCCTCATAACACCGTCCCTCCATACCAGGCAACATCCTAGTAAATCTCCTCTGCACCCTTTCCAAAGCTTCCACATCCTTCTTATAATGCAGTGACCAGAACTGTATGCAATACTCCAAGTGTGGCCGCACCAGAGTTTTGTACAGCTGTAGCATAAACACATGGTTCCAGAACTCGATCCCTCTATTCATAAAAGCCAAAACACTGTATGCCTTCGTAACAACCCTGTCAACTTGGGTGGCAACTTTCAAGGATCTGTGTAACTGGACACCGAGATCTCTGCTCATCTACACTGCCAAGAATCATACCATTAGCCCAGTACTTTGCATTCTGACCAAAGTGAATCACCTCACACTTGTCGGACCCAACACTGACCCTTGCGGTACACCACTAGTAGCTGGACTCCAGGATGAACATTTCCCATCAACCACCACCCTCTGTCTTCTTTCAGCAAGCCAATTACTGATCCAAACTGCTATATATCCCACAATCCCATTCCTCCACATTTTGTACAATAGCCTACTGTGCGGAACCTTATCGAACGTCTTGCTGAAATCTCTATACACCACATCAACCGGTTTACTCTCATCTACCTGTTTGTTCACCTTCTCAAAGAATTCAATAAGGCTTGTGAGGCATGACCTACCCTTCACAAAACCGCGCTGACTATCCCTAATCAAATTATTCTTTTCTAGATGATTATAAATCCTATCTCTTATAACCTTTTCCAACACTTTACCAACAATTGAAGTAAGGCTCACTGGTCTATAATTACCAGGGTTGTCTCTACTCCCCTTCTTGAACAGGGGAATCACATTTGCTATCCTCCAGTCTTCTGGCACTATTCCTTTAGACAATGACAATTTAAAGATCAATGCCAAAGGCTCGGCAATCTCCTCCCTGGCTTCCCAGAGGATCCTAGGATAAATCCCATCCAGCCCAGGGGACTTATCTGTTTTTCACACTCTGCAGGATTTATAATACCTCTTCCTTGTGAACCTCAATCCCACGTAGTCTAGTAGCCTGTATCTCAGTATTCTCCTCGACAACATTGTCGTTTTCTGGAGTGAATACTGTCAAAAAATATTCCTCTGACTCCACACACAACTTCCCATTACTATCCTTGATTGGCCCTAATCTTACTCTTGTCGTTCTTTTATTCCTTAAATACCTGTAGAAAGCCTTAGGGTTTACCCTGATCCTATCCACCAACAACTTCTCATGTCTCCTCCTGGCTCTCCTGAGCTCTCTCTTTAGGTCTTTCCTGGCTACCCTATAACCCTCAATCGCCATAACTGAGCCTTCACATCTCATCCTAACATAAGCCTTCTTCTTCCTCTTGACCAGAGATTCCACTTCCTTCGTAAACCACGGCTCCCGCGCTCTACAGCTTCCTCCCTGCCTGACATAACTGTTTGTCATTACTATGTTAAAAGAAATATTTGCATTTAGATAACACTTGGAAGGAGGAGGGAGAATTGAAAAGCCTGTGAAACAAGAATTGCTGGCATTGTAAATAGAAGCATAGAGTGTCGAGGTGAGAAAGCTACACTTAAACTTTAAAACCACTGATCAAACCTTAACTTGACAATTGTGTCCAATCTTGGGCCATTCACTTACATCTCCTCCCACCCTGCCCCCTGTAAAAACG
>NC_057710.1:16641575-16644988 GCF_004010195.1 Chiloscyllium plagiosum
GATCTGGAAAGCACTAACTGAAAGGATCGTGAAAGCAGCTACAATAATAATTGTCAAATACAATTGAATATGTAGGAAGGATGTTCAGAGCTTTTGGTAAAGAGCACTAATTCATAGCCTTTTTAAAACTTCAGCAAAAACACAATGAGCTCCTTCTGTACATCATAATTTTACATCATTTCACCTCCCAGGAACATCCCAAAATTCTTCTCATCAACAGAATACTCCAAAGTGCAGTGGCTGTTGTTATTTTAGGTAATACACTGCATCACGTAACGTATGGCAATTGTCCACACAGTGTAATGAAAGGCAAAATGTTTGATGAAATGTTATGCAAGAGGCTTCATAGAAATATCAATCATATTAGAAGTCATTTTTGCAGCAAGGTAGCACCAATATATGGCAGTGAAGGCTATTGCAATTGGAATTAGAACTGTAATGAACAAGAATAGAGTTCTTGTTGCTAATCACTGGCCAGTAAGGTTGATCCTACTACATAGAAACATTGGTGCACTTACTGATCGCTTGTGAACAAATATCCTTACTCGCAATTTTCTCGCTTATTGTTTTTAATACATGGCAATTAGGAAAAGGCAACAAATCCAGCTTTGTCAGCTTTGCCCACACAGTGGGAACATCTCTGATTGACCATCCCCTTGGGCAATGCTTCATGAATCTATACAGCCATACCAAGTTACTTCTACAGAATTCTTTTATTTACCAACGTTAACTCATATCGGCACACCTTGCCCTTCCTTTCTGCTGACTTGTCAGAGGCTTTCGAAATGATTCCCCTGTTCTTCTCCTCGTCTGATAACTCCCTCAACTTGGTGGTCCAGCCCATCTGAGGGTTTTGCTCCCTATCTCTTTTTAAATATATAAGAACAAGAGTACACTGCTCCATGGGGGTTAACCACACCATCCTTGCCACTCCGAGTAACACCCTTCTTTGGTTTCTATCAAAATATGCTTAGATCCTTGGGGAGACAATTTCTCTTTGGATGCTTGATATTTCCGTGAAACTTCTTGCAAGACCCCATACTTGCCATCTGAAAAGAGACATCCTATACTTCTTATAGGATACTTCACATGTATCCAATGGTTCACTTCTTCACAAGAAAAAGATATTAAATTTGCCACATGCTTTTATCAAATCCATTTCTCCATGGATTTCTGAATGCTCACCCAATTTTATCTTAAATCATTGGACCCTGTGTTTTACATTCCATCAGTTTTCATTCAGAATTTATTTCTTCTATTGTCTTGACCAGCTGCTCCACATCCAGCTCTAGCAGAATGGTCACCGCACAACCACTGTCATTAAAACAAAATACTGCTGCAAAGTGCTTGTTATAACTCAGCTGTGGTTTTGTCTCGGGTTCAAACTAGGCAGGGTATGTGTTGGTATGCATAGGTTGGAGGTGGTGCATAGTGGAGGGGGGTTGGTAGGAGAGAATTTCTCCCAGAAGCCTCTGGAAAGTTGCCATGGAGCATGAAAATCAGAAATCCCCTCCATCCCATGACAGAAATGACAGAATTGTTGAGAGTTTGTTCCGCCAATCTGAAGGCAAATTTTTCCATGCTCATAGCTGATAGGTTCACTATCGAGCCTATCAATAGCAAATGGAGGAGAGAAGCAAACCATGATTGAAGGCGGAGCAAGCAGTTTGGAAAATCAGTGCTGGTGGTGAGGAATTCACAACAGGAGTTGGAGATACCTTTTGCTCTGGGTTCTGGGCAATGCCATATACAGGAGGCAGGAGGTTTGGGCTGCAGACATCTGCCAATGGAGGAAGAGGAGGCTATAAGAGAGGTGGGGAGAGGGGCAGATGAAAGAGGGATGAGAGAGTGAGACACTGCAAGAAGTTTGTGGAGGATTGGAAGAGGGGAGCAAAAAGCTAAAAAAAAGTCTTCTTATTCATTCCTGGGTTGACGGCATCTCTGGCACAGAGGACTATTAAGAATTAACCACACTGCTGTGGATCTGGAGTCACATGTAAGCCAGACCAAGTAAAGATGGTGATTTCCTTCCCTGAAGGACATTTCGCAAAACAGATGTGTTTTTTCCCCGACAATCAAAACTGGACATCATTAGAATTTTAACTCTGGATTATTTTTAATTGTATTCAAATTCCACCATCTGCCATCTGAGAACCCAAAACATTACCTGGGTCTCTGGATTAACAGTCCAGTGATAATACCACTGGACTATGAGGGAGTAACGGCAGTTTTGAGCTTGTCAACAAAGAAAATTGCCACCAGCTGGGCGCCAGGAAAACTTGACAACACTGAGGTAATGAGTTTTTGTACATGAATGTGGAATTTCTAGTTAAAGTTAAAGTAGAATAAGATTAGGAGCTACAACAGGGGAAACATGCAGTGGATTCTGTTTTAATGAATATTACGTCAATTATGGAATTTAAATCTGAGACTGAGATCTGAGATGTAGTCAAACGCATATCAAATCTTTGATTAAAATGCTCTACCTTTGGTTAAACGCAATTTAAAAACATTTGCTGTGGCCTTACCAGTTTGCAGATTATGCCTTTAAAATCATAATGAAGAGTGGCTAATTATTAAAGATATTGATGAATTCTTCTAATTTTCATCAAACACCCCATGCGTCAACACAAATACTGAAGGTATTAGTACTTGAATGCAGCACCTAATAAACAAATTCATGAGAATGAAAAGAGGAGCCCCTTAAAACCAAGTGAAAACAAGGTTTATTTGATATATTTTGCTCCCATCACTCTTCCTGTCTGAATTTGATGGCCAATATCAAACTGTAAAATGACAGCTTGCATTTTTTTACATTTTGTGTTGAATACAGTGAAGTGCCACAAGGATAATATCAGTCAACAAGGTTCACTGAGCTACAGAGAGATTTTGGAAGGTGGTCAAAAGTTTGATCAATGGGGTTGTCTTAAACGAGGGAACAGGAAAGGTAAGAGAGGATAGGGGAAGGGAATTCCAGAGCCTTCACAGCCATTGCACTACCATGAGTGGATCAAAGTCATGGAAGGGCCTCCCAAAAAGCACAGTGGGTGGCCCTTCACCACATGAACTGCAGCAGTTGGAGAAGGCAGAGAGATGTGGATGAGAGTGGATGAGAAATGCTGGCCTTGCCAGTGATACCATGAAATTGTAAGTAAGCAAAGAAAACGGGGAGTGGCATTTTTGATAAGGGATAGCATTACAGCTGTGCTGAGGGAGGATATTCCCAGAAATACCTCCAGGGAAGTTATTTGGGTGGAACTGAGAAATAAGAAAGGGATGATCACCTTATTGGGATTGTATTATAGACCCCTTAATAGTCAGAGGGAAATTGAGAAACAAACTTGTAAGCAGATCTCAGCTATCTGCAAGAATAATAGGGTAGTTATGGTAGGGGATTTTAACTTTCCAAACAT
>NC_057710.1:16646665-16652392 GCF_004010195.1 Chiloscyllium plagiosum
TTCAGACTGGAGGCCTGTGACCAGTGGAGTGCCACATAGATAGGTGCTGAGTCCTCTACTTTTTGTATTTTACATAAATGATTTGGATGCGAGCACAAGAGGTACAGTTAGTAAGTTTGCAGATGACACCAAATTTGGAGGTGTAGTTGACAGCGAAGAGGGTTACCTCAGATTACCTCAGGATCTGGACCAGATGGGCCAATGGACTGAGAAGTGGCAGATGGAGTTTAATTCTGATAGAATGTGTATAGAATGAGCTGCCAGAGGAAGGTGATGGAGGCTGGTACAATTGCAACATTTAAAAGGCATCTGGATGGGTATATGAATAGGAAGGGTTTGGTGGGATATGGGTCGGGTGCTGGCAGGTGGGACTAGATTGGGTTGGGATATCTGGGCGGGTTGGACCAAAAGGTCTGTATCCATGCTGTCCATCTCTATGACTCTATGACTATGACTAAAACAAGGCTGGGCAAGCGGCCTGAGGCTGCTCGTCATTGTGTGCATGAGCTAACGTATTGGCTGCAATGACCCTTGTTCAGAACGTTCTGATTTCTCTCCACAGATGCTGCCAGGTCTGCTGAGCTTTTCCAGCAATTTCTGTAACTACAAATTTCACACTGGCTACAAAGCGTTCGGGTGCATCGCGGGGCGTTATACAGTTGCGAGATTTTCTGACGCATTCCATTTTGGCTAATCTACCCTTACACATATTCCTCTCGGTCCTCTGCCAGCGCTTCCCATCATTTCCCCACCGCAGTGTTGGTGTGCTCACCTGTTACACACAGGCTTTGGTTGCATTTGTTTTCTTATCAGTGAAAGGGGAAATTTAAGAATAATTCCGAGAGGGATTTCTCCGGGCTGTGGCGCGCTGCAGCGAAGGTTAAACTGTGAACCAGAAAGATGGGAGCTGTTTCTCTCCCTCCCTCTCTCCCAGCCAGAAGGTGGGTCGCGCAGCGCCGCATGTTGGTGGGTGACATGCCTGGAAGAGAGAGAGAGAGAGAGTACTGTGTAGTTGGTGAACTCCTCCTCTCCAGGCTCAGGAGTCTGCACTGCCTTCTGATGAGTATATTAGGGGCTGCAGGAAGAAACGGCTGTTAGAGTGCGCAGAGATAAGGGTAGACTAGCCTTTTTAGTTTGTCTCCCGGCTCTGAAGCATGTTGCACAGAGTAGCAGAGGGAAAGTGAAGGGGAAAGCAGCAGTCCGCTAGAGACACCTCGTTTAACGTAACGGTAGGTAATCCCTCTGTTCACACATTCCCTTCCCTCTCTGGGGGAGGTGTTTTATTTTCGGCAGTGTGTCAAATTCCTCCCAGGTTCACATCATTCAGCATCACAGGCACAAAACATTTTATCGGATGAACTGAAAAGAGGGCTCTTTCCTGCTTGTTTAAAATAGGTCGCCTGTATTTCTCCTTAAATAATTGTTTTGTTCAGCTGCTAATTCGTTTTGGATTCGCTGTCTGTCGGGGTTGTGATCAGAAGTATCGATCTGTATCTGCACAGGGAGAAACTTAAATTTAACAAACGATTCACAATTCAGGCGCCTTTTATAAAGAGTTTGCTTTCGATGGTGGAATTGACATCTGTCTTGCACAAGTTTGGGAGGAGAGACTGAAGGATGGAGGGCCGGTGGGGACGAGTTGAGTGGAAATCTGGAACTGTCTCCCCTCAGAGTTGGTTTGGAAGGGGATGGGTGAGGTATCGGTTAAAAAAAACGTGCTTGCAGCTGGGTTGTAGCTGGGTGCCTGCATCAGGGGGTTAGGGAACCAACGCAGGTGGACAGGGTTCAAATGAAAGTCAGCCATCTCACCATCGAGGCAGCAGGAGCTGGATGGCAACCTCTGGTTTCCAGCGTTGAGTTGTAATCTCTGACCATTTTTTTTTCTCTCCTGCCCCCACTGCAGGGCTGCCGTGCTGAAGATGTGGCCGGAGAGAAACCTCTCACTGGAGTCCAACCATTCGCTGCTCTGCAGCCTGGCGGGGAGAGAGGGGAACAGCAGCGTCTGGTTATCTCCCCAGGATGTGATGGTCGGGGTGTTGCTCACTGCTATTGACCTGGTCACCTTCGTGGGCAACACTGTGGTGTTCATCTGCCCGGCTTTGGAGAAAAGACTCAGGACCGTCACTTATATGTTCATCATGTCATTGGCCATGGCAGATTTACTCCTTGCTTGTCTTGTTATGCCCTTCAGGTAGGAGTTTGGACACAGTTTAGTCTTTTTTTAAAGAGCTACAATAGATGGGGTTAGGGGGGAATATGCGTTTTTAACATGCTTTTGACAACTTCAGTTCCATCTCAACTTATTGTAGTCACGGGGTGTTCTGCCTTCAAGCCTACCTCTCTCGCTAGACATCTGGCCACCTATCATATTCTGATCTGGTGCCAGTCATAATGTGCAGTTGCACTGCCGAGGCTCCGTGCGGGCGTTTTGCTGTATTAGGGTGCTATATAAATGCAAGTTGTAGTAGTAATACTTATTCCTCAATATCGCTGGGAAAAAGAAGACATGTTTTGCCAAAGCTTTCTCATCTCACACCGATCAAGCTATATCACTAGAAAACAGATTCAAGAGGAAATCGACATTTATACTGCATGAGAGGAGGTTATTGATTGGTTGGAAATGGGTTCTGCTTGGTAGCAGCATTGCCATAGACAATGCACCCATTAATGCTGATTAACAGTTGTCAGCTAGGCTTTATTAAATTTTAAACCAGGAAGATTACTTCTGCTTTTTCAGAGTCTTGTATTACATTTCTCAGTGGCCTCTGGATTAATAGGACCATCACAATACCACGATACCACTATCTGCCCTGCTTGATCATGTTATAAATGAATGGTGTCAGCATGGAAGGCTTCTGGGATCTCCAACCTTGACAGGGACTCAATGAGATAGCTAATAGTCTCAGGCAGGCAGCAGCAGCAGCAGATTATTAGCACAATGTTGTAGGAGCAAATTACTGCAGATGCTGGAATCTGTACTGAAAACAAAAAAAATACTGGTGTCACAGCGGGTCAGACAGCATCCATAGAGACAGAGCAAGCTAATGTTTCGAGTCGAGATGACTCTCCAGAGTTGATAAGCTCTGATGAAGAGTGGCAGACGTGGGTACTGCAGATGCTGGAGATTAGAATCAAGATTAGAGTGGTGCTGGAAAAGCACAGCAGGTCAGGCAGCATCCGAGGAGCAGGAAAATCGACGTTTCAGGCAAAAGCCCTTCATCAGGAGGGTCTAGACTCAAAATGTTATCTTGCTCTCTCTCCAAAGATGCTGCCTGACTGCTGTGATTTCCAGCATTCTTTCTTTCTAACATGCTTTTGTATTGGGTGCTAACACTACTTTGAATGGGAGGTGATGGACTAAGAATCCCTATATTCCTGATGGAGGGCTTATGTCTGAAACGTTGACTCTCCTGCTCCTCGAATGCTGCTGTCCTGCTGTGCTTTTTCAGTACCGTACTTTTAGACTCTAGTAATTCCCATGGCTAGATTGGGTTGGGATATCTGGTCAGCATGGATGGGTTGGACTGAAGGGTTTGTTTCCATGCTGTATATCTCTATGACTCTATGACCTAGGTAATGTCTTGGGAACCCTGATTCAAATGCCACCATGGCAAATGTAGTTATAATTCAATGAAAATCTGGGAAATATAAGTCTGATGATAGTTGTGAAGTAATTGCTGATTGTCAGAAAAAATCTATCTGGTTTGCTAATGTTCGTAAAGGAAGGTAATTTGCCTTCCTTATCTGGTCTGGCTTAGATCTAACTGCAGACCCAATGAGATTGACTCTCAATTGCTCTCTGGACATTTAGGGATGGCCAATAAATACTGACCTGGCCAATGATGCGAATGAATTTTAAAAAAGGTTTTGTTGAGGAATATTGATGAATTTATCTTCTAGTTGGACTTGGCAGTGTTAATGCAGTGGTTCTGTGGTAGAGCGATGACTGTGTGCACTAATATGCATCACGTACAATATACTTAACATGATGGCTTAGTCTGTTCTCACCTTCCGTGTGAATGCGCTTCTTTTAAACCTGCTCCGGTCATGCTTTCTCTATCTTCGAATGCTCTTGTGACAGTTGTCAAACCGTTTGCAACATGAGAGCTTTCAGAGAAGAGAGTCTTGTAGAGTCTCAGGACTGACCTAATGACATCCATGCTGTTCCTTAATGTTTCAGAACTATGTCTCTCAGAATTCTGTCTAAACAAAGGCAGTAAGTAAGAGTAATTATGACACCCCATTCAAACCAATTGGATAGAACTTAGATCTACACCAACAGGGCCCCTCCAGGTTCCTCTAGTTACTTTCTGAGGTCCTCTAGTCTTTTACTAGAAAACAAAAGTTGCTCTTGAAATGCTTCTTACAGAGTGGCATTAAGTCAATGAAGTATCTAATATTCTGAAGGGGCTTGATAGGGTATACACTGAGAGATTGTTTCTCTGGCTGAGGAGTCTAAAACACATGGGGGTTATCTCACCATAATCTCATGACGATTTAGGACTGGGATAATGAGAAATTATTTCACTCAAGAAGTTGTGAATCTTTGGAATTCTGTTGCTCCAGAGCATTATGGATGCTCGATTGTTGATTACGTTAAGGTGGATAGTTTTTAGGTCTGTCAGGGATTCAAGGAATGCAGGTGGGCAAGTGGAGTGATGCATTAGGCAAGTCTAATTCTAGAGCGAATTATACAATGAATAGAAGAGCCTTGGGAAAAGTTGATGGGCAGAGAGATCTGGGAGTGCAGGTCCATTGTACCCTGAAGGTTGCTGCACAGGTGGATAGAGTGGTCAAGAAGGCAAATGGCATGCTTGCCTTCATTAGACTGGATGTTGAGTATAAGAGCCACTAAGTCATGTTAAAATTGTACAGGACATTGGTTCAGCCGCATTTGGAATACTGTGTACAGTTCTGGTCACCACATTATCAAATTGGAGAGGGTGCAGCGAAGGTTTACGAGGATGTTGCCTGGTATGGAAGGTGCTAGCTATGAAGAGACGTTGAGTAGGTTAGCTTTATTTTCATTAGAAAAAAGGAGATTGAAGGGGGACCTGATTGGGGTTTACAAAATCATGAAGGATATAGACAGGGTGGATAGAGACACGCTTTTTCCCAGGGTGAAGAATTCAATAACGAGAGTCATGCTTTCAAGGTGAGAGGTGGAAAGTTTAAGGGGGATACACGCGGCAAGTACTTCACACAGAGGGTGGTGGGCATCTGGAACGCGTTGCCAGCAGAGGTGATAGAGGCAGGCACGGTAGATTAATTTAAGATGCGCCTGGACAGATGCATGAGTAGGTGGGGAACAGAGGGATACAGATGCTTAGGAATTGACCGACAGGTTTCGACAGTACATTTGGATCGGCTCAAGCTCGGAGGGCCGAAGGGCCTGTTCCTGGGCTGTAAATTTCCTTTGTTCTTTGGAGTCGCAGGTAGACAGGGTGGTGAAGGAAGCATTTGGCACACTTGCCTTTATTGGTCAGTGAATTGAGTATAGGAATTGGGATGTCATTGGTATTGGGGGCAAAGTATTAACTTGGATTGAAAGTTGATTGGCTGATAGGAAACAAAGAGTAGTGATAAACGGCTCCATTTCGGAATGGCAGGCAGTGACCAGTGAGGCACCGCAGGGATCAGTACTGGGACCGCAACTTTTTACAATATATGTTAATGATATAGAAGATGGTATTAGTAATAACATTAGCAAATTTGCTGATGATACTA
>NC_057710.1:16652676-16668575 GCF_004010195.1 Chiloscyllium plagiosum
TTTCCGCTGATGGGTGAGTGCTGAACCAGAGGACACAGCTTAAAAATACGAGGTAGACCATTTAGGACAGAGATGAGGAGAAACTTCTTCACCCAGAGAGTGGTGGCTGTGTGGAATGCTCTGCCCCAGAGGGCAGTGGAGGCCCAGTCTCTGGATTCATTTAAGAAAGAGTTGGATAGGGCTCTCAAGGATTGTGATATCAAGGGTTATGGAGATAAGGCAGGAACAGGATACTGATTAAGGATGATTAGCCATGATCATATTGAATGCTGGTGCAGACTCGAAGGGCAGAATGGCCTACTCCTGCACCTCTTGTCATTGTCTGTTGTCTATTGTCATGTTGTGGCTGTACAGGACATTGGTTAGGCCACTTTTAGAATACTGTGTTCAATTCTTGTCTCCCTGCTATAGGAAAGATGTTGTGAAACTTGAAAGGGTCCAAAAAAGATTTACAAGGATGTTATCAAGGTTGATGGATTTGAGCTGTAGAGAGAGGCTGAACAGGCTGGGGCTATGTTCCCTGGACCGTCGGAGGCTGCATGCTGACCTTATAGAGATTTATAAAGTCACGAGGAGCATAGTTAAGATGATTAGCTACTGTCTTTTTCTCAGGGTAGGGGAATCCAAAACTAGAGGACATAGGTTTAAGGTGAAAGGAGAGAGGTTTAAAAGAGATCTAAGGGGCAACGTTTTTACAAAGAAGGCGGTGTGTTTATAGCATAAGCTGCCAGAGGAGATGGTGAAGGTGCATCCAATTACAATATTTAAAAGGTATCTGGATAGCTATATAAATAGGAAGGGTTTAGAGGGATATGGGCTAAATGCTGGCAAATGGAACTAGATCACTCACAGACCAGATACTCGACTACAGGAGCAACCATCCCAACACCTACAAATGGAGCTGCAACAAGACATTATTTAAATGAGCTATAACACACTGCAGCACCCAGGAACTACAAAAAGCCGAGGAAAATCACCGGCACACCATATTCAGGAACAATGGTTACCCGACAAGCGTATTCCACTGACTCCTACACAGCAGACCTAAACAAGAAGACACAACATGCCCAGAGACTGTAGCCACCCTGCCATAGGTTAAGGATATCTCGGAGATGACGACCAGACTACCGCGACCCTTAGGTATCATGGTAGCTCACAAACCTCCCACCACACTGAAACAGCTCCTGATGAATTTAAAGGACCCTGTACCAACAACCAGCAGAACGAATGTCATATACAAAATACCCTGCAGGGACTGTAACAAGCATTACATTGGACAGGCAGAAAACTAGCCACCAGGATACATGAACACCAACTAGCCACCAAAAGACATGATCGACTATCACTGGTATCCATACATACAGATGAAGAGGGACACCAGTTCGACTGGGACAATACATTCATCCTGGGACAGGCTAAACAAAGACACGCATGGGAATTCCTGGAGGCCCGGCATTTAAACTGGAACTCCATCAACAAACACATTGATTTGGAACCCATTTACCAGCCTCTCAGCAAAAGAACTGGCAGTGATATCACCCACCACAACAGACCAAGGCACATAAATAGCAAGCGGGACAGAATACCAGCACTTCATCAGAGGCTCACTGATGACATTACCTAGCATGATGACGAAATGTCTGAGAATACATCAACCAGCTCAGTGAGCAAACTTAGAATCCAGAACTATATCAGTTTAGGATATCTGGTCGGCATGGACAAGTTGGACTGAAAGGTCTATTTCTGTGTTGTACAACTTTATGACTCTATTAATGCCAATTTCTCAAGGCCAATTCAGAATGAGAGACTAATGCAAACTGATACCCACATGCCAAAAATAAATAAAAATAAATTAGTGGGTTTGAGAGGTACTGTGATGTCCCCTATAGTTGGTTCATAGTGGTATACAGTGAAGACATGGTGCCCCAATAGTAGATATATAAGATGCTAATTTAGATATGAATCAGATGGACTGCTTTGACCTAGATAGAGTTGCGTTCTTGAGTCATTGTTGGATCTGCACTCATCCAGCCGAATAGAGAGTATCCCATCATACACACGATCTGTTATTTGGAGGAAGTAGAGATAGTTTAGGAAGTTAGGAGATGAGCCAGCCAATCTCTGTAAACATGGTACCTCCTTGTCTGATCCAGTTTCTGGCTAATTGTGGCCTCATGAGGGGCTCATTATGATATTGCCGTTGATTGTCCAAGGAACTCCTATGGAACTTCTGTCAATGCCTGATATTTCTGTGGTGCAAATGTTACTTGTCACTCATCAACCCAATGAAGGGCTTTTGCCCGAAATGTCAATTGTCCTGCTCCTTAGATGCTGTTTGACCTGCTGTGCTTTTCCAGCAACACACTCTTGACTCGAATCTCCAGCATCTGCAGTCCTCACTTTCCCCTACTCATCAACCCAAGCCTGGATATAAGCCAGATCTTGCTGCAACAGGGAGGTGATCACACCTTTTTCTGAGAGATTTCCAATGGAACTGAACACTTTGACCAATGAATATCCTCATTTTCAGTCTAATGTCAGAGGATTGACCATTAATGAAGCAGCTGAAGATAGTTGGACTGAAATACATTTCCTGCCCCAGCAATGATTTACTTATATTTCTGTTTCCTAAACATAGGTATCTGGAGCATGAGTAGGCCAGTCAATCCTTCAGAGCTGAAAATGTGTTGCTGGAAAAGCGCAGCAGGTCAGGCAGCATCCAAGGAACAGGAGAATCGACGTTTCGGGCATAAGCCCTTCTCCAGTCAGTCCTTCAAGCCTGCTCTCCCATTCAGTATGATCATGGCTGATCCTCTTCTCTCAATGCCAGTTCTTGTTTTTTCTCCATACTCCTTGACGCTTTTGAAATCTAAAAATGTATCAATTTCTTTCTTGAAATATACTCAGTGACAAAGACTCTACAGCCTTCTGTGGTTGTGAATTCTACAGGTTGACCAACTTTTGAGTGAAGGAATGTTTCCTTACTTCAGTCCTCAATTCTACTCCATATTTTGAGAGTATGACCCCTGGTTCTAGATTCCCTAACCAAGGGAAACATGCTTCATGCATCTAGTCTGTCCAGCCCTGTTAGATTTGAGGTTTCAATTAGATGCCCTCTCATCCTTGTAAAATCTCATGAATACAGGCCCAGTTGAACAATAGGATATTCCTGTCATCCTCAATATTAGTGTCTGTCCACTGCATTCCCTCTATGGCAAGTATATACTTCCTTAAGTAGGGAGGTCAACACTACATGCAGTACTCCAGGTGCAGTTTCACCAAGTGCCCATATAACTGTATCAAGACATCTCTAAATCAAATCATCTTGTAAGGAAGACCAACCTACCTTTGCCTTCTTAATTATTTGCTACATCTGCCCGACTAGTTTCATTGACGGTTGCACAAGGTACCTGGATCTCTTCCTACTTCTACATTTCCCTATATATCACCATTTAAACAATACTATCCCTTTAGATTTTCAACGCTGGTGTGTAACATCTAGTGTCCAGACTGATATGTGTTCTGTCTGTGACCCACCACATTGTTAGTATATTGCGGCTTCCATTAATTTACAGAAGTAGCTCAACAGGTAATTGCGGTGAACTTATCAGATACAATGACAAAGCAACATGAAGAATCAAAATTGATTGGGATGTGCAGCAAAAAGGTCAATTAATTAAACTTAAAATATCAATCAATTGTATCTCTACCTGAAACCCTGATGGATCTTATCATCTGAATGCAGCATCTTGAAATTTCAATTTTCAAACATTTTATCAATTTTATAGAACAACTATCTTGTAACTCTCCCATTGAATTGAATAATCAAAATTCTTTGATTAAAATCTCAAGGAAAAAAAATACTGAATTGGCTGGCACATTGCGAGACAGTTTAAAACAATAGTTGAAGAGGAACATGCAGCAAATATATTTGGTCCAATAACTTGTTTTTCCATTAAAGGTGGCCCATTAGAGCTATATTATTCTACAATTGTCTGCAATGTTAAAGTTATGTTACATTTAGGTTAAAGTTCATAATGTGAACAGCATTTTCCTGAAGATTTATTTTTTTAAAAATTGCTGCTCCTGGAATGTGGACAACCCTTCCAAAGCCAGCATTTGTTGACCATCCTCTATTGACCTTGGACTGAGTGGCTTGCCTGGATCATTTCAGAAGACAGGTTGGAGTCAATCACATCACTGTGGTTTGGCGAGAAGGTGCAGAGTTGTGGTGGGGGAGGGGGGCAAGCAGGCACAGCCTGTTTGAACTTACCCTGCCTGGCCAGTGTAGCAGAATTCTATCCTCAACAATGGTTATATAGAGAAAGTGAGGACCACAGATGCTGGAGATCAGAGTCAAAAGGTGTGGATCTGGAAAAGCACAGCAGGTCAGGCAGCATCCAAGGAGCAGGAGAGTTGATGTTTTTGGCATAAGGCCTCCATCAGGAATGTGGGGAGCTCATATTTCCCTCACCAACCCTTTCAGCATTCTGCAGAGACTACTCCTTCCACGATTCCCTCGTTAGGTCCATGCACCCCACCAACACACCCTCCCCTCCCAGCACCTTCCCTTGCCACCACAAGAGGAGTAAAACCTGCACCCATATCTCCCCCCTCACCTCCATCCAAGGCCCCAAACGATCCTTCCACATCTGGCAGAGATTTTCCTGCACCTCCAAACACCTCATCTGCTGTGTCCGTTGCTCTCAATGTGGTCTCCTCTACATTGGGAGTTAGAACGCCAACTTGTGGAACGTTTCAGAGAACATCTCTGGGACACACACACTAAACAACCCCACCGTCCCGTGGCTGACCACATCACCTCCCCTGTCCCTCTCCGCCAGAGACATGCAAATCCTGGGCCGCCTCCACCACCAAATCCAAGCCATGTGCGCCTGGAGGAGGAACACCTCATCTTCTGCCTTGGGACCTTCCAACCACATGACATCAAAGTCGATTTCACCAGTTTCCTCATCTCCCCTCCCCCCACCTTATCCCAGATCCAACCCTCCAACTTGGCACCGCCTTCTTGACCTCTCCTATCCATCTTCCTTCCCGCCCATCCGCTTCACCCTCCACTTCAACCTATCACCATCACTCCCCACCTTCATTTACGTATCGCCTTCCAAGCTACCTTCCCTCCAGCCCTACCCCCTCCCATTTATCTCTCAGCCCCTTGAGCCTCCACATTTCTGATGAAGAGCTTATGCCCAAAACATCGATTCTCTTGATCCTCAGATGCTGCCTGACCTGCTGTGCTTTTCCAGCGCCACACATTTTGACAATGGTTATATGGATGCCAGTAGACCAGCTTTATTAATTGAATTCAAACTTCATGATATGCTATGGTAAGATTTGAACTCATATCCCCAGGACATTTGTCTGTAACTTTAGATTACTAGCTTCATGATATTACCACCTCCTCAAGAATTGGCATGCAAATGACTGGAAGTCATATTATAGCTTAGATTACTTACAGCATGGAAACAGGCCCTTCGGCCTAACAAATCCACACTGACCCTCCAAAGAGCAACCCACCCAGACCCATTCCCCTACATTTTACCCCTTCACCTAACACTACGGGCAATTTAGCATGGCCAATTCACTAACCTGCACGTTTTTGGGCTGTGGGAGGAAACTGGAGCACCCGGAGGAAACCCATATGGGGAGAATGTGCAAACTCCACACAGACAGTTGCCTGAGGCGGGAATTGAACCCAGGTCTCTGACACTGCTAACCACTGTGCCACCGTGACACCCTCTAGCTAGCACTTACATGGAATACTGCACTCCAATCTGGGCACTTCAATTTAGGGAGGATATATCGGCCTAGGAGTAGATAAAAATGGATTCTATAGAGTACTGCAGGTATGAAAGTCTGTATAGGTTTGGCATACATTCTGTGAGTACTGAAGAGGTGATCCAACTGAAGTATTTAAGGTAACCAAAGGATTTGATATTCTAAACATAGAGCGAGTCTATTTCTTCTGGTCGGACAACACAGAGTAAGGTTTACCACCTTAAAATATAATTCAGGAGCAGTACACTGCATCAAAAAGAATGGGAGAAATTTGGAACTCACTTTGTCAAAACATTATTGAGGCTGGGCACCAATTGAAAATTTCAAAATTGGGATTAATGGATTTTATTAGATAATGAGATTGAGAGTTATAGAACTAAAGGCAGGATAAATGAAGTTTAGTTACTGATCACCTATGACATAATTAAATAACTAACACTGTTTGCAAGAATAAACAGTTTATTCTTGTTCCAATAATTATTACCACCTGGTTTATCCCCAAATATTTCACAGCCAAATAATTACTTTTCAATTTTGGTCACAGATATATAATGAGAATGAATGGAGCCAGACGTGCTTTAGCTCGTTTAGTTCTATAGCTCAGCGACAGACAAAATACAGGGTTTTTTTTGTAATTATAAAAAATGGAAGGTGAATATTTATTTCTCAACATTCAACTGTATTCTCACTAGCACCCACACATGCTGGTATACATGCAGAATAAAAGGTGATTACAAGATAAGCATGCATGTAGGTTGTAAGAGTCGAAAAAATTTACTGTTATATTCGAGAAGAAAGCTTGAAAGCCCTGCTGATTCCCTTTTGATTCATTGAAGAATTCAATATTGGAAGTTTCTGATGACAGACGCTTCCTGCTTTTAGCAGCAGATTTCTGGCTTCAGTCCAGTCGAGATCAGTTCAACATCCCTGACAAACAATGACTTTGTTCTCAAATTGGTAGGTAAAGACTAGTCCAATTCTCCACCTGCTGGTGAATTTTATACAGAGTCCTTCCTTCATTGCTCCCTCTGAGACTCAGTGTCCGATAGATTGAGGCTGTATCAGAAATGGGCATGACTAAATGTACATTATTGCAATCTGGGTTCTGCCAGGTAAACACGGTGTCTGTTTTCCATTATCCAGACAAACAGTTTCTGATGACTGTCCAGTTCTGACGAAGGGTCACTGGACTAGAAACATTAACTTTGTTTCTCTCTCAGCAAGTGCTGCGAGATTGGCTGTGTTCCTCCAGCACACTCTGCTTTTGTTTCAGATTTCCATAATCCTCGAAGATATCCTGTATGTTTCAACAAGATCACCTCTCATTCTTCTATATTTCAATGACTCCAGGTTCAATCTACTTGACTTCTCCTGAAAGAGTTCAGAAAAGGATGTTGCTAGGATTGGAGGGCTTGAGCTGGAGGCTGAGGAGTAACTTTATAGAGGTTTAAAAAATCTTGAGGGGCATTGATCGGGTAAATACACAAGGTCTTTTCCCCAGGCTGGGGGTCTTCTTGTCGAATGTAGGAGTTGAGGGAGAGTTTACGGATTACTGAGGATTATATCTGCAATAAATGCCGTTAGTTGCGAATCCTATCAGATCGAATGGATCAGCTGGAGCGACAGTTAGAGGCAATGAGTAATTTACAAGAGCAAGGGGATGTGATGGATGGCAGTTATAGGAAGGGAGAAAAGTCACAGATACAGTCACATAGATGGGTTAACTCCAGGAAAGATAAGAAAGGTAGGCAGGTAGGGCAGGAGTCTTCTGTGACTATGCCCATTTCAAACAAGTATGCTGTTTGGAAAATGTAGGGGATGATGGATTCTCAGGGGAATGTAGCATGAACAGCCAAGTTTCAGGTATCGAGATTCAATGAGAGGTACGTCGGGTTCCGAGAGATCGAGTGTGTTAGGAGACTCTCTAGTTCAAATCACAGACAGACATTCTTGTGGCCAGCAGCGAAAAATCAGAATGGTGTGTTGTCTCCCAGGTGCCAGGATCAAGAATGTCTCAGAGAGGATGCAGAATGTTCTCAAGGGGGAAAAGGGTCCAGCTGGAGGTCATTGTGCACATTGGAAACAATGACATAGTAAGGGAAAAGGATGAGATTCTGAAGGGAGAATACACAGAATTAGGCAGGAATTTAAAAAGGAGGTCTTCGAGAGTACTAATATCTGGATTACTCCCAGTGCTGCGAGCTTGTGAGGGTGGGAATAAGAAGATGCATGGCTGAGGAGCTGGGATTTGGGAGAAGGATTCACATTTTTGGATCATTGGAATCTCTTCTGGGGTAGAAGTGACCTGTAAAAGAAGGACAAATTGCACCTGAATTGGAAGGGGACTAATATACTGGCGGGGAGATTTGCTGGAGCTGCCTAGGAGGATTTAAGTGGGTAAGGAGGTGGAGTGGGACGCAGGGAGATAGTGAGGAAAAAGATCAATCTGAGACTGGTACAGTTGAGAAAAGAAGCAGGTCAAACCAGCAGGGACAAAACAGAGAACAAGGGAGGACTGATAAATTAATCTGGATTTATTTCAAAGCAAGGGGCCTAACAGGGAAGGCAGATGAACTCAGGGCATGGTTAGGGACATGGGACTGAGGTATCATAGCAATTGCAGAAACGTGGCTCAGGGCTGGCAGCTTAATGTTCCAGGATACAAATGCTGCAGGAAGAACAGAAAGGGAGGCAAGAGAGGAGGGGGAGTGGCATTTTTGATAAGGGATAGCATTACAGCTGTGCTGAGGGAGGATATTCCCAGAAATACATCCAGGGAGGTTATTTGGGTGGAACTGAAAAATATGAAAGGGAAGATCACCTTATTGGGATTGTATTATACACCCCCCAATAGTCAGAGGGAAATTGAGAAACAAACTTGTAAGGAGATCTCAGCTATCTGTAAGAATAATAGGGTGGTTATGGTAGGAGATTTTAACTTTCCAAACATAGACTGGGACTGCCATAGTGTTAAGGGTTTAGATGGAGAGGAATTTGTTAAGTGTGTACAATAAAATTTTCTGATTCAGTATATGGATGTACCTACTAGAGAAGGTGCAAAACCTGACCTTCTCTTGGGAAATAAGGCAGGGCAGGTGACTGAGGTGACAGTGGGGGAACACTTTGGGGCCAGCGACCATAATTCTATTAGTTTTAAAATACTGACGGAAAAGAATAGACCAGATCTAAAAGTCGAGATTCTAAATTGGAGAAAGGCTAATTTTGATGTATTAGGCAAGAACTTTCGAAAGCTGATTGGGGGCAGATGTTCACAGGTAAAGGGACGGCTGGAAAATGGGAAGCCTTCAGAAATGAGATAATAAGAATCCAGAGAAAGTATATTCCTGTTAGGGTGAAAGGAAAGGCTGGTAGGTATAGGGAATGCTGGATGACTAAAGAAATTGAGGGTTTGGTTAAGAAAAAGAAGAAAGCATATGTCAGGTATAGACAGGATAGATCGAGTGAATCCTTAGAAGAGTATAAAGACAGTAGGGGTATACTTAAGAGGGAAATCAGGAGGGCAAAATGGGGACATGAGATAGCTTTGGCAAATAGGGTTAAGGAGAATCCAAAAGGTTTTTATGAACACATTAAGGACTAAAGGGTAACTAGAGAGAGAATAGGGCCCCTCAAAAATCAGCAAGGCGGCCTTTGTGTGGAGCCACAGGAGATGGGGAGATACTAAATGAGTATTTTGCATCAATATTTACTGTGGGAAAGGACATGGAAGATATAGAATGCAGGGAAATAAATGGTGACATCTTGAAAAATGTTCATATTACAGAGGAGGAAGTGCTGGATGTCTTGGATAAATCCCCAGGACCTGATCAGGTGTACCCTAGAGCTCTGTGGGAAGCTATGGAAGTAATTGCTGGGCTCCTTGCTGAGATATTTGTATCATTAATCATCACAGGTGAGGTGCTGGAAGACTGGAGATTGGCTAATGTGGTGCCACTATTTAACAGAGGTGGTAAGGACAAGCCAGGGAACTATAGACCGGTGAGCCTGATATCGGTGGTGAGCAAGTTGTTGGAGGGAATCCTGAGGGACAGGATGTGCATGTATTTGGAAAACAAGGACTGATTAGAGATTGTCAATATGGCTTTGTGTGTGGGAAATCATGTCTCACAAACTTGATTGAGTTTTTTGAAGATATAACAAAGAAGATTGATGAGGTCAGAGCGGTGGACCTGATCTATATGGACTTCAGTAAGGCATTCAACAAGGTTCCCCATGGGAGACTGGTTAGCAAGGTTATATCTCACGGAATACAGGGAGAACTAGCCATTTGGATCCAGAACTGGCTCAAAGGTATACGACAGAGGGTGGTGCTGGAGGGTTGTTTTTCAGACCGGAGGCCTTGACCAATGGAGTGCCACAAGGTTCAGTGCTGGGTCCATTACTTTTCATCATTTACATAAATAACACCAAAATTAGAGGTGTAGTGGACAGCGAAGAGGGTTACCTCAGATTACAACAGGATCTGGACCAGATGGGCCAATGGGCTGAGAAGTGGCAGATGGAGTTTGATTCAGATAAATGCGAGGTGTTGCATTTTGGGAAAGCAAATCGTAGCAGCACATATACACATAATGGTAAGGTCCTAGGGAGTGTTGCTGAACAAAGAGACCTTGGAGTGCAGGTTCATAGCTCCTTGAAAGTGGAGTCGCAGGTAGATAGGATAGTGAAGAAGGCGTTTGGTATGCTTTCTTTAATTGGTCAGAGTATTGAGTACAGGGGCTGAGAGGTCAAGTTGTGACTGTACAGAATGTTGGTAAGACCACTTTTAGAATATTGCGTGCAATTCTGGTCTCCTTCCTAGCAGAAAGATGTTGTGAAACTTGAAAGGGTTCAAAAAGATTTCTAACGATGTTACCAGGGTTGGAGGATTTGAGCTATAGGGAGAGGCTGAATAGGCTGGGGCTGTTTTCCCTGGAGCGTCGGAGGCTGGGGAGTAGGATAAATAGGCCTTTCCCTGGGGTCGGGGAGTCCAGAACTAGAGGGCACAGGTTTAGGATGAGAGGGGAAAGATATAAAAGTGACCTGAGGGGCAACCTATTCAGGCAGAGGGTGTATGGAATGAGCTGCCAGGGGAAGTGGTGGAGGCTGGTACAATTACGACATTTAAAAGACATCTGGATGGCTATATGAATAGGAAGGGTTTAGAGGGATATGGACCAAGTATGGCAAACGGGACAAGATTAATTAAATTTATTTAGGATATCTGTTCGGCATGGACGAGTTAGACCGAGGGGTCTGTATCCATGCTGTAAACTCGATGACTCTCTGACTCCTCATAAGACAATTCCTTCCCCCAGCAACATCTGATATCACTGGATAAAACCAAATTACTGCAGATGCTGGAATCTGAAACCAAAAGAGAAAATGCTGGAAAATCTCAGCAGGTCTAGCAGCATCTGTAAGGAGAGAAAAGAGCTGACGTTTCGAGTCTAACTGACCCTTTGTCAAAGCTAGAAAAAGGGAGAAATAGGGAGGTATTTATTCTCGGCTGAGAGAGGGTGAGTCATGGCTTCAGAAGCAAAGGTAGCAATAAAAAGGCATATTGCTATTTCTCCCTTTTCTTTAGCTTTGACAAAGGGTCAGTTAGACTTGAAACATAAGCTCTTTTCTCTCCTTACAGATGCTGCCAGACCTGCTGAGATTTTCCAGCATTTTCTCTTTTAATATCTGATATCAGCCTGGTGAACCTTTCCTGAATGCCTCCTATACCAGTATAGCTTCCCTATGGTCAGGGGCCCAAAATTATTCACAGTAATCTTAATACTATGTTCAATTCTGGTCTCCCTGCTGTAGGAACAATGTCGTTAAACTTAAAAGGGTGCAAAAAAGATTTACAAGGATGTTGCGAGGGGTTGAGCTATAGGGAGGCACTGAATAGGCTGGGGCACTTATCCCTGGAGTGTCAGAGACTGAGGGGTGACCTTATAGAGGTTTATAAAATCATGACAGGCATGGATAAGGTGAATAGCCAAGGTCTTTTCCCTGGAATGGTGGAGTCCAAAACTAGAGGGCATCGGTTTAAGGTGAGAGGGAAAAGATATAAAAGGGACTGAAGGGGCAAGCTTTTCACATAGAGGATGGTTCATGTGTGGAATGAGCAGCCAGCCGAAGTGGTGGAGGCTGGTACAATTACAGCATTTAAAAGGCATCTGGATGGGTATATGAATAGGAAGGGTTTGGAGGGATATGGGCCAAATGCTGGCAAATGGGACTAGATTAATTTAGGATATCTGGGTTGGCATAGATGAGTTGTCCAAAGGGACTGTTTCTGTGCTGTACATCTCTGTGACTCTATGACTCTCTAAGTGTCTGCACGGTTGTAGCAAAACCTGCCTATCTTTATCCTCCATTCCCTTTTAAATTGGCCTTCTCTATTAAACCCTAAACTTTGATGCTACCTATTTGTCATTCATATGAGGACTTCCAAGTCCCCCACTGCTGTAGCATTCTGCAGTCTCTCTCCATTTGAATATTATTCAGATCTCAGATAGGTAACCAAGGTTCTGGCTCTGTGGGAGACATCTGCTGAGGGGCTTGCAGCTTGCTGGGTCCCAAGGTGTACATGTGTGACAATTTTCCTTACAGGATCGACTTGACTTTCACTCACTGGAAGGCAGTTTTGAGTCTGTCAGTAGTTCCATACGGAGCTGGCCAATGATGAAATCCCTCTATTTTTGCTCCAGTGAAGCTCAGCACAAGCTGGAACTGCAGTAGATCATTTGGTGCATGTACATCCCCAGTGCCAATAGGAAGGGAGTCCCAAGATTTTGGTGCATGTACATCTGCAGTGCCGATAGGAAGGGAGGCCCAGGATTTTGGTGCATGTGCATCCGCAGTGCCGATAGGAAGGAAGCCCCAGCATTTTGGTGCATGTACATCCGCAGTGCCGATAGGAATGGAGTCACAGGATTTTGGTGCATATACATCCGCAGTGCCGTTAGGAAGGGTGTCCCAGGATTCTGGTGCATGTAAAGCCGCAGTGTCGATAGGAAGGGTGCCCCAGGATTTTGGCGCATGTACATCTGCAGTGCCGATAGGAATGGAGCCTCAGCATTTTGGTGCATGTTCACCTGCAGTGCCGATAGGAAGGGAGTCCCAGGATTTTGGTGCATGTACATCCGCAGTGACGATAGGAACGGAGTCCCAGGATTATGGTGAATGTACATCTACAGTGCCGTTAGGAAGGGTGCCCCAGGATTTGGTGCATGTACATCCACAGTGCCGATAGGCAGGGAGTCCCAGGATTTTGGTGCATGTAAAGCCGCAGTGCTGATAGGAAGGGTGCCCCAGGATTTTGGTGCATGTTAACCTGCAGTGCCGATACGAAGGGAGTCCCAGGATTTTGGTGCATGTACATCCGCAATGCCGATAAGTAGGCAGTCCCAGGATTTGGGTGCATGTCCATCCACAGTGTCGATAGTAAGGGAATCCCAGGAATTTGCTGCATGTTGTGGGTGGCACGGTGGCACAGTGGTTAGCACTGCTGCCTCACAGCGCCAGAGACCCGGGTTCAATTCCCGACTCAGGCGACTGACTGTGTGGAGTTTGCACGTTCTCCCCGTGTCTGCGTGGGTTTCCTCCGGGTGCTCCGGTTTCCTCCCACAGTCACAAAGATGTGCGGGTCAGGTGAATTGGCCATGGTAAATTGCCTGTATTGTTAGGTTAAAGGGGTAAATGTAGGGGTATGGGTGGGTTGCGCTTCGGCGGGTCGGTGTGGACTTGTTGGGCCGAAGGGCCTGTTTCCACACTGTAAGTAATCTAATCTAATCTAAATGTTCACCTGCAGTGGATAGGAAGGGAGCCCAGGATTTTGGCGCATGTACATCCGCAGTGCCGATAGGCAGGGAGTCTCAGGATTTTGCTGCATGTTCACCTGCAGTGCCGATAGGAAGGGAGCCCCAGCATTTTGGTGCATATACATCTGCAGTACCGATAGGAGGGGAATCCCAGGATTTTGGTGCATGTCCGTCCGCAATGCCGATAGGAAGAGAACCGTAGGAGTTTGGTGCATGTTAACCTGCAGTGCCGATAGGAAGGGAGACCCAGGATTTTGGTGCATGTTAACCTGTAGTGCCGATAGGAAGGGAGACCCAGGATATTGGTGCATATACATCAGCAGTGCCGATAGAAAGGGAGTCCCAGGATTTTGGTGCATGTACATCTGCAGTGCCGATAGGAAGGGAGCCCCAACATTTTGGTGCATGTACATCCGCAATGCCGATAGGAAGGGAGCCGCAGGACTTTGGTGCATGTTTACCTGCAGTGCCGATAGGAAGCGAGCCCCAGGATTTTAGTGCATGTTCACCTGTAGTGCCGATAGGAAGGGAGACCCAGGATATTGGTGCATATACATCAGCAGTGCCGATAGAAAGGGAGTCCCAGGATTTTGGTGCACGTCTATCCGCAATGCCGATAGAAAGGAAGCTCCGGGATATTGCTGCATGTTCACCTGCAGTGCCAATAGGAAGGGCGTCCCAGCATTTTGGTGCATGTTCACCTGCAGTGCCGATAGGAGGGGAGCCCCAGCATTTTGGTGCATGTTTACCTGTAGTGCCAATAGGAAGGGAGCCCCAGGATTTTGGTTCATTTACATCCGCAGTGCCGATAGGAAGGGAGACCAAGGATTTTGGTGCATGTACATCCGCAGTGCCGATAGGAAGTGAGACCAAGGATTTTGGTGCATGTACATCCGCAGTGCCGATAGGAAGGGAGTCCCAGGATTTTGGTGCATGTACATCCGCAGTACCGATAGGAAGGGAGCCCCAGGATTTTGGTGCATGTATATCCACAGAACCGATAGGAAGGGAGTCCCAGTATTTTAGTGCATGTTCACCTGCAGTGCCGATAGGAAGGGAGCCCCAGCATTTTGGTGCATGTACATCAGCAATGCCGATAGGAAGGGAGTCCCAGGATTTTGGTGCATGTACATCCGCAGTGCCGATAGGAATGGAGTCCCAGGATTTTGGTGCATGTACATCCACAGTGCCGATAGGAAGGGAGTCCCACTATTTTAGTGCATGTTCACCTGCAGTGCTGATAGGAAGGGAGCCCCAGCATTTTGGTGCATGTACATCAGCAATGCCGATAGGAAGGGTGGCTCAGGATTTTGGTGCATGTACATCCACAATGCCAATAGGAAGGGAGCCCCAGGATTTTGGTGCCTGTTTACCTGCAGTGCCGATAGGAAGGGGGACCCAAGATATTGGTGCATGTACATCCGCAGTGCCGATAGGAAGGGAGCCCCAGGATTTTGGTGCATGTATATCCGCAGTGCCGATAGGCAGGGAGTCCCAGGATTTTGGTGCATGTACATCCACAGTGCCGATTGGAAGGGAACCCTAAGATTTGGTGCATGTTCACCTGCAGTGCCGATAGGAAGGAAGACCCAGGAGTTTGGTGCATGTACATCCGCAGTGCCGATAGGAAGAGAGTCCCGGGATTTTGGTGCATGTACATTCGCAGTGCCGATAGGAATGGAGTCCCGGGATTTTGGTGCATGTACATCAGCAGTGCTGATAGGAAGGAAGACCCAGGATTTTGGTGCATGTACACCTGCAGTGCCGATAGGAAGGGAGTCCCAGCATTTTGGGACATGTACATCCGCAGTGCCAGTAGGAAGGGAGCCCCAGGATTTTGGTGCATGTACATCCGCAATGCTGATACGAAGGGAGCCCCAGGGTTTTGGTGCATTTACATCCGCAGTGCCGATAGGAAGGGAGTCCCGGGATTTTGGTGCATGTACATCCGCAGTGCTGAAAGGAAGGAAGACCCAGGATTTTGGTGCATGTACACCTGCAGTGCCGATAGGAAGGGAGTCTCAGGATTTTGCTGCATGTTCATCTGCTGTGCCGATAGGAAGGGAGCCCCAGCATTTTGGTGCATGTACATCCGCAATACCGATAGGAGGGGAATCCCAGGATTTTGGTGCATGTCCGTCCGCAATGCCGATAGGAAGGGAGCCGCAGGATTTTGGTTCATGTTTACCTGCAATGCCGATAAGAAGCGAGCCCCAGGATTTTAGTGCATGTTCACCTGCAGTGCCGATAGGAAGGGAGACCCAGGATTTTGCTGCATGTTCT
>NC_057710.1:16669075-16691079 GCF_004010195.1 Chiloscyllium plagiosum
AGTGTCATCAGCTGGTGCCAATTTGCTGCTTTTCCCCCATACCATTGTACATTATTTCAATCCAAATAATCATCCAATGTCTTCTAATTGAAGCTGCCTCCACTACATTTCCAAGCAGTACATTCCAGATGCCAACTACTCACTATGTGAAAAAGTTTTTCCTTACTTCAGCATTGCTTCTTTTAGCACATCACTTTAAACCTATGCCCTCTCGATCGTATCCCTTTTTCAGACCAGCTAACTGCAGTGGAAAATAGTTCTTTTGGTTCAGTACTTCTCAACCTTGTTATTACAGAGCATTTATAATTTCAAATGATGCTGTTATGAAACATGGAACTGTGAAAAATGGAAGAAAGAAGTCCTTTCATTGTGAAATGTTAGCACAGAATAAGGCAATTTTAACCACAGGAAGGCAAAATGTAAGATTAAAAGCACCCAAGTTCCTGCCTAGAATTAATACTCGGTCATGTGCTTAATAATACATCATTTAATACCTTTTTTAAAAAAGAATGCTGAGGCAATAGTCCAGTGGAAATAGAATCAAGAGCTGTGAGGATAAGTGTGGATAGTTAAAGTTACTTTTATGCATTGAGAGAACAGCCTAATTAAGAACCAGCTGAAACTGGAACCTTATTTCTGAGTGAGCCTTCATGTTGGGAACACATAAATTCCCGATACAACTTCAAACCAGGTTTGTGCATTGACTGGGGTAAGAAAGTGTCTAACTCTTCAATCTGTACCAATCTAATATATATTTATAGTTTGCTCAAAGGGAAAGAGACAGCTTTTAAATTCTGTGGTTGCAAGCCTTGAGGCCGGCTCATTTTCAAGAGCTGCATTGAGAAAGCAGCCTCATTAAGAACTGGCTGAAACTGGAACCTGTTGTTATTGAGTGAGGTAGGCTCTTCATGTGGAACAAGTATAAGTACTTAACTCCAAGAAATGGAGCGCCTAAGTTCAATAGAGTGCAGAAGTTTAGAGATCTTTCTGATGCAGAGGTATTATCCCTACCTCTGTGCCAAGAGGTCTGGTTAAAGTCCCAACTGCTTCCAAGGTGTGCAATAATATCTTTATTATTCCAGGTTAGAGTCCAACAGGTTTATTTTAAATCACAAGCTTTCAGGGCACTGCTCCTTCGTCACCTGACTATAACCTGCTGTCATGTGACTTCTGACATTGTCCACCCTAGTCCAAAACTAGCATCTCCACATCTTTATTATTACAACAGGTTGATTACAAAATACCCAGAGTCAAGGGATGACTCAAGAAAGTTAAGGCATCTCAAGGAGTCCATTGGTTAGAGGGTTTGGTTGATTTTTGCTTTCTCAACAAAGCAGCTGGTTGTTTTCAAAGAGAAAATAAGGTCTTCAGTTTGTGTTTGGATCTCCAGTTTGACTTTAATGTCAATATTGACTGGAAAATTCAAATTGGCAAAGATAGTCATGAGGAAGGATTCATCGTGTGTCTGGGGGACAGTTCCCTGAAATAGGATGCTGTGGATCCAACCGCAGGTTATTTGGATCTAGCAATCATGTAATTAGGCAGGTTTAATAAATGATCTCAGAATACAAGATCCTTTAGGGAGCAGTGACCATAACATGGTAGAATTCAGCATATAAGTTTTGAGAATAGGAAACTAAGGATGGACACAATTGCGCTAAACTTACAAAAATAATATCAAAGTTTAGTGATAAATTAGGATTCTGTAAGACTTACAAACAAACAAAAATGAACAAAAAATAATAAGGGAAACAATAAACTAAGGGAAAGCCAGCAAGTTACATAGAAACTGAATAAGACTAGCGAGACTATATATTCAATAATCTCACTTTTTCTGAGTATCTATTTGCTTAGTTTCATCAGAACCATCCATTTCTACAAATTAATTGGAGGCTGCATACATAGAGGAATTACTCAGGAGGCAGTTTAATTTCTTGGGAAAATCCTTCAGATTGTGTTGTGATGGGGATTCTGCAGGAGCATCAATCCCACCTCCAATTATTACTGGGATAATGATTGTCAGGTTGTTGGAAAATTCAGGTGAATATGTTTTGGGGTAATTAATAACATAGAGTGACAGGGCAGAAGATAAAGGTGATAAGCAAGAAAATGCTGTCATGTGATTGCGCAAAGGTGAGTGAGGAGATAACAGGGTGAGGTGTTTAGGACAGAAAAACGTGGCTGAAACTGATTCCCCAGATTTCAGCTTTCAGAATTTAACCTCTTGAACTTACAAAGTGCACTTAGGCCCTTCCTTTGACTTATCAGCCTCCAGTCATTAGAAAACATAAGTGGCAAAGGGGGTGAGGATTAATAGCAAGGTGTTTTTAATTACACTAAGAGAAAAATAAAATACAGCTGAAATTTGAAGAGAAAAACCTAATTTAAACATCCTTCACAACATGAAGTAGTGCAAAAGTAACACAATGTGAAAGCTGGAATTCTGAATAATGTAATCTGTCAATGCTATGAATGTATCCATAGCATACCGACTGCAATGGCTGTGCACCATCTCCTCAGGAACAATTAGGAATGAGGATCAGATGTTGGCCTTGACCATGATGTGAACAAATTAAAAACCTGAGCCTGAATGATAGTTAAGTCACATTAAACTGCAAGCTGAAATATAGGCGTATAAAGGAACATTAACAAATATTATCTGTCAGAGAAGAGCAGCCAGTAACCAAGGTAAATGTTGGGTTGCTATGAAACAGAATTGTCTGGTACAGGCAGAACATGCGTGAATTTTGAAGTAACTGTGAACAAGGGCTATGTGCAAACCTGAAAAATTCCGTAATTTTAGTATGTGAGAATACAAGGACTAATATAAGACAGTGCCTGAATAAACAAGGGTAATGGCAAGCCAATTGGAAAAATATGGCAAAATCAGAAAAATGAGATTTTTGGCAGTCAGAAAAAGGAGTCCAAGTTTTGAATAGTGAAATGACAATCTTGCTAGTTTGTGGTGAATGGGTATTTGCATGCCATTATTATCTAATCTTGCCTCATTAATATTTCCTTTCACCCATGCACAGATTCAAACTAGACAGAGACAATTTCTAACATGAATGTCAGTGCACGTATCTGGTGGCTCCAGTTCACCACTTGCTCCTCCAACTCTCCATCTTGGGGAGCCACAACATTGCAGGGTACACTCCAAGGGCTGAGATTGCATACAATCCCCATCCAAATGTTGGCATCGGACATGCACCATTCGGGCACATATCTAATTCACTTACAATACAGTTCTCCACTTTGGAATAGATGGGCTGCTTTTATTGTACTGTGTTTAGGGACAAGCACCTCATGGATTGGACCATGGTGCATCTCAGGAAATCTCACTTGCTCGTTACTTACCTTGCATCTACTTGAATGCTCACAGCATCTCTGCCTTCCTTCATTTGTGCTTTACCGCCTCAGTCAGTACTTAAAGGTAAGAAGAAAGTAAGGACTGCAGATGCTGGAGATCAGAGTCAAGAGTGTGGCGCTGCAAAAGCACAGCAGGTCAGGAGGCATCAGGAATGAAGGGCTCTTGCTCGAAATGTCGATTTTCTTGCTCCTCAGATGCTGCCTGGCCTGCTGTGCTTTTCTAACGACACACGCTCAAGTACTTAAAGATTGACAGTTCTGTCTTACTCTACTCCTTAGTGTGCGCAAAAAGCATGTCATGGTTATCAGCAGTGATCAATCAAGAGGGTAAGCGGTTTTCTGTTCCCTGTTCCAATAGGAATCCAGCACAACAGGATAACAGTATGTCGAGGGCTGTATCCAATCTCAGTCCAGAGGCTTAGACGTGGTCAAATGACTGTGTGGGGTTGTCAAGATCAGGGGTCCAAATCATTCTCTCTCTCTAATAGACAGAGATGCCTAAAATCCCCTATAGATAAGGCTAACCACCCAGTGCCTACGCAAGAGAGGAGTCTATTTTGTCAGGATTCTAATTTTTCCAACTCCCCTTCATATCTGAAATCTTTCATCCTTCAAAATCTCCCTGTAAACCTCTGAACCGTCTTGAAAGCCCTCTTACAAGTTATGGCACTACTCATGTGACCATTAGCATGGTGGCCAAACAATGGTGAAGATTCAGAGTGACGAAATCTCAGAGCCCTGAAAGATGATCCTGAGCATTAAGAAAGGGCAAGAGGGAAAAATTGCAGGAATAATAACATAGACCATCCATAAAATATTCAATGTTGCAGAGAAATTCAAGCAGATGTTATTCTTGGAATGTTAGCGAAATAATAATGGCAGTTCAATGAGTTTGACATCCATCATAGGTAAAGTTGTGGAAATCCTTCTTAAAACTAACATTATACATCCGAATATAATTAAAATGATAAAAGTGACTCCATAAAAATGGGTTCACGGCATGTACTTTTTCCATGTAGACTTCAGCAGCTGAAGAATTAGGGACAGTACCACCATTTTAGGGAGACTTAGGATCAGAAATAAATATCAGAAACTCAACCATCAGAAACTCAACCAGGGATTAATTTAAACCCATTGATGTTTTCTAGATTTAGCTCTGAGGATATTGTTGGCAGTATCCAACATATCATGTGGAATTTTGAAGTGTTGCAATCAATAAATTCAGTTATGAAATGAACATACTTTATTCAGCATGGTCACAAATCAAACAGACCTTTAAAAGTGGAGCTAATGTACTTGTGATCCTGTCTTATGTTTTTTGGAAATTCATGCCGAGAGCATTTTGCAACTAATTGAACCATCCCTGAAGAGTCTCAGATATGTCAGCTGGTTTCGAGCATTCTACTGCACTAATAGAATGTGAAGTGTTCGGAAATTGGTTTGTGCTAAGAGCAGTTTTGCCAGCACAAATCATCTCTGTATTGCAATCGGAGTGATTCTGAGGTGTGAACACAATGATGCGCTGAGTTCAGTGCACTTACAATGCTGACAAACTCACCTTACTAACTGTGAGGCCAGCCACCTGCATTTGCTTGGGTTTTCTCTGCACTTATCTAGCCATGCAAAAGGGGTCCTACTGGCCACTGACCCTTCCTCATGGTGCAGTAATTCCTGCACACCCCCGCACTTGGCAAACCAAGCAGCTGCCATGTAGGAATGGCATTCTGTCCACAAGATCATAGAAAATGGGAACGGGAGTAGGCTGTTCGATCCATCGAGCCTATTCCGCCATTCAGTATGATCATGGCTACTCCAAAATTCCTAATGTTTAAGTTACTGCAACAAAGATGCACATAGGTAGAGCTGAACTGAGGGTATGGTAGAGGTTTTGAGACAGAGGCTCAAAGAGTGTCAAGAGTTTTGGGTGATGCATGAGTTGCTGGCAGGAGAAGGGAAAGGATTGGGGCAGGCACCACCTGCTGAGAGAGGAGTGGGGTTAACAAACACTTCAGATCACTGACCTTAAGTTCGTTTGAAGCCCGATGTCTTCTCTCTGAGGCACCGTCAGGTCTCCAGGTTTGAACATGAAGGTGATGATGGGCCCAAACTGAGCATCAATAAGCATCCAAAACTTCCAACATGACAGGGGAGCTGGGGTACCTTTCAGGATATCCTCCAGACAGTTGTGCCAACCTCTGAACCTGACTGTCCATCAGGTAGTGAAGGCACCTGATTTGGCTCCAATTAACTATTGGAAAAGAAGTTGGATTGACTGGCATAGAATAGGCAGTAAGGATCACAGGACTGAATGATTTTGCTTTGGTGTCATAGCCAGTGAAAGAACCTCAACAAATGTATAAGAACACAGAAACTGGTGCCAATGTCCCCATCTGTTAATCTTCCCATTAGAACCCCATTAGGGCGACACGGTGACTTAGTGGTTAGCACTGCTGCCTCACAACATTAGGGACTCGGATTCGACTCCAGCCTCGGGTGATGTGTGAAGTTTGCACATTCTCCGTGTGTCTGCACAGGTTTCCTCCAGGCGCTCCGGTTTCCTCCCGCAATCCAAAGGTGTGCAGGTTAGGTGAATTGGCTGTGTTCAGGAATGTGTAGGTTAGTTGCATTAGTCAGGGTCAAGAGTGTGGTGCTGGAAAAGCACAGCAAGTCAGGCAGCATCCAATGAGCAGGAAAATCGACGTTTCGGGCATAAGCCCTTCATTGGGAATTCCTGATGAAGGGCTTATGCCCGAAATGTCGATTCTCCTGCTCCTCGGATGCTGCCTGACCTGCTGTGCTTTTCCAGCACCACACTCTTGACTCTGATCTCCAGCATTTGCAGTCCTCACTTTCTCTTGCATTAGTCAGGGGTAAATATGGGGTAGGGGGAATGGTTGGGTTACTCTTCAGAGCATCGATGTGGTCTTGTTGGGCCGAAGGACCTGTTTCCACCCAGTAGGAATTCTATGGTTCTATCAGTTTCCATCATTTATCTCAGAATCGAGTGCAAATCTAATCAGCTAAGCAGAACATGTAAGAAAGGTCTTACACTGCAGTGCTAGTGCCCGTATCTCTGAGCTAGGAGTTCTAGGTTCAAGTCCTCCTGCCCATGAGGTGTGTCATAACCTGTCCGAACAAGGACCAAACTTATTAGTGGCAGGAATAGAACAATTGCACATGCAATCCTGTGATAATTCTGTAATTTATGGAATCAGTTTGAATTTCTCAGTGGAATTGAATTAATCAGAGAAGCAGGCCAGTCTGCCCAACTGGTCTAAAGCAGCATTCATATACTATACAAGCGTCCTCACGCTCTGCCTAAATGTATCAAAATCCCCTTCTCGTCCTTTGCACATTTGCTTATCTTAATTCCCTTTAAATGGACCTTTAAATGCTTAAATGACTCCCTATATCTGAAAATTCCACATTTCAAACATTGCTGATTAAAGAAATATCTTCCAAATTCCTTATTCCATTTATTAGTGACTCTTCCATTTATTGCCCTTAGTTTTGGATTTTGATACAAACACTTCGACTGCATCTACTTTATTCAATCCCATCAGGAAAAAAGAGCCATTTTCAGACTTTGACTATTTTAAATGTAGTTCAGTCAGGAATAATCAAAATGAAAAATGGAGGCAGTGTTCTTTTAGATACTTGTACTCAAGCTCCACATTGTATCACTGTCAAACCTACGTGTCCCTCCTTTTCCAGTATTATTTATGAAGTAACTGGAGTGTGGATGTTTGGTAGACAGTTCTGCAAAGTCTGGATCTCCTTCGATGTCATGTTCTGCACGGCGTCCATCGTCACTCTGTGTTTCATCAGCTTGGACCGGTACTGCTCAGTCGTCACTCCTTACCACTACCCGAGGAGGATGTCCCGCAAAAGGTCAGTGAAACTCTTTCACTCCCTGCTCAGGCTTTCAGTGAGAAAATTATCGGTGCATTTGGTATTTTTGATCATTCAAATCCTTTCTCTGTAATAATAGTAATCATCATGTTTCATAAGTGCTGTCGGTGCCTTCCAATTACTTGTAGAATATCATGGTTTTGATGTGTATTGTCAAATATGAAACAGGGGTGGAGTGAGATGGTCCTCGCTCCCAGGGTTGTAGAAAGAGAGTCGAAATCACTGAAAGCATTGAGATCTGGCAGATTTTAGATCCTTAAGGTCCAGAAATTGCTTCTGAGACTTCTGCCTCCCCATCTCTGCTCATTTAGAATGTAATTCTTTGGCTACACTTGTGGTCAGAGGCCCTGCTATCCCTTTGTATGGTCTGGTGGCAAATTCGATTTGATAACCCTCCTGTGAATCACTTGGGGTTGTTTTACAATTTCAAAGATGCTAATTTATCACAACTCTTTGATGTTGATGTTGCCGTCAACAGGCTCAGCATCCTTGTGCAGGGAAGCCCAGGATAAATCCTAAATCGCTTCGTCCCTTTCTGATCATGTCCCTTACAAAATCTATGCTTTTGGCCTCATCCCTGAACCGACAAGCATAGCTGTTAGGGTGAAGGGTAATCAGGAGGGGAACAACAGATTTTGTCAAAAAGACAGTAGAATCTTAGCCGCGAGTTATGTGTGTAACTTCTCAACAGCCAATTCTCCTCAATTACTGAAGTTCATCCACTGATCCCTTTGCCAAGTGTCATGCTGCACAGAGAGCAGGCTCTGGCCTCAGGAGGCAAATATGGCTGCAATGTGTCACTGTGTCTCAGTTCATGTGACAACAACAAGTCAAAATCAAATCAAAATCAAAAGACATAGGAACCGGAGTAGGCCATCCAGGCCATTGAGTCTGCTGTACTGTTCAATGAGATCACGATCCTCAACTTCACTTTCCTGCCTTTCCCCTATAACCTTTGATTCCCTTATTGACTAAAACTCTGTCTTTCTCAGCTCTGAATGTATTTCATGGCCCACACATACCAGCCCTCTGTGGTAAAGAATTCCATAGATTCAGTACTTCCTGAGAAAAGAAATTGCTCTTTATCTTTGATTATATGTGCGACCTTTATTCCGCTATTATATCCTCTTGTCTTGGACTGTCTCACAAGAGGGAACAACCTTTCTGTCTCTATCCTGTTAAGTCTCCTAAGAATCTTCTACCTTTAAATAAGATCTCTTATTTGTCTACACTCCACAGAGGATAGGCCGAAACCGCTCAATCTATCTTCGTAAAACAAACCATACATCTCTGGAATCAATTTTGTGAACCTACCCTGAACAATACAGCTCCAATACAACTACATCCCTCCTTATGAGGAATTTAAGTAAAGCTGTTATCTAAATGTCAGTAGTTGTTGTTGTGATGCCCAAAAATTCGACCTGGTTTTTTAAATTCATGGGTACAAACACAGACAGCCATCTTACTAATTTAATACAGGCCAGATTTAAATGCTGGGGTGTGTAAATTTTAAAAATAAGTAAAGAACTGGAGCTTTTCCTTAGACAGAAGGGGAGTTATGAAAGCATTTATGAGGGAGGGGCATAGGAAGGCCATTCAGCCCAATCAGTCTGTTCTGCCATTCAATGAGATCATAGCTAATCTGATCATCCTCAAATCCACTTGTCTGCATTTTCCTTACAACCCTGGACTTGAATCTGAGGGATTCAGAAGATATGGTGGCTCAGTGGTTAGCACTGCAGCCTCACAGCACCAGGGTCCCAGGTTCGATTTCAGCCTTGGGTGACTGTGTGGAGTTTGCACATTCTCCCCGTGTTTGTGTGGGTTTCCTCCGGGTGCTCCGGTTTCCTCCCACGGTCCAAAGATGAATTGGCCATTCTAAATTGCCCATAGTCTTAGGTGCATTAGTCAGAGGGAAATGGGTCTGGGTGGGTTACTCTTCGGAGGATCAGTGTGGACTTGTTGGGCCAAAGGGCCTGTTTCCACACTTTAGGAAATCTAATAATTAGATGCCTCTGAATGAGGATTAGATTGAGGGATGTGAGCAGCTGGGGGCAGGATTGAAAAAAACTGAATTTTCTGAAACCTTCCCACACTATCAACAGATCTTTCTGCTTAAATGTTGATTTATTAGAAAAGGACAACTCTGCAATCCTCTTCAGGTCAAACAGTGGGTAACTAGAGAAAAGAGCATTCTCCCAATCCTGCCCATGCCCTTCTACCATTTCTCCCACTTCCCAATGCTCAAACTTTCCCAAGTGCCTCAGTGATGTCCAGCTGCCTTGTCAAGTTTAATAGCATTTTCCTGCTGCTAAGAGAAACGTTTTATCATTTTTGCAGATGCATCATAATGGCAGTGACAATTTGGGTCTACTCATCACTAATATCGTTTCTACCCGTGATGCAAGGATGGAACGAGATACCAGGCGTCAATTTTGATGCCGGGACAGAATGCGTCTTTGTGACCAACTGGGCGTTCGCTATCGTGGCATCTGCCTTGGCATTCTACATCCCCTTCCTAATCATGTGCAGCATGTACTTCTTCATCTACCGGGCATCCCGCCTGAAATCCAGCCGGATTATGGCACAGACTCTGGACCTCCACTACCACCCCAATAGCAAGCGGCCAAATAACCTACAGCTGGAAAACAAAGCCACACGGACAATGAGCATCATCATTTCGGTTTTTGTCATGTGCTGGCTCCCTTACTTTGTCTTTAATGTCTGGCTAGCAGTCCATGGTGCCGAGTCGACCAGCGATGTTATCACCCATGTCTTTAAAGTCATAACATGGTTGGGCTACTGCAATTCCACCATCAACCCCATGCTTTACGCCTTCCTCAACCGTGACTTCCAGCGGGCACTAAAGAAGCTGCTCATCTGCCGGCGCTGGAGGACACAGGTGGACATTGGTGAGGACATGGTATCCATTGTAACCTTCTCTAAGACAGCCCAGGATGCTGAGTATAATACTAAGGTGACCAACATTCCCAATGGAAACAAAAGCAAATCCAAGCAATAGTTGAGGTCAGGTGGAGAAGGCTCCTGTGATGTGTAAACACTGACCTGAACCAGTTAGACCAAATTTTTTGTTTCTGCACTATACATAACATGGCCTGTCATTTGCCATTAGCTTCGAAGAACTTTGTCCATAGGATCTCTGTGGCCGTCGGTTTCACCTTTTGCTATCATCCTGCCTTCAGCTCAAGAGGATCTCCAGCATTCAGCAGCAGCGATGGCTTCAAGGAGACCAAGCAGCCAATCGCATTGAAGAATTCTCATAGACAGCAAAACAGGAAATAAAAACCACAAAAAATTTTTCATTTTTAATAATTTTATAGATGGCAAAATAGAGATTGGGCTCAACACAATGGATTAAAGTAGAAGCTGAAAAATCATAAATTTCAACACCAAAACAATCTTTAAAAATTAATTTTGTTTAATTTCTTTTCATATTGAAAATAATTGAGATTCCACACATCTGAAAGTGGTACTATTAGTGACAGAGAGGTTATTCAGAAATAATTCTGAATAAAATAAGCTATTGGAAATCCAGTTACTCTTCATTTAAAGCAGATGTATCAGTTCCAAGAGCTTTTACATTGGGACTAATAGCGTAAAAGTGGAAGATTACCTTAAATCCAGTGCTCAGAACATTTACATTTGCAGGGAATCTAACAGCTGACCCAGCACAGGAACTGGGTCCAAGAGCAACTTTTCAGCTTCCGTCTCCAACTGCAAATATATGAACTCCAAAAGCTGTACCATCAGTCCGACTACACCATATCCTGTTTTCCACTATTTGATTGATATTACTGTGACCATTTTACTCCTTGGCATTTCTCCCTTGTTCCTTGTAAGTTCCAAATGTCTACACTATCTACTTCCTTTCTCATTGTGTTATAATGCAATTATTTGGTGTGCTTCTTGCTCCACATTATTCTCCTAGATCCTCAGAAGTGTGGGTTCTCTGCTTCCTAAGCCTTTCCATCTTTCTGCAGGCTATTATTCCTGAAACCCCAAATTGCTGTCACTATTTCCTGATTTCATTCGTATTCTCTGCTGCTTTGTTGAGTCTTGTGATGTCCAACACCATGAACCTAGGCTCCTCCAATAAAGATATCTTAGTGGGATGTGGGCGTGGAGGGTAGAAAAACATTCTGAATATATTTACATACAGTCCGTTGTAAAATCAAATTTTATGACTTCTGGATATTACATGTGATGGTGTGTTAAATGTTAGACACTCTCTTATTAGAATAGTGATGCCATGGACTAAAGTACAATTCACATAAGACTCTAAGCAGCTTGGCAACATGATGTGAAAATAATATTGTGTTAGCTCCTCGTGCTGTTATGCATTACTGTCTGACAAGAGTTATCTGACAATGGGAGTCAAATAACCAGAGGGAGATTGTATAAAAGAAGATAGACTGGGAAGTCCCATGTCCCTCTGCCCACTTCCACTTTGCTCTATCTCTCACATTCTGCAATTCTTTCCACGGGCAACTGTCCATCCAATTCTCTGTTGAATCTGCTGATGTTATCTGCCTAACGTGTTCCCAGGTAGTTTTGTCTGCTTGATCACCATTCTTCTCAGTAAACCTAGAAAGTTTGTTCATCTTCCCTCATCAGAGTGGTGCTTGCTGTAGGGTTTAATTTTCAGGTTGACATAAGAATGCCATAGCGTGCTGTCTTATTGTGGTAACAGGTAAGTTCAGTGTAGAAGTAAGCCATATAGAACAGATAGAAAAGGATCATGTTGAATCACTAGCCAGTGATGATCTTGTCTGATTGCAAACAAATACAGCTAGTGGGTTGGAAATCTTTACCCAATGACAAGACAAACCATAGCAGTAGATTGTGTCATCTGCCTTCAAGATGTTGATGTGTACAAAGGTTTCATTTATCTACACTGAATACATCAAAATGTGACTTTTAATAGAGATTTTCCCTTCTATATTCACCTAGATTAGCGTAACAGGCTCAGTTTATATAAACTTTAGCTGGGACAGTCTTGGTATAAAGACAATCACATTTATGGTCGGTCTACCTCCCCATGAGAGACCTGTAGCAGCACAACAGAAGAGTCCTGAGAGTCTAAACTTCATTCAACACCTGTCCCTCTCTATTACTGCAGTCTGAGGGATAGATGCAGATATCAGACCCATTTCTTCCAAGCACTTTTTCTTCATTCCCTCCCCACCCAGGGCTAGGCAGATGACAAGGTATCCTTTGTGCCAGTAATCCTTTATCTTCCTTTATTTAAATGGCTAGAGCATCGCTAATGCCTCAAGTAGACAGCTTTTGTTGTTTCGAATCTGTTTTCTTGGTCACTGTACGTGTTCCCTGTTGAGACCTCTGCACCATGCAGCTCCCTCCCTCATGTTTATGAAAGTAGCAGTGAAATTCTTGTTTTGTTGCAGTGTAAAAGTGATGTTTCTGGTTTAACTGTATGTTAATCTGTCAGATTAAATAAATATATTTTGCACAAATAATAATAATTACATTACCTTTTATGATCACTCCATTGGAGGTTCATTTCTGTCAGTTTGTATCTGTTATTCATTTAGGTTACTCATGCTTTAAGGTCAAGGGTTAATCTCATGATGATTAATTTCCAATGAACCAGTGTAGTATTGTGTCCTAGTCATTCCATCAGATAGCCAGTTAAATGTACATCTGGTGGAGTACATGTGACTGACACCCAATCTGGTTCAGAACTATGTGAGGAATAAAAGGACGACGAGGTTAGGAATAGAGCCAGTCAAAGACTTAAGTGGGAAGCTGTGTGTGGACCCTGTGGAGATCGGAGAGGTGCTAAACAAATATTTCTCATCTGTTTTTGCTCAGGAAAAGAGAATATTTTAGAGGCGAAGAATGAGAAATGGGATATTAGACTAGAAAGGATGGAGGTTAGTAAGGAAGAGGTGTCATAAATTCTAGAAGGAGTGAAAGTAGACAAATCCCCTGGGCTGGATGGGATTTAGCCAAGGATTCTCCGGGAAGCTAGGGAGGAGGTGTTGGAGCCTTTAGCCTCGATCTTTGAGTCGTCATTGTCTACAGATTTTGTACCAGAGGACTGGAGGATTGCAAATGTTGTGCCCTTGTTCAAGAAGGGCAGTAGAGATGACTCAGGTAATTATAGACCAGTAAGCCTTACGATTAATGTAGGAAAAGGTTTGGAAAGAATTATAAGAGGTAGGATTTATAATCATCTAGCAAGTAACAATTTGATTTCAGATAGTCAACATGGTTTCGTCACCAGCATCTGCAGTCATTGTTTTTACCTCCATGGTTTCGTCAAGGGCTGGTCATGTCTCACAAACCTCATTGAGTTTTTTGAGAAGGTGACCAAGCATGTGGATGAGGGTAGGGCAGTTGACGTGGTGTACATGGACTTCAGTAAAGCCTTTAATAAGGTTCCACATGGTAGGCTGTTGTAGAAAATGCAGAGGCATGGGATTGAGGGTGATTTAGCAGTTTGGATTAGAAACTGGCTTTCTGTAAGAAGGCAGCAAGTGTTGATTAATGGAAAATATTCAGCCTGGAGTCTGGTTACTAGTGGTGTGCCACAAGGGTATGTTTTGGGACCACTGCTGTTTGTCATTTTTATAAATGACTTAGACACAGGCATTGGTGAGTGGATTAGTAAATTTGCAGATGACACTAAGGTCGGTGGAGTAGTGGACAGTGTGGAAGAATGTTGCAGGTTGCACGGGGACTTGGATAAACTGCAGAATTGGACTGAGAGGTAGCAAATGGAGTTCAACGCAGATAAATGTGAGGTGATTCATTTTGGAAAGAATAAAAGGGAGACAGAATACTGGGTCAATGGAAAGATTCTTGGTAGTGTGGATGTGCAGAGGAATCTTGGAGTCCATGTACACAGATCCCTGAAAGTTGCCACCCAGGTTGATAGTGCTGTTAAGAAGGCATACAGTTTTATTGGTAGAGGAATTGTGTTCCGGAGCTATAATGTCATGCTACAACTATACAAAATGCTAGTGTGGCCGCACTTGGAATATTGTGTACAGTTTTGATCGCCCCAAAGGGCCTGTTCTGCGCTATATTGTTCTATAGAGGTATATAAGATCATGAGAGGCATGGATAGAGTGAATGCACTCAATCTGTTTCTCAGGGTTGGGGAATCGAGGACAAGAGGGCATCAGTTTATGGTTTGAGGGGAAAGAATAAAAGGGAACCTGAGGGGCAACAATTTTACATAGCGGGTGGTACATCTATGGAATGAGATGCCAACGAAAGTGATTAGATTGGATTAGGTTCCCGACAGCATAGAAACAGGCCCTTCGGCCCAACAAGTTCACACCAACCCTCCAAAGAGTAACCACCCAGACCCATTCCCCTAAATTTACCCCTAACTAATGCACCTAACACTGGGGCAATTTAGAACATAGAACATAGAACATAGAACAATACAGCGCAGAGGGTTTTCCCTAATCCTACCGACTAAGGACCTTTCATGTCCCCTCCTTGCTGCTCTTAACTCTCTCTTCAGGTCCTTCCTGGCTACCAATTTAGCATGGCCAATTCACCTGACCTGCACATCTTCGGATTGTGGCTGGAAACCAGAGCACCCGGAGCAAATCCACGGAGACACGGAGAGAATGTGCAAACTCCACATAGATAATTGCCTGAGGCGGGAATCGAATCAGGGTCCCTAGTGCTGTGAGGCAGCAGTGCTAACTACTGAGCCACCATGCCACTCTCAAAGTGGTTGAGGTGGGTACATTAACAACATTTAAAAGGCATTTGGACAAATACATGGATAGGAAAGGTTTAGAAGGATATGGGCCAAGTGCAGGGAAATGGTGTTAGAGTGGATGGACATTTTGGTCGGCATAGACCAGTTTGGGCCAAAGGGCATGTCTCTATGCTGTAGGTGTCTATGACTCTATGAGTCTGTTCTGCCACTCAGTGAGATTGAGACCAAACTCTGACATAACTTCATATACCCATCCTTCCCTATATCCCTTAACACTTATGGTTAATAAAAATCTATCAATCTTAGATTTAAAATGAACAATTGATTGAGTGGTTATTGCCAATTTTGGAAATGAGTTCCAAACTTGTATCAACCTTTGAAGGAAGAAAAATTTCCTAATGTCATTTCTGAAATGAGATTCTAATTGTTATATTATGCTCCCTAGAGCTCAATAGAAAAAACATTTTCTATCTGCTCCCCCTAATATCTTTATAACTTTAACAAAATTATCCAATTTACATTTGAGAATTCAAACTGAGATTATGCAGTCTCTCCTTGTATTTTAGTCATTGGAGTCCATGGGCAGAATGTTCTTCGGGCATCTTCAAGTCTTGGATTCAGTTGATAGGCCAGTGAAGCACCCACTCACTGCCTCTTCCAGCCTTAGTGAACAGAACGACATGCCACGGTGAGACTATTTGTGGGCCTTCCCCTGGAATTAAGATCCCCAGAGGAAGTTACACCGATACCCTCCCAATCAGACCTGATTCTTACATTCAGCAGTTCCACAGAGGAACCCATGGCTGCTGCTGGGAGAGTACTCCCTGCAGTAGAGAATGTGGAGTGGACAGATTCCCAGATTGGGGGTCACAGAGAGTCAAAGGAGGCATGGGAGCTTGGAAGCATGAGGAAGGGGTGGTGGCTTCCAGTGGCAGTTCACTGCCCAGCCCCTCATATGGGCACTGATTGGTTTTGATGGTAGGATCTATTCTCCACCATGCCCACACCAGGGTTAATTCCAGCAGCAACATGATGCGGGCCTTAAGTGGACTTCAACTGATGGCTACAGGGCCTCACTTGTCAATGGGCAGGAAGCTTGAAGTTAGTTCTGGTGAAGGTGGGAAGGCCGAGGCTTCCCTGCCTCATTCATGAAGTACCCCTCCTGACTCCAAGCTGACCAATGACTGAGAGCCAAAGATTCCACAGAAACTAGAAAATCTGTTTCATGGGCAATATGTACTTTCTAAGGTGTGCTGTCCCACAATTGTTCACAAGATTTAAAGGAATGAAAATGGGAGCCATATCAAGGAGAATGAGCAGGTTGGGCAGAGTGAGTAGAAGGAAAACGTGGAGTGGAGGGAGTGATTGAGCAGACTGATAAATGCTGTAGTTGTTTTCTTACGAAAGCAAAGGTCAGAGATTCACCTGGTCATATTGAGACTACAATGCCAATGATCTCACTTCCAGCCATCACTTGACACAAGCAACATTTAAACTCAAAATCCTTGCCTTCCTGAAAGAAAGCTGGTTCATCACTGTTGTGACTAAGGTTGTCCAGGTATGTTCTTTCCATAAAATCCAGATATATGTAAACTGGCCAAGCACTACCCTAACAGATGTCTCAGTTTGGGAGGAAAGAACTAAATGCCAAAGAAGAGGTGTGATAATTGGAGTTATGGAGTAGCTGCCATTCCTGACCAATATTTCTCCATGAGTGAGCATAAAGTCATTCAATCATACAGCACGGAAATAGACCCTTCACTTCAACCAGTCCAGGCCAAACATAATCCCAATCCCAAATTAGTCCCACCAGCCTGCTCCTGGCCCATATCCCTCCAAACCTTTCTGATTCATGTACTTATCCAACACTAGACAAAACAGCAATTTGTGTTTTTATAGCATCTTTAATATAACAAATTATGCCAAGGGGTGCAATCAGACAAAACTGAATGACAACTCATCCCATTGCTGTGTATCAGATGCTGGTAGAACAAAGATGGGCATTATCACATGCACCAAATGCCAAGTATAATGCTCACGATACTTGGCTCACTTCATTTTAGAGTCGAGATTAAAAAAAAAACCTTTAATCTCAGACCATTTATTCAGCTTATTATAAATGCAGTGTTCGAAGTAAATCTATATGGTTTCCTTCAGAAAATTATGATGAACTGCTGTTGCGATCTGAGTAAAAGAGCTAGCCAAGATGTGATTACTGATCCAATTACGGATTAGATTCAGGCGTGAAATTGACTTTTGGGAATAGTACCACAAGAATGACTCTGACAACCTACATGCAAAGATGTGTTTAAAGGGAATCTAGGTAAGCACATGAGGGATGAGATGGGTTGAGATAAAGTAGACTGGAAGGAGGCTGATGAAAAGCATAAATAGAGTGGTTGAGTAAATGGACTCTTCCTTGTGCTATAAATTTAATGTGATCCCACTTAGTCTAACGTTTTAATTGTCTGGAATGAAAGCAGAAAGTTCTGAACAAATACAGCAGGCCTGGCAGCATGTGGAGAGAGAGAAACACAGATTACATTTTGAGCCCAGTATGGCTCTTCAGAACTGAATAGAGAAGTGCAAGTGTGATGGGGTTAATGTGGTTGGAAAAGAGGGGGTGGTTCAAATGCATCATGACTGGATTCTGTATCTTGTCACCTAACCAAAAAACACAAAGTGACTGACTATGCTTGTGTTGCCATGGAGTTCAGTCTGTTTCAAATCAGATACTGTTTGTGATGTGCAAAGACTGACAGGGTAAAGTAGCCACCCAGCATGAACCATCTAAGTGCTGGCTCTTCAGACAACATGAAAAAGAACAGGATAATAAGGATCACATTGCTCAGACTCTGTTGAAAAATCAATTGACTATGAATTGTTAGATGAATCTGTTGTCTATACATCTCCCCCACCCCCCACAAAGGGAATCAGATTTGAAAGAGGCCATTCTGCCCACACTGCCTGTGCTGGCTTTGTGAAAGATCAAGCCATTTAGTCTCATTCTTCTGCTCTTCCTTCGTCACACTGTTTAGTAAAATTAATCCCATTTTGAAGTCATATAGTCATAGAGATGCACAGCACAGAAACAGACCCTTCAGTCTAACCTGTCCATGCCGACCAGATATCCCAACCCAATTTAGTCCCAACTGCCAGCACCGGCCCATATCCCCCCAAACCCTTCCTATTCATCTCTCTATCCAGATGCCTGTTAAATGTTGCAATTGTACCAGCCTCCACCACTTCCTCTGGCAGCTCATTCCATACACCCTCTGCATGAAAAGGTTATCCCTCAGGTCTCTTTTATATCTTTCCCCCCTCACCCTAAATCTATGCCCTCTAGTTTTGGACTCGCCCACCCCAGGGAAGAGACCTTGTCTATTTATCCTATCCATGCCCCTCATGATTTTATAAACTCTATAAGGTCACCCTTCAGCCTCCGACGCTCCAGGAAAACCAGCCCCAGCCTGTTCAACTTCTCCCTATGGCAACATCCTTGTAAATCTTTTCTGAAAACTTTCAAAGTATATATCCGTTTCCTTTTAGTTACTATTGAATCCACTGCCGACGTCTTTTTACTGCATTTCAGTTCATAACAAAGTAAAAATATTTCTCCTCATTTCATCTCTTGACTTTGTTTTTATTTGCTTGAGGGGCTAAATAGTCTACTCCTGTTAACAGTATGTGTTCATACAGTCGAAGTCAGATGATTCTAACTATATAAGTGATTAAATGGCTTGAAAAGAAACTAGAGATATCCACTGAAATATCTTGGCCATCCTATGCTGTAATAACACTCATTAATTTGCTTCAAACTGTTCTCACCCTCTGCCTGATTAAAAAAAAAACACATTGAAGTAACTGATAATGAAAGAAATAAGGTGTAAATTTTTCATATTCTCATGGGACTGTGCATTGATAAATGTTTGAATACACTCCGCCAACATGCTGTAAGCAAACACAAGGAGGGTAAGAAAAACACAGATCCTAAAATGTACCTTTTGCTTTGCTTCACAACACTCATCCTTTGGTCTGCTGTAATGAATTGTTTTGCCATGTAGGATCATTAATGTTGATTAAAAATGAAAGGCTTTCACATTGTCAGGAAATTAAGCTATAAAACATCTTTCATTTATACTTCAGTAATTAGTTCATTCAAATGAAATTTTCCTTCAGATTATCTAATGAACAGGACGGATAGCAGACTATTGTACGCACACTGAATGCAGAGAAACTGCAGCCACTTTCCCACCACATAAACGTACTTTCTATAATTCAGCTGAAAATGTATTATCAAATGGAGATAAATGAATTTTTGTCAGCTAAGGGCACCAATGGGTATAGAATTAAGGCAGTGAACCCTCCTGTGATAGGTTGGCATCACACATTACCCCTGAAAAGGATATATTCATTTAATTTTGATAAGTTTCTTCATTTACAAATTTCCATTCAGAGTTTGATCTTTTTGTTACACTTTCCTATCAGGGAGTATTTAACTCATTTTGTTTTCCTCTACAATTTATTTCGATAGTAAAAGAAGACAGGGAAATAAGGGTTGAGATACAGGTCAGCCAGGGTTACACTGAATGGTGGAATAGTCTAAAAGACCTACTCCTCTTCCTTTCTTCCCTTCATCCTAAGGTCACAAGTGGGGAGTATTCAGTAGCAACAGTGTGTACTGTCTACAAGATCCTCTGCAATAATTCACCAAAGATTCTGAGACAACGCCTTCCAAACCCACAACTTCTGTCATCTGGAAGGACAAGGGAAGCAGATACATGGGAACACCACCACCTGAAAGGTCCCCTCCAAGTGGCTCACTGTCCTGGCATGGAAATATATCATTGTTCCTTCACTGTTGCTGGGTCAAAATCCTGAAATTCCCTCCCTACGGGCATTGTGGGTCAACCCACAACAAATGGACTGCAGTGGTTCAAGAAGGCAGCTCACTATCACCTTCTCAAGGTAACTAGGGATGGGCAATAAATGCTGGCTCAGCCAGCGACACCTATGCTCCAAGAGCAAATAACAACACTTAAACTGTACATTTCTGTACAGACCCTTTTATCCACCCTACAGAGGGTAAGATTTGAGTGTGTCAATGCAGTGTGTGTTACTTTAGCTCCATCTTCTGAGAAGCGCCTTAATCTGGCCCAGATTCGGTCCCCTCCTCTCTAATTGAGACATTCCAGCAGGTTCTCTTACCTCCAGTTTACAACTCACATCTTCCAAACTTTCAGCTGTCATCTTTGTATTCCAAAACAACTAAACGCAAGTTCCCCATTTAAAACTATTGTAGAGGCCAGATTTTCATCAGGGATTGGGAGAATTTGCTAATTACTCTTGAATCAGTGCCTTGCATGATTATTTCAGAGGGCAGTTAAGATTTGATTTGATTTTTTATTATCATGTGCCTAGGTACAGTGAAAACTCTAGGTATAGTGAAGATTCATTCATTACTCTAATAACAGCAGGAGAGAAGCTGTTCTTGAATCTGTTGGTATGTGTGTTTAAGAGTCAACACATTGCTGTGGTCTGGAGTCACATGTAGGCCAGACAAGGTAACAATAGCAGATTTTCTTGCCTAACAAGGATCAGTGAGCCAGATGGAGTTTTATTACAATTAATGATAACTGTCACAGTCATTATTACTTTAAACTAGTTTCCAACTCAAGATTTTATTAACACAATTTGAATTCCAATCATTGTCCTGGTGGAATTTGATTGCATGTCCCAGAGTCTTGTCCTCTGGATTCCTAGTCCCGTGGCATTAACACTAAACCCACTAAGTCTCCTCATGCCATCTCTAAGCAACCCACGCCTGTTCTCTAACCCTTTATGTCTGCTCCATACCCCCGACCCCTTCCATTATTCTCATGCTCCATGTATCCTCCATACCTACTCTAACAGTATACACAATGGACAGAACAAAAGAGCCATTGGTAAGCCTGGTAAGTTTTTGAAATACTTCTGAAATTTGTAACATAAGGAAATAAGCTTGTTTTTTTTCAAATTGTTAAAGTATATCTTACAACCTCATGCAAATGTCAATCAATCAAAGGCACTCATGGTATCAGTAAGCAAAAGCTTGACGAGTTAAATTCCCATTTTGAACCAAAATCCCAGAAAAACTTGCTTGCCCTCTGTCCACTTAGGCAAAGTCTCACTCACACTGACCATACTCCTTGCTTAACTGTTTTGCTACTTAAGATACAATGACTATTGCCCAGATATCATCAATTACACCTTAAATATTTTGAGTTTGAATCTGAGTATCAAATAAAGTAGGAGAAAGTGAGGTCTGCAGATGCTGGAGATCAGAGCTGGAAATGTGTTGCTGGAAAAGCGCAGCAGGTCAGGCAGCATCCAGGGAACAGGAGAATCGACGTTTCGGGCATAAGCCCTTCTTCAGGAATGAAACACCACCGAACTAATGCTGCACAAAACAGAGTTACACTGATAGAGAGAGTAAGCAAAACATTTATTTTAGCACAGATGGACTCCCTGAAAGTTCGATATTCATTTCATTTCTCTTAAACAAAGGTTGACTCTTAACTGACACAGAACATGTTTAGATTAGATTAGATTACATTACATTACAGTGTGGAAACAGGCCCTTCGGCCCAACAAGTCCACACCGACCCGCTGAAGCGCAACTCACCCATACCCCTACATTTACCCCTTACCTAACACTACAGGCAATTTAGCATGGCCAATTCACCTGACCTGCACATCTTTGGACTGTGGGAGGAAACCGGAGCATCCGGAGGAAACCCACGCAGACACGGGGAGAACGTGCAAACTCCACACAGTCAGTCGCCTGAGGCGGGAATTGAACCCGGGTCTTCGGCTCTGTGAGGCAGCAGTGCTAACCACTGTGCCACCGTGCTTAGTGGTTCGCACTGCTGCCTCACAACACCAGGGTCCCAGTTTCGATTTCAGCCTCAGGCGACTGTCTGTGTGGAGTTTGTACATTCTCCCTGTGTCTGCATGG
>NC_057710.1:16691108-16695922 GCF_004010195.1 Chiloscyllium plagiosum
TCCAAAGATGTGCAGGTCAGGTGAATTGGCCATGCTAAATTGCCCATAGTGCTAGGTGCATTAGTCAGAGGGAAATGGGTCTGGGTGGGTTACTCTTCAGAGGGTCGGTGTGGACTGGTTGGACATAATCTAGAAAGCCACTCAGCAAGGAATTAAATGTCAGTCTTGCCATAAAAAAATGACTGGTCACCACAAACAATATGTAACAATTGGTATAGGGCTTGTAAACCCTGGCTATCACACTGAGTGTTGTGCTCTTACACAGCATTTTGTGATGCCTACAAGACCTTGACGAATGCTGATCTGATGATGCTGTCACTTTATAAAAGTTATATTGTCCTGTTTTTTTTGAAGCGAGGTTGTAAAGGCAGAGATGTTGAAGTGGCTACTTGTGACAGCTTAAGTCAATAACTTAGGAGGCCTTTGGGTTTTTTAAAAACGGTTGTAACAATGGAAGGGGGTGGGCAAGGGCAGTTCTCACAGATCAGACTTTCTAGGTTTTTTTTAGCTGTAGCTGTAGCAGTCAGAAGCTGTTTGGGTCCCAGAAGGGCTGGAGCTTCAGTAAAATGATTCCTAGCTGCTATATTCTCTGAAATCTCTCTTGATGTTGTTTCTACCTGGATTGGAGAATTGTATGTAAGAATCTGTGCCTGAATTTACCTTTTTGCCAAGGAGTGTGATTATGGGATGTTACTATATTGGAACAATTAATTAGTAATATGTTGTTATTCAGTTAAGCTTTCCCATAGTTAAGTTATTCTAAACTCCTCTTTCTTTTGTTTGTATTTTAACTACAGGTTTAAATAAATTGTGTTTTGTTAACATCGAGTAGTTTGACCAGTTGCATCACGCCTGGAACACAGCGTTTCACATCTATCTTTAAAATAAGAAAAGGTTAGGGTCTAGGCTGCTTCCTTAAAATATTTTGAGGAGGCCTGGTCCTGTCCATAACACTGACGAATTTCAAGTTTAAATCCCCTTGATATCTGTTCTTAGCAAGTCATTGACAATACTAAGAAGTACAGGATGCTTGAAATATTGTTGGAATATGACATTACTCGGTTTAGAGCTGAAAAATGTGTTGCTGGAAAAGCGCAGCAGGTCAGGCAGCATCCAAGGAGCAGAAGAGTCGACATTTCGGGCATAAGCCCTTCAGGAATGTACGTAACTAGGTTTATAGTCTGGCCAGCCCTCTAGACAGTATTTTTTTGATTTCATACGCTCTTCATCTCATCACATCTTACAGATTTCTTCATCATCTTTCTGTAGCCAATAAATGTTTTGTGACTTCTGACAAAATTTTTAAACCCTAAAGTCTTCCCAGTGTTCAGACTTATAATTCTTTTTTGGCAACACGGTATTTCTCTTCCAAGAGTCATACAGCACAGAAACAGACCCTTCGGTCCAAGTCATCCATGCTGACCAAGTTTCCAAAACTAAACCAGTCCCACTTGCCTGCATTTGGCCCATATGCCTCTTAACCTTTCCTATTCATAAACTATCCAAACATCTTTTAAACGTTGTAACTGCACCCACCATTTCCTCTAGCAGTTCATTCCAAATATGAACCATTCTCTGTGTGAAAAAGTTGCCACTCGGGTCCTTTTTAAAATGTTTCTCCTCTCACCTACATATATTTCCCTTAGTTTTGAACTGCCCCCACCCTAGGAAAAAGACCTTTGCTATTCACCCTATCTATGCTCGTCATGATGTTATAAACCTTACTCCTCAACCTCCGCCACTCCAGTGAAAAAGGTGCCAGTCTATCCACCCTCTTCTTATAATTCAAACCCTCCAGTTGACAACATCCTGGTAAATCTTTTCTGAACCCCCTCCAATTTAATCATATCCTTCCTATATCAGGGCAACCAGAATTGTACACAGTGCTCCAAAAGTGGTCTCAACAACATCCTGTCCAACTTCAACATGAAATACCAACTCCAATGCACAATGGTCTGAGCAATGAAAGCAAGCTTGCTAAATATCTTCTTAGCCACCCTGTCTGTCTGTGGCTGTACTTTAAAAAACTATGTACTTGAACCCCTCTAGGTCTCTCTGTTTGACAACACTACCCAGGGCCATCCATTAACTGTAGAAGTCCTGCCCTTGTTTGTTTTAACAAAATGCAATATCTCACATTTATCCAAATTAAACTTCATCTGTCGCTCCTCAGCTCATTGGCCCAACTATCAAGATACCTTTGTAATCTTAGATAACCTTCTTTGCTTCTCTACTATACCATCAATTTTGATAACATCCTCAAATTTACTAAACATGCCTCCAAATTTTTCATTCAAATCCTTCACATAAATGACAAACTAAAGTGGACCGAGCACCGATCCCTGTGGTACCCTGCTAGTCATAGGCCTCCACTCGAAGAAACAACTCTTCATCATCACCCTCTGTCTCCTAACATCAAGGCAATTTTGTATCCAATTGGTAAGCTCTGCCTAATTCCCATGTGATCTAATATTAGTAATTAGTCAAATATTATCTAGTCTAACATTATCTTTACCTTCTCAAATTCCACTTTTAGTATTGCATTTTATTCCTAAAGGGAGCATATGTACATTGAAAATTATTTGTTTTAAATGTTTGCCATTTTTTGTCTAACTCAATATAAGTTTCCAATCTGCCTTCACCTATTCAACCTTGATTTGCTCAGACTTAAAGCCCCAGTTTCGGATCTGAATACTTTCTGTTTAATGGTGTCTTGGCTGCATTCTCTGCTGGATTTACAAGTGACTATCTCATATTTACAGTGCTTAGTTTTAATCTTCCCAACACAAGTGGAAGAATTTTCCCAATATTTACTTTATGTGAACTTTTAACACCTTAAAGACCTCTGTCAGGCCTCTCCTCAGTCTTCTCTTAAATAGAACAAAGTGCCTTCCTTGTTTTATCAATCCTAACAAGTATAAACGACTCAGTTCTTTTAAACATTTCTGTAATTTCTCCAGTGCAGCAATTTCCCTGAGAGCCGAATGTTTTCTTATTAATGTTAATGGCACAGCTTCTGCCTGTCATGGTCAATGACAAGCTTCAGGGTAGACAAAAGGGATCACTGGCCTGGGAATATTAAAGAGAGAAACATTATAATCAGGTAGGATATCTTCATGGGCTTCTAGACACCAATCTCTAAATAGGGCACAACTCAAATGTGGAGCTTATTCAATGAACAGCTACTGTGTGCCCTTGATAAGTGTGTACTAGTCAGGCAGGGAGGAAGTTGTTGAGCAAGGGAGCCGTGGGGTTTACTAAAGAAGTTGAATCTTGTCAAGAGGAAGAAGAACGCTTATGTTAGGATGAGACATGAAGGCTCATTTAAAGCACTTGAGAGTTACAAGTTAGCCAGGAAAGACCGAAAGAGAGAGCTAAGAGCCAGGAGGGGACATGAGAAATCATTGGCAGACGGGATCAAGGAAAGCCCTAAGGCTTTCTATAGGTATATCAGGAATAAAAGAATGAGTAGAGTAAGAATAGGGCCAATCAAGGATAAGTGGGAAGTTGTGCATGGAGTCAGTAATCACATTGAAAAAAGACAACGTTGCCAAGCAGAATACTAAGATAGAGGCGACTAAAATAGATGGAATTGAGGTGCACAAGGTGAAAGTGTTAGCCATTCTGGAAAGTGTGAAAATCTCCTGGGCCGGATAGGATTTATCCTAGGATTCTCTGGGAAGCCAGGGAGGACATTTCTGAGCTTTTGGCTTTGATCTTAATGTCATCATTGTCTACAGGAATAGTGCCAGAAGACTGAAAGACAGCAAATGTTGTCCCCTTGTTCAAGAAGGGGAGTAGAGACAACCCTGGTAACTATACACCAGTGAGCCTTACTTCGGTTGTGGGTAAAGTGTTCGAAAGGGTCATAAGAGTTAGGATTTATTATCATCTAGAATGGAATAAGTTGGTTACGGATAGTCAACACGGTTTTATGAAGGGTAGGTCATGTGTTACAAACCTTACTGAGTTCTTTGAAAATGGGAAGCCTTCAGAAATAAGATAACGAGAATCCAGAAAAAGTATATCCCTGTCAGGGTGAAAGGGAAGGCTGGTAGGTATAGGAAATGCTGAATGACTAAAGAAATTGAGGGTTTAGTTAAGAAAAAGAAGGAAGCATATGTCAAGTATAGACAGGATAGATCGAGTGAATCCTTAGAAGAGTATAAAGGAAGTAGGAGTATACTTAAGAGGGAAATCAGGAGGGCAAAAGGGGACATGAGATAGCTTTGGCAAATAGAATTAAGGAGAATCCAAAGGGTTTTTACAATACATTAAGGACAAAATGGTAACTAGGGAGAGAAAAGGGTCCCTCAAAGATCAGCAAGGCAGCCTTTGTGTGGAGCCGCAGAAAATGGGGGAGATACTAAATGAGTAAAAGGCTACGGAAGATATAGACTGTAGGGAAATAGATGGTGACATCTTGCAAAATGTCCAGATTACAGAGGAGGAAGTGCTGGATGTTTTGAAACGGGTAAAGGTGGCTAAATCCCTAGGACCTGATCAGGTGTACCCGAGAACTCTGTGGGAAGCTAGAGAAGTGATTGCTGGGCCTCTTACTAAGATATTTGTATCATCAATAGTCACAGGTGAGGTGCTGGAAGACTGGAGGTTGGCAAATGTGGTGCCACTGTTTAAGAAGGGCGGTAAGGACAAGCCAGGGAACTATAGACTGGTGAGCCTGACCTCAGTGGTGGGCAAGTTGTTGGAGGGAATCCTGAGGGACAGGATGTACATGTATTTGGAAAGGCAAGGACTGATTAGGGATAGTCAACATGGCTTTGTGCATGGGAAATCATGTCTCACAAACTTGA
>NC_057710.1:16697884-16722724 GCF_004010195.1 Chiloscyllium plagiosum
GGTGCTGGAAAAGCACAGCAGCTCAGGCAGCATCCGAGGAGCAGGAAAATCGACGTTTTGAGCAAAAGCCCTTCATCAGGAATAGAGGCAGGGTGCCTGCAGAGTGGAGAGATAACACTCTGCAGGCACCCTGCCTCTATTCCTGATGAAGGGCTTTTGCTCGAAACATCGATTTTCCTGCTCCTCGGATGCTGCCTGACCTGCTGTGCTTTTCCAGCATCACTCTAATCTAGACTCTGGTTTCTAGCATCTGCAGTCCTTGTTTTTACCCATTTAGAGACGGTGCTGGACTGTCCAGGACTGTTGTCGGCAGCATTTCAGTGAGCCGAGTTCATTTTTAATCATTTAATCATTAATCAAAAGACGCGATCAGGGTTAAAACAGTTCTTTGACGTAATGTTTCTATCGGGACCTTGAGATCACCTTAGGATAATACGATATTCGGATAATTGATATTTGGATAATCGGGGTTCCTCTGTACAGAGACATGGGATTGAGGGTGATTTAGCAGTTTGGATCAGAAGTTGGCTAGCTGAAAGAAGAGAGAGGGTGGTAGTTGATGGGAAATATTCATCCTGGAGTTCAGTTACTAGTGGTGTACCGCAAGGATCTATTTTGGTCCACTGCTGTTTCTCATTTTTACAAATGACCCGGATGGGTTAGTAAATTTGCAGATGATACTAAGGTCGGTAGTTATGAATAGTGCCGAAGGAAGTTGTAAGGTTACAGAGGTAAGCTGCAGAGCTGGACTGAGAGGTGGCAAATGGAGTTTAATGCGGAAAAGTGCAAGGTGATTCACTTTGGAAGGAGCAACAGCAATAAAGAATACTGGGGTAAGATTCTTGGTAGTGTAGATGAGCAGAGAGAGCTCGATGCCCAGGTACATAGATCCCTGAAAGTTGCCACCCAGGTTGATAGAGTTGTTAAGGAGGCATATGGTGTATTAGCTTTCATTGGTAGAGGGATTGAGTTTTGGAACCATGCAGCTGTACAAAGCTCTGGTGATGCTGCACTTGGAGTATTGTGTACAGTTCTGGTCACCACATTATAGGAAGGATGTGGAAGCTTTGGCAAGGGTTCAGAGGAGATTTACAAGGATGTTGCCTGGTATGGAAGGAAGATCTTATGAGGAACGGCTGAGGGCACTGAGGCTGCTTTTGTTAGAGAGAAGAAGGTTGAGAGGTGACTTAATTGTGACGTATAAGATAATCAGATGGTTAGGTAGGGTGGACAGTAAGAGCCTTTTTCCTCAGATGGTCATGGCTAGCACGAGGGGACGTAGCTTTACTTTGAGGGGTGATAGATATAGGATAGATGTCAGAGGTATTTTTTTTTAATCAGAGAGTAGATTAGATTAGATTAGATTAAATTAGATTAGATTACTTACAGTGTGGAAACAGGCCCTTCGGCCCAACAAGTCCACACCGCCCCGCCGAAGTGCAACCCACCTATACCCCTACATTTACCCCTTACCTAACACTACGGACAATTTAGCATGGCCAATTCACCTGACCTGCACATCTTTGGACTGTGGGAGGAAACCGGAGCACCCGGAGGAAACCCACGCAGACACGGGGAGAACGTGCAAACTCCACACAGTCAGTCGCCTGAGGTGGGAATTGAACCCGGGTCTCTGTGCCACCGTGCCGCCCAGGTAGTAGGGGCTTGGAACAGCCTGCCTGCAACAATAGTAGACTCGCCAACTTTAAGGGCATTTAAATGGTCATTGAATAGATATAGGGATCAAAATGGAATAGTGTCGGCTAGATGGGCTTCAGATTGGTTTCACAGGTAGGCCCAACATCGAGCACCAAAGAGCCTGTACTGCGCTGTCATGTTCTATGTTTTATGTAGGGGTTCTAAGTCCAAAGCCAGCAACAATAAGACCAGCAGCGGCCTCCTAATTTCAGAGGCAGTGACACAGCCTTAATATCATTGAATTGACAATCCAGAGGCCCAGGCTGACACTCTGGGAATATGGGAGGAAGTGAACACTGCAGATGCTGGAGATCAGAGTTAAGGAGTGTGGTGCTGGAAAAGCACAGCAGGTCAGGCAGCATCCGAGGAGCAGGAGAATCGACCTTTTGAGCATAAGCCCGTTGCCACCTGACCGGCTGTGCTTTTGATGGTGATAGGTCAGAGAGGAGGGTGGAGTGGATAGGTGTGAAGGAAGGTGGGCAGGTAGGACAGGTCAAGAGGGTGGTGCTGAGTTGGAAGGTTGGATCTGGGATAAGGTGGGGGGGGGGAAATGAGGAAACTGGTGAAATCCACATTGATGCCATGAGGTTGAAGGGTCCCGATGCAGAAGATGAGGCGTTCTTCCTCCAGGCATCGGTTGATGATGGTCTGGTGGTGGAGAAGGCCCAGGACCTGTATGTCCTTGACAGAGTGGGAGGAGGGAGTTAAAGTGTTCGGCCACAGGATGGTGAGGTTGTTTCGTGTGTGTATGTGTCCCGGAGATGTTCTCTGAAGTGTTCCCCAAGTCGGTGTCCTGTCTCCCTAGTGTAGAGGAGACCACATCATGACCACCAAGGATATGCAGTTGTGGGCCTCCTCCCCTGCCAAACCCTCACCACCTGACGCCTGGAGAAAGAACGCCTCATCTTCTGCCTTGGGATTCTCCAACTACACGGAATTCATATGGATTTCACCTGTTTCCAAACTTCTTCTCCCCCAACCTTTTACCAGATCCAAAGTTCCAACTTTTCCGGTGGCAGTTGGATTGGGAGGAGTGACCGTGAGGATCAGAAGCCCGACGGGAAGGTAAAACTTTAAAAGATATAAAGGTTCACCTGGTGTATAGGCGGAGTGCAGACTGAGCAGGAGCAGACACGGGACTGCTGGGTAAGTGAGGCTTTATATTTGGGTGGTTGCTTTACCTGATACATTACCCAGGTAGTGTCTCCCAGCCGTCCTCCTCCTCAAACCAACAAAAAGGTTCTGTGCGCCAATTGGTGAGGTGACTGGTTTCTTTATTTTAGTTTATCAGTAGTCTCATTTGGAATTTAGAATAGTAGGAATGGAAGTTAGGGCAATTGAATGTTCCTCCTGCAGAATATGAGAGGTAAGGGTCACCTCTAGTGTCCTTGCGATGTCATCTGTGGGAAATGCACCCAACTCAAGCTCCTCGAAAACAGCATTAGGGAACTGGATGAACTTTGGATCATTCGGAAGGAGGAGGAGATTATTGAGAGGAGTTACAAGGAGGTAGTCACACCTCAGGTAAACGAAGAAGGTAGATGGGTTACAGTCAGGGAACAGAAAGGAAACTGGCAGGCAGTGCAGGGATTCCCTGTGGCTGTTCCCTTCAACAACAAGTATACTGTTTTGGATGCTGCTGGGAGGGATGGATTACCAGAGGTAAGTAATGGGCACAGGTCTCTGGCACAGACTCTATCGCTGCTGCTCAGAAGGGAAGGGGGAAGAGGAGCAGAGCATTAGTCATTAGGGATTCCAATGTTGGAATGAGAGAGAGAGACTCACGGTTCGGGTGTTGCCTCTCAAATCCCAGGGTTTGTGATGTCTCTGATCATGTTTTTGGGATCCTTGAGGGGGAGGGGGAGCAGCCCCAAGTCGAGGTCCACATAGGCACCAACGACACAGGTAGGAAGAAAGGTGGGGATCTAAGGTAGAAATTCAGGGAGCCAGGGTGGAAGCTTAGAACTAGAACAAACAGAGTTGTTATCTCTGGTTTGTTGCCCATGCCATGTGCTAGTGAAGCGAGGAACAGGGATAGAGAGGAATTGAACTCAGTGATGGTGCAAGAGGGAGGGTTTTGGATACCTGGATAATTTGCTAATGCTCTTTGGGTGTGTTTAAATTAATTCAGCAAGGGGAATGGGAACCGAAATAGAGTTTACGGAGGATGAGTAGTGAAGTCAGAACTAAGATTTGAAGATTGCAAGAAGGCACCAGCAGGCAAGAAGTTGGTTTGAAGTGTGTCTACTTCAATGCCAGGAGCATCCAGAATAAGGTGGGTGAACTTGCAGCATGGGTCGGTTCCTAAGATTTTGAGATTGTGGCCATTTCAGAGACATGGGTACAGCAGGGACAGGAATAGTTGTTGCAGGTTCCAGGATTTAGATGTTTCAGTAAGATCAGGGAAGGTGATAAAAAAGGGGGAGGTGTGGCACTATTCGTCAAGGACAGTATTGCAGTTGCAGAAAGGATGTTTGAGGACTCATCCACTGAGGTAGTATGAGCTGAGATTAGAAACAGGAAAGGAGAGGTTACCCTGTTGGGATTTTTCTATAGGGTCCGAACAGTTCCAGAGATGTAGAGGATAGGATAGCAAAGATGATCCTTGATAGGAGCAAGAGTGACAGGGTAGTTGTTATGGGGGACTTTAATTTTCCAAATATTGATTGGGAATACTATAGTTCAAGTACCAGGTGTTAGAATTGGAGGTAGGTGAGCACTTTGGTGATAATGACCACAATTCGGTTATGTTAACTTTAGCGATGGAAAGAGATAGGTATCAACTGCAGGGCAAGAGTTATAGCTGGGGGAAAGGCAATTACAATGCAATCAGGCAAGATTTAGGATGCATAAGGTGGGGAAGGAAACTGCAGGGCATGGGCACAATTGAAATGTGGAGCTTATTCAAGGAACAGCTACTGCAGATCCTTGATAAATATGTACCTGTCAGGCAGGGAGGAAGTTGTCGAGCGAGGGAGTTGTGGTTTACTAAAGAAGTTGAGTTTCTCTTCAAGAGGAAGAAGACAGTTTATGTTAGGATGAGACGTAATGGCTCAGCTAGGGCTCTTGAGAGTTACAAGTTAGCCAGGAAAGATCGAAAGAGAGAGCTCAGAAGAGCCAGGAAGTCAGTGGAGGATAGGATCAAGGAAAACCCTAAGGCTTTCTATAGGTATATTAGGAATAAAATAATGACTAGAGTAAGATTAGGGCCAATCAAGGATAGTAGTGGGAAGTTGTGTGTGGAGTCAGAGGAGATAGGGAAGAGCTTTTCGTCAGTATTCCCTCTAGAAAAAGATAATGTGGTCGGGGAGAATACTGATATACAAGCTACTAGACTAGACAGGATTGAGGTGCATAACGAGGAGGTGTTAGCAACTCTGGAAAGTGTAAAAATAGCTAAGTCCCCTGCCAGATTGGATTTATCCAAGAATTCTCTGGGAAGCCAGGGAGGAGATTACCGAGCCTTTGGCTTTGATCTTTATGTTGTCATTGTCTACAGGAGTAGTGCCAGAAAACTGGAAGATAGCAAAAGTTGCTCCCTTACTCAAGGGGAGTAGAGTCAATCCTGGAAATTATAAACCAGTGAGCCTTACTTCGGTTGTGGGTAAAGTGTTGGAAAGGGTTATAAGGAGATAGAATTTATAATCATCTAAAGGGGAATAAGTTGATTAGGGATAGTCAACATGATTTGTGAAGAGTAGGTCATGCCTCACAAACCTTATTGAGTTCTTTGAGAAGGTGACCAAACAGGTGGATGAGAGTAAAGTGTTTTATGTGATGTGCATGGATTCCAGTAGGGTGTTTGATAAGGTTCCCAAAAGTAGGCTATTACACAAAATACAGAGGCATGGGATTGAGGGTGATTTAGCAATTTGGATCAGAAACTGGCTAGCTGAAAGAAGACAAAGGGTAGTGGTTGATGGGAAATATTCATCCTGGAGTTCATTTACGAGTGGTGTACCACAAGGATCTGTTTTGGGGTAACTGTTGTTTGTCATTTATATAAATGACCTGATTAGGGCATAGAAGGATGGGTTAGTAAATTTGTGGATGACTCTAAGGTTGGTAGAGTTGTGGATAGTGATGTAGAATGTTATAGGTTACAGAGGGACATAGATAAGCTGTAGAGCTGGGCTGAGAGGGGGCAAGTGGAATTTAATGTGGAAAAATGCGAGTTGATTCACTTTGGAAGGAGTAACAGGAATGCAGAGTACTGGGCGAATGGTAAGATTCTTGGTAGTGTAGATGAGCAATGTACATAGAAACATAGATAAGATGCAGAGCTGGGCCAAGAGATGGCAAATGGAGTTTAATGCGGAAAAATGTGAGGTTAGTCACTTTGGAAGGAATAACAGGAATGCAGAGTACTGGGCTGATGGTAAAATTCTTGGGGGTGTCGATGAGCAGAGAGATCTCGGTGTCCAGGTACATAGATCCTTGAAAGTTGCCACCAGGTTGATAGGGTTGTTAAGAAGGTATATAGTGTGTTATCTTTTATTGGTAGAGGGACTGAGTTTCAGAACCATGAGATCATGCTGCCGCTGTATAAAACTCTGGTGCGGCCATATTTGGAGTATTGCGTACAGTACTGCTCACCACATTATAGGAGGGATGTGGAAGCTTTGGCAAGGGTTCAGAGAAGATTTCATCAGATGTTGCCTGGTATGGAGGGAAGGTCTTACGAGGAAAGGCTAAGGGACTTGAGGCCATTTTCATTGGAAAGAAGGTTGCGAGGAGACCTAATTGAGACATATAAGATAATCAGAGGGTTAGATAGGTGGACAGTGAGTGCCTTTTTCCTCAGATGGTGATGGCTAGCACAAGAAGACATAGTTTTAAATTGAGGGGTGATAGATATAGGACAGATGTCAGAAGTAGTTTCTTTACTCAGAGAATAGTAGGTGCGTGGAACGCACTGCTGCCACAGTAGTGGATTCAACAATTTTAAGGGCATTTAAATGGTCATTGGATAGGCATATAGATGAGAATGGAATAGTGCAGATTGGATGGGTTCCACAGGTTGGGGAAACATCTAGGGCCGAAGGGCCTGTACTGCGCTGTAATGTTCTATGTTCTAACTCAACACCGCCCTCTTGACCTGTCCAACCTGTCCATCTTCCTTCCCACCTATCCGTCTATCACCTTCACCCCCAACTTCATCTACCAATTTCATTCTCAGCTCCCTTCCCCCCTGTCCCACCCCCTCCCATTCATCTCTCAGCCTCCTTGGGCCACCCCCTCATTCCTGATGAACAGCTCATTCTTGAACAGTCGATTCTCCCGCTCCTCAGATTCTGCCTGACTGGCTATGCTTTTCCAGCACCTCACTCTTCGACTCTGGGAATATGGTTCAAATCCCATCATAAGCATTAATTCAAAAGTAAATATAGAATGAAAAACTAATCCAATGGTGACCACGAAATCATTGCTGACTGCAATAAAAGACCATCTGGTTCACTAATTTACTTTATAAGGAAACCTGCCATCCTTACCTGATCTGACCTATATGTGACTCCAGACCCACAGCAATGTGATTGAATCTTAAAATCCCTTCTGAAATGGTCTGGAAAACTATTCAGTTGTGTGAAATCTCTATGAAGTCTGAGGAAAGGAACAAAACTGAACGGACCACCAGGCACTGACCAAGGCACTGAAAATGACAATTGAAAACAGCCCTGTTGACCCTGCAAAGCCTGTGCCAAAACTAGGAATTGTCCCAAGGCTAGTCAAGCAACAGTCTGTCATAATACATTGTGGAATTGTAAATTGCACTGTCCCGACAACTCAATCACCATTTATAGGCAGTAACACAGTGCCAAACAGTCAGGAGAGCACTGTCCTGGGAGTCCTCAACATTAACTCAGAACCGCAAGAAGTCTCATGCTGGCAGGTTAAACATGGGCGAGGAAAACTCATGCCCACTTCTTTGGTTGATGAAATAATATCAGAAGCATTCGAATCTGGATCATCCTAGCTCTCAAAACATCTCAAAAGGTTTTACCAATAATGGACATTTGCTAAGCTCTTCATTACGAGTATAAAATGCATTATCATCGCCTGGTCTCTCTGACTGGCAGGTTAATAACATTGAAATTATAAACACAATGAGTCAGGTTTATTAATAATACCACAGGCTGTCTCCTTAGATTGCAGTCAGAACATAATTGATTTGCCTTCAGCATTTTAAACACATCGCCCTTATTATACTTTCTGGAGACCATGGATTTTGAAATTAACACCTGGCGACAAAGTGAATAGAACAGAACAGTAATTTACTATCACTTGCATTTTTTTACAAAAAGAAATAGTGAAAAGTGTTTAAGTCGCCATTTCATGGCTCCTACATTAATAACATTGATATAGAGAAAAAACAGATCATTATTAAGACAAATTCTATCTTTGTTTTCCCGAACCCAGGAGCCACAAATTAAACTTAGTGCAGAAAGCTGGTGAAGAAGTCATCGCCGGAACAAGCCATAGACGCTGGCTGCTGGAATACTGGGCCAGAAGACTCCACAGAATCCTGAAGCTGACCCAAGGATCCACTTCGTTGCCAATTCTGGGCCAGAAATCATTGCAGAAGCTGCCTCAAGGAATCCCAGGCAGCCAGATGCCAGGCAGAAACTACCTCATTGCTGAAGCCGCCGCTGACCCAGACTGGTTGAATCCAGGGCCTTGCCACTGAAGCAGACCAATGTTTGCAGCTGCAATGGCCACAGTGGAATTTGTGGCTGGGAAAGCATAACAGGCTACAAACTGCAATTGGGCCTTCCAGAGCAGTTCAACTATTTTTAACATTGTTTTTTGTTAATGGAGTGCAAGAATTTCTTGGCCATTCCTAATTGCCACAGAGAAGAATACCACAAATTCCTCCACTTGTGTGGCTGTGTTTTTTGGATTTTAGAGGTATGAAGAAAATCGTGGAGAGAGGAGAGAAAGATGCAGCTTTAGAGATCCATTTTCCTCCTTACACCATCCTTCGGTGATTTAATACACCAGAGAAAGGAATGGAATGCCTCCCTCTCAGTCTTTGATGAATTAAAGTAGTTATATATCTCCAATTCAAGTTAGGCATCTGTCTCAGTACCTCCCAGTGTTATCTTCTGGTATGAAGTCTGTAAGGTCATCCCGAACTCTACACTATACTAATGAAAACTTTCAGCTCTGGAATTTCCAACTCTAGAAAAGTGTAAGGATTATTTCTGAAATATTGTTCCTGACCTAGCTCAAGGTGGCTTTCAGTGCTAGCATGCATTGAACCTCCGATGATCACACGGGAAACATCCACCTCAAAGAGCTTCACTGCCGACGGTCAACAAAACATTTCAATTGTCACAGATATTGTCTCAAATAAACTCATCTGAAAACTTGGTCTCACTCACTCCACACCACACAGACCGTCACTAGCCCCAACTCTTGGCAGTTCACCTCTCGGTTGACTAAAGTTATAGAGTCATAGAATCATACGGCATAGAAACAGATTTTCGGTCTAACAAGTCCATGTTGAAAATAATCTCAAACTAAACTATCCTCTCTTACCTGTACTTGGCCCATATCCCTTCACACACTTCTTATTAAAATACTTCTCTAAATGTATTTTAAATGTTGCAACTGTATCCGCATCCACCACTTCCTCCAGAAGTTCATTCCAATCACAAACTACTCTCTGTGTAAAAATGTTGCCCCTCATGTCTTTTTTAAAGCTTAATCCTCTCACCTTAAAAATGTGTCCCCTCGTCACTCTAGGGAAGTCACCTGCCATTCACCTTATCTATCCCCTCATGAATTTATAAACCTTGATAAGATCACCTCTCAACTCCTACACTCCAGACAAAAAGTCCCAGCCTATCCAGCCTCTCCTTATAAGTCAAATCATCCATTCCCAGCAACCTGGTAAATCTCTTCTGAATCATCTCTGGCTTAATAATATTCTTCCTATAGGCAAAAGTGAGTACTGCAGATGCTGGAGATTAGAATCGAGAGTGTGGTGCTGGAAAAGCATAGCAGGTCAGGCAGCATCTGAGGAACAGGAAAATTGATGTTTCGGGCAAAAACTCTTCATCAGGAATTCCTAGTTGATTTTAACTTTATTGCAAAACCTCTTCCAAGGATGCCTTGAAGAAGTTCTCTTCCTCCCTCTACAGGAATATCCTTCCTATAACAGAGTGACCAGAACTGAACACGGTACTCCAGAAGAGGTCGCACCCTTGTCCTGTACAATCTCAACACAATGTCCCAACTCCTGTACTCAAAGGTCAGAACAATGAAAGCAAGTGTGCCAAATGCCTTCTTAATCACCTTGTCTACATGTGATGCAAATTTTAAAGAATTATGTAGCTGATTCCCTAGCTCTCTCTTTTCTGCAACACTATTCAAAGCCCTACGTTTAATCATGTAAGTTTTGCCTTTGTTTTACTAAAATGCAATGCCTCATATATAAACATCACCAACCACAATCTGGTGACCAAGTGGTCAAGTCTCAGGTTTCAAGCTTCCATGAAAAATCAAGATCATCCTCAACTGTTTGAGGACAAACAAGGGAATACGTGGCTGTCCTCTCAACAAGTGGATCATGAGGAGCACCGCAAATTGCGACTCTGGCCATCCAAGTCATACCGATATCCCCAGATTGAACTTCTGACCTCAGAGATCCATTCCTCTTGGTTACACAACCATTTACACCACCTCAGTTTGAATGGATTGTTTACCTCAATATTGAATGACGATTATTTCCTCAAGTGTACAAATAAAAAACCATTCCAAACCCTGTCACCTGAATTTAGTGTCATCACTTTTAAACTCAACAAGTAACAATGACTTTCCATTACTCAACACACTGAACTTCTTGCTTAATTTTCTTCATTGTTTTGTCCCATCTCCGTACACTCAGAACTGCAGAAGGGGCTCTTCTAACTTACTCATTCATGGAGGCAGCCATGGAGGCAAGTTTGGGGTCACTCCGAGGCCTGGTGGCACTGCAACAGCTACATCAGCGAGATGAGCCTGAAGCAGACTCATGGTAGCAGTGGAATCAAGTTTGAGCCGATGGGGTACCTGGGAACATCAGTGGCATCTGCATTGGTAGGGTCCGTTGAGGATTCATTGTGGCAAGGGAATCAGTGGAAGCAAAATGGTACCGAGTGGCAACTTTCATCCCAGCAGCAGCAGTGGCACAGTGAAGAGATGTCATGCATGGCCACCAGGCCCATGGCCCATAACAAGACAGACTGTAAAGATAAACACTTTTTCTTTATCTCTTTATTTTTCTGCCTTAATATTCTATATTTTGGTTTATTTTTCTGTGTTCTAAGATGGTGCCGGAGAGTAGCAACATTACACAACATTTTTCACAGTATTTTATAACAAAATACATGTGACAATAAATAAATCCTTCCATGTCTCCACCAATGACATATCATTAAATCACTGAACCCTTATCTCCTGTTCACCCCAATTATTTTTGCTTACCTCCCAAAGTTCCTCAGAAATGCATGCCTTTGACCACATCCTTATCCGTGTGTGCCAGATTTTTGAATTCAAACTCCACCATTTGCTGTGGCAGGATTTGAACCCAGGTCCCCAGAATGTTACCTGGGTCTTTGGATTAACAGTCTACCAATAAGACCTTTCGGCATCACGTCCCCTAATGTTCCTGTGACCCTCTAACAGAACTGACAAATAGAATAAAATATTTAGTGGCATAAAAGCAAAGGTTGGAGAAACTCAGTGGCTCTGGCAGCATCTGAGGAGGGAGAAACAGTAAACATTTAGGACTATGATTTCTTTGGTTACCCAAATCATACAGTAACAACTTCAGTTTTTAAGAGTTAGAAACAGTCAGTAGGTAAAAGTGATAAGGAAATGGTCAGAAATATATCCCCATTAACTCCAGGCCTGAAGAGGCACATGTAGTAACATTGGAGAACAAAGTGAATCATGGGTATTTCTTGTATAAGTGCAGTTTAGCTCTTTATCTGAGATGAGATTTTGGAAATAGAGAGAAAGAAACAAAAAAAACCTTGGATTGTTAGAATGTTAGAATAATTCAGAATTCAGCAAGGCTTGTCCAGCCAATTCCCTAGATTTCCAAGCCTGTGGTGCTGGGAAATCTGTGATAGTTTGTGTGGTAGATGTTTCCCTGAGCATGTAGACAATTCCTTGGTCTGGCCTTCATATGTGACTGTGGACATATGCATTTGACTCTGAACTGCCCTCCGAAACTCAGTAGGAAGCCACTAAGTCCAAAGCAATTAGGATGCCCACATCCCATGAAGGAACAAAAAATAGTTGAGAGAAACAGCTTGTAAAATTTCACAAATTAAAAACTTGGACACAAAAAACGTAAATCTCAATTATGTGAAGTGATGCAAAAATAAAATCATTGAACACTTTGGAGTTCTTTAGAGAACGCAGTCAGAAATAAACCAGCTTGCCAGATGGGTTTTTCATGCAATTACCCAAAACTAAGAGCAAATTCTAAAAAAAAGATTGTCTTCCTTTGTTGCTTTCAATTAGTTCTAATTCTCAAGCATTCAAAAGAGTCAGAGGTAACTTCAGTGAAATCGCCAAGATCCAAGGGGGGCTTGATCAGGTGGACTTGAATCTAGAACAAGAGGTCATAGTTTAAAAATAATAGGCATCTCTAAACAGAGATGAGGAAACTTTCTTTCTCCCTGCAGAGGTTTGAAAGTCTTTGGAATCTCCTGCTTCGAAAGGCAGTGGATGCTGAATCTTTAAATATTTTAAACGCATAGGTTGGTAAATTCTTGATGACCAAGGAGGTAGAAAATTATCAGGGCATGCAAGAATGTGCAGTTGAAGTTAAAATCAGATTAGCTGTTATTTTATTGTATGGCAGAGCAGGCATTGAAGGACCGAGTGGTCTCACCTTATTCCTTGTTTGTATGTTCAATGCAAAAATGTGTAGCCGACCTTATAATGATTGACAAATGAAAAATAAAGTATTAGGATGGAACCTCACTTAATAAGATGGTTTATAATTCCTGTGAATACTGGAGAGAAAATAGATCTCATCTTGCAAGCTGAAAATTGTAATTGCAACACAGAAGGAATGGACATGCTATGTCAATTTCCCGGAGCCCTGAAGGTGACAGAACCTTGCAGCTCTGTATTACACACACTAATAGTTTGCAAGAGAAGCATACGAATTATGCTGCAGAAAATGGGCTTGTTAGTTTTCAAGAGCTATGGTCAGGATGACTTCAGTTACTGGGTCTATTTTAAGATTATGAGTGAGAATCAGGCAGGCACGGAACCAGTACAAAGTGCAGCCTTCATTAGCTAGGTTGGCTGGATGGCTGATTTGTAATGTTAATGGTGTAGGTTTAATTCCTGGATTGGCTGAGGTAAGAAGGCTCCACCATCACAATCTCGCCCTTGCCTGCGGTATGGTAATCCTTAAGTTAACCAGTTACTCTCTCTAATGACAGTAGCTCTATGGGACTCTAGGGACTTTTACTTTACAAAATGCAGTCACTGGACTTAGGTTTTTCCTTGGCAACTTGCTTCAACCCCTGGCCTCATTTAAGTATAGAGAATCAACAACAACTTGCATTGACACCATGCCCTTAACACAGAAACAAACTCCAAGTTTCCTCACAGCCAATTCATCAAGCACATTTTGACAATGAGCCGCACAAGTGAGACAGGAAGACAACTGACTAGAAACTTAATCAAATAGTTCAGCTGAAGGAACAAATCAAATGGAGAGAGACTGAGTAAGAGAGAAGTTGAAAGAGGGAATTCTGGACTTCAGGGCACTTACAGCTTAATGTACAGTCACTAAAGGTGGAGGTTCGGAAATCGGGGCTAGGTAAGTGACCAAAATTGGAGAGGGCAGAGATCTTGGAGTGTTGTAGAGCTGGAGGAAATTAAAGAAAAACAGCGGGACAAGGCTAAGGAGAGATTTGAAGTTAAGGATGAGAATGTTAAAATGGAGTCTTTGTTGAAGCAGAATCAATTGTAAATCATAAACATGGGGTGATGTATGGTAGATTGAAAGCAAAATCGATTAACTTTTCAGACAAGAAAAAGAAGCATCACTGATGGTGACATTGGTGAGCTGGAGAAAGGGTTGGGGGAGGTGACCTGACTAGGGCTTTCAATTTCCATCCCTCTCGCACCTTCAACTCCACTCTCCTGCCTTTTACCTATTACCCGTGATTCCCTTCCAAATTTAAAATCTGTCTGTCTCAGCCTTGAAGATGAGAGGTGAAGGCCTGGTGGCATTAAATGTCAGACTATTAATCCAGGGACAAAACTGAGGAAGGGTCACTGGACCCGAAACATTAACACTGATCTCTCTCCACAGGTGCAGCCAGACATGCCCAAAGTTCTTTTTTTCATTCCTGATTTACACCATCCACAGTTCTTTTGGTTTTTAGTAATCCAGGGATCCAGGTAATGTTTTAAGGACCAGGGATCAAATTGCGTCATGACAGATGGGGGCACATGAAATCAATAAACATCTAGAAGTAAGAGTAAAATATGTTCATGATGCTGATTGTTAGGGAATAAAACTCATCTGACTTCACTTGGGCTCTTTAGGGAAGGAAGCTGCTGTCCTAAACTAGACCTACAGTGATGTGTGGCTGAGCCAGCAATGCCCACATCCCATAAACAAATTACTTAATAACCCAACTTCTATATCCCTCTGTGGCAAAGAATTCCACATGTTCACAACCCTCTCTGACAGAAGAAATTGATCCTCATCGCTGTCTTAAATGTGAGACCTCTTAATTCTGAATTTATGTCCCCTACTGTCGAGGGTATAGGTTTAAGATGAAAAGGTAAAAATACAAAGGGGACTGAAGGGGCAACGTTTACACGCAGAGGGTGGTGCATGTATAGAATGAGCTACCATAGGAAGTGGTGGAGGCTGGTACAATTGCAACGTTTAAAAGGCATCTGGATGGGTATATAAATAGGAAGGGTTTAGAGAGATATGGGGCAAATGCTGGCAAAGGGGACTAGATTAATTTTGAATATCTGGTCGACAAGGACAAGTTGGACCGAAGCATCTTTTTCCACAATGGACAGCTCTATGACTCTAGTACTGAACTCTTCATCAATAGCAAAAATCTTCTGATCATCTATAATGTCAAGCATCCTAACAATCTTACAGATTTAAATAAGATATTGTGACCAGAGGGATCACCCCACGAGCCCCAGTCCGATGGGAAAAGGTCCCCGGTCCCGTGAGCCCCAGTCCGATGGGGAAAGGTCCCCGACTCCATGAGCCCCAGTCCGATGGGGAAAGGTCCCCGGTCCCGTGAGCCCCAGTCCGATGGGGAAAGGTCCCCGACTCCATGAGCCCCAGTCCGATGTGGAAAGGTCCCTGGCCCCGGATACCTGAGCTGGAAAACGTCCCAATGTTAAGGCTATTCCGAATGTGACATTATTTGATGTTTTGCCATCTCTGTGTGTCTCAAATGTTCCTCAAAGCTTGGTCATCACAAACAAATCCAGGTGTCACTCCACACCAACCTGTTCCCAACACAAAGCAAGGCCACTGCCAGCCAAAACAGGCTGCCTTCCTCAACCCCCCCGCCCCCCATTTATCTCTCAGCCGCCTTGGGCTCCACCCACCACCTTCCTGATGAAGAGCTTCTGCTGGAAACATCGACTCTCCTGCTCCTCGGAATCTGCCTGACCTGCTGCGCTTTTCCAGCTCCACACGTTTTGACTCTGATCTCCAGCATCTGCAGTCCTCACTTTCTGCCTGCTTTCCACTAAGCTTGTTTTTCATGTATTTTCCTTTAATTGCTTCTTGTCGTGTTCCAATTAACCCTTAACAATTAACCCTTAACAAGCTGGTTTGCAGGTATCATGTTTGTGCCTAAAACTACTGAAGCCTGTGACCAGTGGTGTACTGCAGGGTTTGGTGTTCAGACCCTTACTGTTTGTTATTTCTGGTAATAGAATCATAGAATCCCTCCAGCGTGGAAGAAGGCCATTCAGCTCATTGAGCTCACAACAACCCTCCAAAAAGCATCCCACCCAGACAAGGGAGAGACAATGGCTGAGTGGTATTATCACTTGACCCTGGTAATGTTACAGGAACCCAGATTTGAATTCCAGAATGGTAGATGGTGGAATTTGAATTCAATTAATTAAAAAACTGGAATTAAAAGTTTGATAATGACCATGAAACCATTGTTAACTGTTGAAGAAAAACCCACCAGCTCACCAATGTCCTTTAGGGAAAGAAATTGCCATCTTTACCTGGTCTGGCCTACTTATGGCTCCAGATCTACAGCAACTGGGGATGGGTGTTAAATGCTGGCCCAACCAATGGCACCCACGCCCTGTGACTGAATAAAAATGAAACCTTTTCCATGTATTTCTCCATGGCAAATCCACCTAACCTGCACATCTTTGGACTGCTGGGGGAAACCGGAGCACCCAGAGGAAATCCATGCAGACACTGAGAAAGTATGCAAACTTCACACAGACAACTACCCAAAGCTGGAATCAAACCCAGGACTCTGGTGCTGTGAGGCGGCAGTGTTAACCACTGAGCCACCATGCATGACTTGGATGTGAATATAGAAGGTATAATTAACAAGTTTACAGATGACACAAAAATTGATGATGTTGTTGATAGGGGATGGTCTCAGGCTATAATCTGATATTGATCAACTGGTAAACTGGGCAGAGCAATGGCAGATGCAATTTAATCCCAATAAGTGCAAGGTGATGCATTTTGGATATTGAAAATGTATGGTCGGTCCTCAGGGAGTACTGAGGAACAAAATGACCTTTGTGTACAAGTCTATAGATGTCTAAAGGTGTCACAGTTTGAGCAGGTGCTGAAGACATCATGCAGAATGCTTGCCTTCATAAGCTGGAACATAGAACACAGGAGTAAGGAAGGTAAACTTCTTTGGAGCACTGCATATGCCTAAGACAGAAATGTTAGCTCTGGAACAAAATAGTATATTGAAATGGCAAGTAACTGGAAGGTCAGTATCACGTCTATGGGCAGAGAGTTCCATAAAGTGATTACCTCGTCTGTGTTTGGTTACACCACAGATGGAATACTGTGTGCAGTTCTGGTCACCCCTCTTTCAGAGGGACATGATTTGACCGAGAAAGTGGTAGAAATATGGAACGTGCTGCCTGAGAGGGTGGTGGAGGAAGGAAATCTCACAACATTTAAGAGGCATCTAGTTGAGCCAGAGCACGGTAAGCTGTGGACCAAATACCTCTAAATGGGGTTAGTGTAGTTTGGTGTTTATTGGTTGGCAAGGACATGGTGAGCTGGAGGTCCTGTTCCTATGCTGTATGACTCTATATCCTCCTTTTTCCCTCAACTGAGGACTCTCCACCACTATGATTGACAGGACCTTCAGCTGAGTCTAATCCAGTTCTTGCATTTCTGCCCTACTCCTTCCCCTCTCATCGAACTAGGGATCGCCTTGCCCTCGCTTTCACCCCACCAGTCTCTGCATTCAAAGGGTCATCTTCCACCAGTACTACCCCAGTAAGATGCCACCAGCACATACATCTTCCGCTCCCTAATCAGCACAAAGTATGTACTATTCTGCTTGTGATCCTCTAGCCCTCTCACATGCTCATGCAATTACAGAAGGGGGAACATTTGCCCTCTCACTACCTCCCTCCTCAATGTCTAAGGTCCAGACACTATTTCCAAGTCAGGCAGACCTTAACTGTTAGTTTTTTTCAATCTAGTCTATTCACTGCTATAGTATGCTGTACAGCGGGGTGAGCAAACACAGACGATGAAATCACTTTATGGAACTCTCTGCCCATAGAAGTGATACTGACCTTCCAGTTGCTTGCTATTTCAATGTACTATTTTGTGAGTGCTCCAAAGAAGCTTCATGCAAGCTAGATGAACACACCTCATTTTCAACTTAGGTACTTTACAGCCTTCAGAACTCAACATTGAGTTCAACAACTTCAGAACATGAAGAATCCTCCATCATGATTACAACACCAATGCATCCTCATGGCTCATTAAATGGATTGCTTTTCAGAAAGGCTGACCTATTTTCTGCTATTGACTCATAGCATTCCTACCTACTTTACATCTCAATCACTCCTTTACCACCAAGAACACTTACTTTGTCTTTTGCTCTGATCACCTTCTGATCCACTTGGTCCTCATCCATCCTTACAGTGGTGCTGGAAAAGCACAGCAGGTCAGGCAGCATCCGAGGAGCAGGAAAATCGACGTTTTGGGCAGGAGCTCTACATCAGGAATGAGGGCTCATTCCTGATGAAGGGCTTTTGCCCGAAACGTCGATTTTGCCTGGAATCGGATGCTGCCTGAATTGCTGTGCTCTTCCAGCACCACTGATCCAGAATCTGGTTTCCAGCATCTGCAGTCATTGTTTTTACCACAGGAGTTTAAATGGCAACCTGTTGAGTATAAATTTAATACTAACTCTATAATACAAAGCTAGTCTCTTGTCCTTGGGATGACTGGACTGTGAAGTGAGGTTGGGCAAACTGGGCCTGTAGTCTCTAGAGTTTTGAAAAATGACAGCTGATCTGATCGGAACCTACAATTTACTTAAGACCATAGACAAGGTAAATGCAGGTAAGATGCTTCCCAGAAACAAAAACAGAAGTTGTTGAAAAAGCTCAGCAGATCTGGCAGCGTCTGTGAAGAGAAATCAAAGTTAATGCTTTGAGTCCGGTGACCCTTCTTCAGAACTAATAGTAGTGAGGAAAATGTCAGTTTATATGCAGTAGATAGGGTCGGGGGAGGGGAAAGGAGTAAATGATAGGTGGGTATAGAACCCAAAGAGAGAGAAGAACAGCTGGACAGACAAAGGAGTGGATAATGATCTGGCTGGGAAAGTGAATAGCTGTTAATGGAGACTGTTCATGGCTAATAATACATAGTGTGCAATGGCAAACAATGTAATAATAAGGCGGCGGCACGGTGGCACAGCAGTTAGCACTACTGCCTCACAGCGCCAGAGACCCGGGTTCAATTCCTGCCTCAGGCAACTGACTGTGTGGAGTTTGCACATTCTCCCTGTGTCTGCGTGGGTTTCCTCTGGATGCTCCGGTTTCCTCCCACAATCCAAAGATGTGCAGGTCAGGTGAATTGGCCATGCTAAATTGCCAGTAGTGTTAGGTGCAGAGGTAAACATAGGGGAATGGGTCTGGTTGGATGCGCTTCGGCGGGTCGAAGGGCCTGTGGACTTGTTGGGCCGAAGGGCCTGTTTTCACACTGTAAGTAATCTAATCTAAGGCCTGGTGTATGTGTGAGGGGTCTCAGATATGGGGGAGTTCAGGCCCTAAAATTATCAAACTCATTATTGAGTCTGGAGGACTGCAGAGTCCCCAAGCGGAAAATAAGGTGTGTTTTTCCTCCAACTTACGCTGAGCTCTGCTGGAACGCTGCAGCAAACGTGAGACAGAGATGTTGGCCAGGGAAAAGGGTGGCGTGTTAAAGTGGCAAGCAACTGGAAGCTCAGGGTCTTTGTTTGCAGACAGGAGGTAGATGTTCTGTGAAGCTACAGTCTATGCTTCATTTCCCCAATGTAGAGGAGACCACACTATGAACAGTGAATGCAGTAAACTAGATTGTGTGAGGTGCAGGTAAAGTGCTGCTCCACCTGTTTGGGTCCTTGAATACTGAGGAGAGAGGAAGTAAATGGACAGGTATTGCAGCTTCAGTGGTTGTAGAGGAAGGTGCCATGAGGCTGTGGTGGGGTGTTAGGAGTGAAGGATGAATGGACCAAGGTGTCCAGGAGAGAATGGTCTCTGAAGAACATCTAAGTTTTGTCTGCAAAAAAGACCGTGAACTTCCAGTTGCCGCCACATTAATACACCATCCTTTTCCCTTGCCGACATGTCCGTCTCAGGCTTGCTGCAATATTCCAGCAAAGCTTAGTGCAAGCTGGAAGAACAACACCTCATTTTCCACTTGAGGACACTGCAGCCCTCTGGACTCAATATCAAGTTCAATTTTAGGGTCTGAATTCCCCATGTCCTAGCCCCCACACACCGGGCCGTTTGGAGTCATAGAGTCTTACAGCACAGAAGCAGGTGCTTTGGCTCAAACTGGTCCATGCCGACCAAAATGTCCATCCATGCTAACCCCATTTCCCTGCACTTGGCCCATTTCCTTCTAATCCTTTCCTATCCATGTATTTATCCAAATACCTTTTAATGGTGTTAATGTACTCACCTCAACTACTTCTGCTGGCAGCTCATTACATATGCATACCACCCTCTGCATAAAAAAACTTGTCACTCAGGTTCCCAGTTATTCTATCCTCTCTCACCTTAAACTGATGCCCTCTAGTCCTCAATTCACCAACCTTAGGAAAAAGATTAAATGTATTCACTCTATCCATGCCTCTCGTAATCTTATACACTTGTATAAGATCCTCCCTCAGTCTCCTATGCTCTAATGAAAAAATCCTAGCTTGTCCAACTCAGTCCCATGAGTCCTGGCAGCATCCTTGTAAATTTCTTCTGTACTCTTTCCAGTTTAATTACATCCTTCCTATAGCAAGGTGACCAAAACTGAACACAATACTACAAGTGCGGCCTCACCAACGTCCTGTATAATTGCAACATAACTTCCCAACTTCTGTACTCAATACCCTGACTGACGAACGCCAGTGTGCCAAAAGCCTTCTTCACTGCCCTGTCTACCTGTGACTCCACTTTCAGAAAATGTGAACCTGAACTCCAAGATCCCTCTGTTCCACCAAGCTCTGTAAGGCCCAACCTTTCACCATGAAACTCTTACCTTAATTTGACTTTCCAAAATGCAAGACCTCACACTTATCTGTATTTGCCATTTCTCGGCCCACTTCCCCGGCTGTTCAAGGCCCTGCTGAAATTTCTGATAACCTTCCTCACTGTCTATAATACCTCCTATCTGCAAACTTACTAATCATGCCTTGTACATTCTCATCCACATCATTGATATAAATAACAAACAGCAATGGGCCCAGCACCTATCCCTGAGGCACACCACTAGTCACAAGCCTCCACTTCGACAAGCATCCTTCCACTATTACCATATGCTTCCTACCTTCAAGTCAATTGTGTATTTAATTTGCCAGGTCCCCCTAGATTCCATGAGATCTAACCTTTCAGAGCAGCCTACAATGTGGAACCTTATCAAAGGCCTTAATGAAATCCATTTGATTACGTCTACTGCCCTGCCATCATCAAGCTTCCTGATCACTTCATCAAAGAACTCTAGCAAACTTGTGAGGCATGATCTCCCACTCACAAAGCCAAGGTGATTATTCCTAATCAAATCCTGTCTTTCCAAATGCATAAATATCTCATTCCTCAGAATCTTCTGAAGTAGCAGTAGCTTACCTCCCACAGATGTTAAGCTTACTGGTCAACAGTTCCCAGGTTTTTATTTGCAGCCCTTCTTGAATAAGGGCACAACATTCGCTACCCTCCAGTCTTCCTGGACCTCAACTGTAGCTAATGATGATGCAAATATATCAGACAGGACCCCCTCAATTTCTTCTTGCAGAGTTCTTGGACATATTTGGTCAGGACCAGGAGATTTATTCACCTTCATACAATCTAATACATCCAACACCTCCTCTGCTGTGATATGGACTATCCTCAATATATCATGTTATGGAAGAATTGCTCAAATTCTGTAAAACATTACCAGGAGAAAATCCTTCACAAAAATAAACTTTAATCTTGCTAAATCAAAGCTGTGACAGCAAGAAAATGTCTTCCCTGTCTGCCCACAAGACTTTTCTTCCTCTACAGACTTGGGTTCCCGTGCTTATCTGATAGCATTAGCATACTCAATCATACTGGTTTGCTTTGTCTTCATAACCTAATCATCTTCCCCCTCACTGGTTCACTACATTACACTTAACCTATCACATTATAACACCATCGCCTTCAGTATTAGCTCATCTATCAATGATTTAACTAGTCTATCACTGTACATTACCTTCATCTGTTACTGGAGCCCTGTAATATGATCCTATGCATGCATCACAATACTAAGTTTTAAAAACGTTTTTCCATTTTCATATGAAAGTACTGAAACCAGCATGGTCATTCTAATAGATGAGAGACTTAACAAACAATCCAGGTCTTTTTCAATATATAATTTCAGTTACATCACACTGTAAACTTTTGCTATAAATTCTGTGTCTTACAATCTTATATTCCACAACCACCTGATGAAGGAGCAGCGCTCCGAAAGCTAGTGCTTCCAATTAAACCTCTTGGACTATAACCTGGTGTTGTGATTTTTAACTTTGTACTTCCCAGTCCAACACTGGCATCTCCAAATCATATCACCACTAGGTTCCCCAAGGTCCCAAGTCTTCATGTCTTTCTCCACGGTACACACACAGGAGAAATATTCTTTTTTTTTCCCTTAATATTTCTTTGGATTCACCCTAATTATCTCAGCCAAAGCTATCTCATGCCCTCTTTTCACCCTCCTGATTTCCTTATTTAATGAACTCCTGTATCCCCTATCTACCTTCAAGGATTCCCACGAGTTGTTATCACATAATCTGCCATTGCACACTACCTCTTGTTAGCCGCTAACAGTCTCAATTAACAGCTATTCACCCTCCCAGCCAGATCATTATCCACTCCTTTGTCTGTCCAACTGTTCTTCTCTCTCTTTGGGCTCTATCCCCACCTATTGTTTAGTCCTTACCCCTTCCACCACCCTATCTTCTGCATGTAAACCAACATTTTCTGAGCTGCCATCAGTTCTGAGAGATGGGAACGGTTGTTGCAGATTCTGTGAATTCGATGTTTCAGTAAGAACAGAGAAGATGGTAAAAAGGAAAGGGGCAGTATGGTATTGTTAATCAAGGGTAGTATTACAGCAGCTAAGATAACACGTGAGGACTCATCCACTGAGGTAGTTTGGGCTGAGGTTAAAAATAGGAGAGGTCACTCTGTTGGGAGTTTTCTATAGGCCTCCGAATTGTTCCAGTGATGTAGAGGAAAGGATAGCAAAGTTGATTCTCAATAGGAGCGGGAGTAACAGGGTAGTTGTTACGGGGGAGCTTTAACTTCCCCAACATTGACTGGGAATAATATAGTTCAAGTAGTTTAGATGGGTCAGTTTTTGTTCAATGTGTGCAGGAGGGTTTTCTGACACAGTATGTAGGAAGCTGCAGGGGATGGACACACTTGAAATGTGGAGCTTATTCAAGGAACTGCTACTGCAGGTCCTTGATAAGTATATACCTATCAGGCAAGGAGGTAGTTGTCGAGAGAGGGAGTCATGGTTTACTAAAGAAGTTGAAGGTCTTGTCAAGAGGAAGAAGGTTTATGTGAGGATGCGGTGTGAAGCTCAGTTCGGGCACTTTTTTTTAGATTAGATTAGATTACTTACAGTGTGGAAACAGGCCCCTCGGCCCAACAAGTCCACACCGACCCGCCGAAGCGCAACCCACCCATACCCCTACCTTTACCCCTTTAACCTAACACTACGGGCAATTTAGCATGGCCAATTCACCTGACCCGCACATCTTTGGACTGTGGGAGGAAACCGGAGCACCCGGAGGAAACCCACACAGACACGGGGAGAATGTGCAAACTCCACACAGTCAGTCGCCTGAGTCGGGAATTGAACCCGGGTCTACAGGCGCTGTGAGGCAGCAGTGCTAACCACTGGGCCACCGTGCCGCCCACCACTTGAGAGCTATAAGTTAGCCCTCTCTTTACATCTTTTCTGGCTAAGAAGAGCCGGGGCTGGGGTGGGGGGAGGGGGGGGAGTGAGGAGGGGGAAGGAACATGAGAAAAGGAACATGAGAAGCTGTTGGTGGATAGGATCAAGGAAAACCCTAAGGCCTTCTATAGGTATACCTGGAATAAAAGAATGACTAGAGTAAGCTTATGGCCAATCAAAGATAGTACTGGAAAGTTGGGTGTGGAATCTGAGGATATAGGGGAAGTGCTTAATGAATAATTTTTCTCAATATTCACGTTGGAAAAGGGTAATGTTAGTGAGGATATTGAGATACCGGCTACTAGATTAGATGGGATTGTGGTTGACAAAGATGAGGTTTTAGCTATTTTGGAAAGTCTGAAAATAGATAAGACCCCTGGGCTGGATGGGATTTATCCTTGGATTCTCTGTGAAGCCAAAGAGGAGATTGCAGAGTCTTTGGCTTTGATCTTTATGTCATCATTGTCGACAGGAGTAGTGCCAGAAAACTGGAGGAGAGCAAATGTTGTTGCCTTGTTTAAGAAGGGGAGTGGGGACAACCCTGGTAATTACAGGCCTTACTTCGGTTGTGGGTAAGGTGTTGGAAAAGATTATAAGAGACAGGATTTATAATCAACTGGAAAGGAATAATTTGATTGGAGATAGTCAACACGGTTAGGTTGTGCATAACTACCTTACTGAGTTCTTCGAGAAGGTGACAAAACAGGTGGATGAAGGTAAAGGGGTTGATGTGGTATGTATGGATTTCAGTAAGGCGTTTGATAAGGTTCCACACGGTAGGCTATTGCACAAAACACAGAGTTTCAGGATTAAAGGTGATTTCGTGAATTGGATCAGAAATTGGCTAGCTGAAAGAAGACAGAAGGTGGTAGTTGATGGGAAATGTTCATCCTGGAGCTCAGTTGCCAGTGGTGTGCCAACACAGAGCAAGGATCTGTTTTGGGGAAACTGCTGTTTGTCATTTTTATAAATGATTGTGAGGTGGGCGTAGAAGGATGGGTTAGTAAATTTGCGGATGACACCAAGGTAGGCAGAGTTGTAGATAGTGTCAGGTCTTGCGGTGGGAGAGCATTTTGGTGATAGTGACCACAACTGCCTCACATTCTACACAGCTATGGAGAAGGAGAGAAGCAGGCACAATGGGAGGATATTTAATTGGGGAAAAGGAAACTATGATACTATCAGACGTGAGTTGGGAAGTACGGACTGGGAGCAATTGTTCTATGGAAAGGGCACTATAGACGTGTGGAGACTGTTTAAGGAACAGTTGTTGCGAGTGATGCACAAGTGTGTTCCTCTGAGACAGGCAAGAAGGGGTAAGATAAAGGAACCTTGGATGACGAGAGCGAAGGAGCTTCTCGTCAAAAGAAAGGAGGCAGCTTACGTAAGGTGGAGGAAGCAAGAGTCTTGCTCAGCTCTAGAGGATTACAGGCAGG
>NC_057710.1:16724539-16735077 GCF_004010195.1 Chiloscyllium plagiosum
TTGTTGCAGCTCTGTAAAACTTTGGTTAGACCGCACTTGGAATACTGCGTCCAGTTCTGGTCGCCCTATTATAGGAAAGATGTGGATGCTTTGGAAAGGGTTCAGAGGAGGTTTACCAGGATGCTGCCTGGAATGGAGGACTTATCTTACGAAGAGAGGTTGACTGAGCTCGGACTTTTTTCATTGGAAAAAAGAAGGAAGAGAGGGGACCTAATTGAGATGTACAAGATAATGAGAGGCATAGATAGAGGTGATAGCCAGAAACGTTTTCCCAGGGCAGAAATTGTTAACACGAGGGGTCATAGTTTTAAGCTGTTTGACGGAAAGTATAGAGGGGATGTCAGAGGTGGGTTCTTTTCGCAGAGAGTTGTGAGAGCATGGAATGTGTTGCCAACAGCAGTTGTGGAAGCGAGGTCATTGGGGATATTTAAGAGACTGCTGGACATGCATATGGTCACAGACATTTGAGGGTTCGTACATTAAATTTACCTCACATGAGGATCAATGGTCGGCACAACATCATGGGCTGAAGGGCCTGTTCTGTGCTGTACTGTTCCATGTTCTTTGATGTTGTGGGTTACAGAGGGTCATGGATAAGATGTAGAGCTGGGCTGAGGAGTGGCAAATGGAGTTTAATGTGGAAAAGTGTGAGGTGGTTCACTTTGGAAGAAGTCACAGGAATGCAGAGTACTAGGCTAATTGTAAAATTCTTGGCAGTGTAGATGAACAGAGAGATCTTGGTGTTCAGGTGCATAAATCCTGAAAATTGCCACCCAGATTGATAGGGTTGTTAAGAAGGCATTTGTGTGTAGGGGGATTGAGTTTTGGAGCCATGAGGTCATGCTTCAGCAGTACAAGACACTGGTAAGGCCACACCTGGATTAATGTGTGCAGTTCTGGTGACCGTATTATAGGAAGGATATTAAAGTTTTGAAAAGGGTTCAGAGGAGATTTATTAGGATGTTGCCTGGTATGGAAGGAAGGTCTTACGATGAAAGGCTGAGGGAACTGGGGCTGTTTTTGTTGGAGAAAAGAAGGTTGAGAGGTGTCTTAATCAAGACGTATAAGATAATCAAAGTTTAGATCGTGGACAGTAAGAGCTTTTTTACCTCTGATGGTGAAGACTAACCAGAAGATTTAATGAAGATAGGCTAGCCAGTATATAAAGGAAGACTGCAAGAGTTTCTTTAGATATATAAAGGGCAAAAAGAGAGGCAAAACTGGACATTGGGCTGCTGGAAAATGACACTGGAGAGATTGTAATAGGGAGCAAGGAAACAGCTGAGAAACTGAAACAATTACTTAGCGCCAGTCTTCACGACACCTGCTGCCCCTGTGTACTAGTTTTCTATGTTTTGTGCACAAGTACTCCCAAGTCCCTTTGTGTTGCAGTTTTCTGCGGCTTTTCTCCATTTAAGTAATAAATTACTCTTTTGTTTTCCCTTCCAAAATGAAGAACTACACATTTTCCTAATTATATTCCATATGTCAACATTTTGCTCACTTACTTAGCCTATCAATAATCTCCCTGTAAATTGTTTGTATCGCCTTTGCATGCTGCCTTTCCACCTATATTTGTGTTGCCTGCAAATATGGCTACAGTATCTTCGCTTCCTTTCTCCAAGTCATTAAGATATATTCTAAACACTTGTAGTCCCAACAAGATCCTTGTGGACCCCAACTATTCACATGTCACCAATTTGAAAAATAATCCTTTACCTCCACACACTGCTTCCTGCCAATTCTCTATCCATGTCAATATATTCTTGTATCCACCACAGGCTGTTACCTTTGACTTAACCTTTTTTGAGGCATCTTGCTGAAGTCCAAATACAACACATCTACTGATTGTTGGCTGGCTCTTATTTCAAGGAGGTTGGAGTTAAAAGTAGGGAAGTCTTCTTGCAACTACAAGGTACTAATGAGACCACATCATGTTATTTGAGGCAGTTCAGAGAAGGTTGACTTGGACAATTCCCTGTTGGAGGGATTGTCTTAAGACCATAAGACATAGGAACAGAAATTAAGACATTCAGCCAATCAAGTCTGCTCCACAATTCAATCATGGCCAATAAGTTTCTCGCGCTTTCTCCCCATAACTCTTTAGCCCCTTGATACTCAAGAACCTATCTATCTGAGTCTTAAATCCATCTGAGTATTAAATCTGATCTTGCCTCCATAGCCTTCTGTGACAGTGAATTCTACAGATTCACCACTCTCTAGCTGAAGAAGTTTCTCCTTAGTTCCAAAGGAGAAACAATTACTTTACTCTAAGGCTGTACCCTCAGGTCCTAGTCTCGACTACCGATGGAAACATCTTCCCAACATCTACTGATTCCCCTCAATCCACTCTGGTTGAAACTTCCTTCATGATTTCTAATAATTCAATCAGACACGACTTCCCTTTCATGAAATCATGCTTAATTAGATTATGACTTTAAATGTCCAAAATTCCTAATTTTGAATTTCCCAAACAGCTATTATTTCCTTAATTGTTGATTCCAACAATGCATGGCTAAAGCTACCCACATTTTACCTCTTTCCCTTTTTGAATAGAGTGCCACATTGGCAATTTTCCGATGCTCCAGAACATTAGGGAGATTTAAACAATCCTTGGATAAGCACATGGATGATGACGGGATGGTGTAGGACGATGAGCTTAGAATAGTTCACAGGTTGGCACAACTTCGAGGGCCAAAGGGACTGTTCTGCGCTGTATTGTTCTATGTTTTAACTTCTCCAGAATCCAAGAATTTTCTTGAAAATTAACAACTTTCAATGCATCTATTATCTCTATAGCTACTTCTTCTAGGATCCTCAGATGCAAGCCATCAGGGCCACAGGTCTACCTGCCTTGAGCTCATTAGTTTTTCTAATGCTAGTTCTCAAGATTGTGATGGTACTGAATTCCTTCCCCATATTCTTAGCATTAATGGGATGTTCAATGTATCTTCCATCATAAAGATTAATGCAAAATATCTGCAGTTTCCTCCCCCATAACTGTCTCCCCAGATTCATTTCCTGGGACCCATGTTCACTTTGACCTCGCTTCTCTTTTTATACATTTAAAGAGCTCTTTTTGTGAGATTTTATATTCTTCACTCGTTTGTTCTTCTGGTTTATTTTCTGACCCTTTATTTTCTTTTTAATCCTCTTTTGCTGGATTCTAAATTTATCCCAGTCTTTGGGTCTATCACTGAATTTTGTATCCTTTATACATTTTCTTTCAACTGTCCTTAGTTTCTGTCGTGAGCCATGGTTGGTTTATCCCTCTCTTAGAAACTTTCTAGGAGACCTTTAACTCAGAGGTCATTTATTAATCCTGTCTTATTACTCAAGATAGCCTGTTCCCTGGGCTTCACCTCCACCTCTGCTCTCCTAAATTGATCTTATCAGACATCAGGCCCAGTCCTGCCCACGCTAACCCATCCAGTTTTGACTGAAATAAAAAATAGAAATTGCTGGAAAAACTCAGCGTGTCTGGCAAAATCTGTTGAAATGAAAGAGAGTTGACATTTCGAATCCAGTGACTCTTCACCAGAAGTGGAAAAAAAGCAAATAGAGTCCCTGGAATCAAAATATTAACTCTGTTTTCTCTCCACAGATGCTGCCAGGCCTCCTGAGTTTTGCCAGCAATTTCTGTTTTCGTTTCAGATCTCCTACATTCGCAGTTCTTTGATATGTTTGCGTATGCTGCTCCTTCCTTCCCCAGAACAGGTCCCAATATCTGAATCTGAAACTCTCACCCTTGTACCAGCTTTTCAGTTACATATTCATCCAATATATCCTGCTATTTCTACACTGGCTAGCATGTGGAGGTAGCAATCTTGAGATCACTACCTTTAACTTCCAAACTCCCGATATTCTGCTTTTAGGACTTTTTTTTTGTCTATGCCATTGGTACCAATGTGCATCGCAACCAGTATAGCCTGGAGTCAGTCTGAGACACCCTTAACCCTTGGACCAGGGAGGCAACTCCTGGTGTCTCATATCTGACCACCGAAACACCTATCTATTCCTCTTAGAATTATCTTTCTACTTTCATAGACTGAATTAAAAGGACACCGATATCCCTTTGTACATTCACACTTCCTTATATATCACCATTTCAGAAATCCTGTTCTTTTCTGTTTTTCACACCAAAGTGTTGAGTTTCATAGTTAGCCAAGTCACCTGTCATGTGTTTGCCCACTCACTCAACTTGTCTCAATCGCATTGCAGCCCCTTTACATCCTCCTCACAATGCTACTCAGTTCGTACTATCAGCAAACCTGGAAAAGGACCCCATCCCATTGATGTTACAAATCTAACTCCCATCTAAAATAATGGAGCAATCTTTAGGGAGAATAGTTCAATTTCTTTCCCTCTTTTCCTGCACTAATAAACAATCTTTTGGACACCTCTCTCTGCTCACTGGCGATTAGATTTAATTATTCCGTACTCCACAAGAAAAGCAATTGCAAAATTGGCCAAGAATAGTTTGTATATTTATGCATAACTGCCAAAATCAACAATCTTTGAGCCTCAGACACTTCTGGGGAAAGACATCACTAATTAGGAGATACATCTACCAGTGAAAGAAATGATAATGTATACAACGTCGGAGAGGCAGCTCAGTGAACTGAAAAATGGACCAAACCTTGAAAGTGTCAGAAGCTCAGGCTTGAAGCTTATATAACATTCAATTACTAATTCTCTTGGTACTTATTATAGATCACTGCTCTCATCTCAAGAAGATTTTGTATGAATTCCTAATTTGCAATAATGCTCATACGTTGGAATGGTTCCTTCCATTTGTTTCACATCGTTACCAGCCCGATCCTCTTTGTCTCATGCAGATTTCTGGGGGTTGGTAGATTTATTCATAGTTTCATACAGCACAGAAAAGGTCCTTCAGCCCATCAAGTCTGCATTAACATAACTCCTCTAAAAATGCACTAATTCCAATTTTCTGCACTTATCCCATATCCTTGAATGTTATGACATTTGAAGTAATCGCACAAACATTTTTGAAAGATTATTAGGTTTCCAGTCACTACTGCCTTCCCAGGCAGTGCTCTCCAGATTCCCACCACCTGCTGAGTGAAAATGTTTTTTTTCCCCAAATCCCCTTTGAATCTTCTGCCTCTCACCTTAAAACTGTTCTCTCGTGATTGACTCCTCAACCAAGGGGCACAGCTGCTCTCTATTCATCCTGTCCATACCCCTCATAATCTTATACACCACAATCATGCTCCACCCCCCACCCCAGTCTTCTCTGCTCTAAAGAAAACAATCCAAACCTATCCAGTATCTCCTTATAACTCAATTTTCCCATCCGACACAACATCCTGGTGAATCTCCTCTGTACACCAGCACCCCCCCCACCCACCCACCGAGTGCTATCACAGCCTTCCAGGAATGAGGTGACCAAAACTATGCACAGTACTCCAGTTGTAGCTTGACCAAAATTCTGTTAATTCCAAAATTAACTTAATTGCTCCTATAGACTATGCAAGAGTCCCATATGCCTTCTTAACCATCCTTTTAATATTCTCTGCCAATACCAGGGATCTGTGAGTAATTACCCTAAGATCTCACATTTGTTAGAAGCTAACTGGTGTCCTACAATTCATTAAATACACTCTCATCTATGTCCTTTAGGATCTAACCACCTCGATGAGTAGTGCTGCTGCTGAGTCACTCTTGCCATTGGATACTGAAATTCTCCCACCCAGAGTCCATTTTATGGCCTTACCACCCCCAGTGCTTCCTTTAAGTGTTATTCAAAATATAGGAGTATTGATTCATAAGGAGAAAGTGAGGACTGCAGATGCTGGAGGTCAGAGTTGAGATGTGGTGCTGGAAAAGCACAGCAGGTCAGGCAACATCTGAGGAGCAGGAAAATCGATGTTTCGAGCAAAAGCCCTTCATCAGGAATGAGGCTGTGAGCCGAGAGGGTAGTGAGATAAATGGAAGGGGGGGTGGGGTTGGGGGTAAGGTAGCTGAGAGTGCAATAGGTAGATGAAGATAAGGGAGGAGGTGATAGGTCGGAGAGGAGAGTGAAGTGGATAGATGGGAAAGGTGATGGACAGGTCAGGAGGGCGGTGCCAAATTGGAGGCTTGGGACTGGGATAATGTAGGGGCAGGGGAAATGAGGAAACTGGTGAAATCCACACTGATCCTGTGTGGTCGCAGGGTCCAAAGGCAGAATATAAGGCATTCTTCCTCAAGGTGTCGGGTGGTAAGGGTTTAGTGATGGAGAAGGCCCAGGACCTGCATGTCCTTGATGGAATGGGAGGGGGAGTTGAAGTGTACAGCCACGGGGTGGTGAGGTTAGTGGGTGCAGATGTCTCAGAGATGTTCTCTGAAACAATCCGCAAGTAGGTGTCCTGTCTCCCTGATGTAGAGGAGACGACATCAGGTGTAATGGATATAGTAGAAGACATTGGTGGAAATACAGGTAAATTTCTGTTGGATGTGGAAAGATCCTTTGGGGCCTTGGTCAGAGGTGAGAGGAGTGGTGTGATTGCAAGTTTTGCAATTCCTGCGCTGGCAGGGGAAGGTGCCGGGAGTGGAACGTGGGCTGGTGGGGAACGTGGACCTGACAAGGGAGTCGTGGATGGAATGTGGAAATGCCTTCTTCACTATCCTACAACATGATCCCGTTGTAATCTGAATTAACTTTCTTTGCTGTCCACTACACCTCCAAATTTGGTGTCATCTGCAAACTTATGAACTATACCTCCTAAGTTCATATCCAAATCATTTATAAAATTGACAAAAAGGAGTGGACCTAGTACTGTTCCTTGTGGCACTCCACTGGTCACAGGCCTCCAGTCTGAAAAACAACCCTCCACCACCACCCTCTGTCTTCTACATTTGAGCCAGTTCTGTATCCAAATGGCTAGTTATAGAGTTATAGAGTCATAGAGTCATAGAAATGTACTGCATGGAAACAGACCCTTCGGTCCAACCCGTCCATGCCGATCAGATATCCCAACCCAATCTAGTCCCACCTGCCAACACCCGGCCCATATCCCTCCAAACCCTTCCTATTCATATACCCATCCAAATGCCTCCACCACATCCTCTGGCAGCACATTCCATACACGGACCACCCTCTGCATGAAAAGTTGCCCCTTAAGTTCCTTTTATATCTTTCCCCTCTCACCCTAAACCTATGCCCTTTAGTTCTGGACTCCTCAACCCCAGGGAAAAGACTTTGTCTATTTATCCTATCCATTCCATGAGATCTACCCTTGCTAATCAGTCTCCCATGGGGAACTTGGCGAACCCCTTACTGAAGTCCATATACATCACGTCCACTGCTCTGACCTCATCAATTCTCTTTGTTACTTCTTCAAAATACTCAATCAAATTCGTGAGATGTGATTTCCCACGCACAAAGCCAGGTTGAATATCCCTAATCAGTCCTTGCCTTTCCAAATACATGTACATCCTGTCCCTCAGGATTCCCTCCAACAACGTGCCCACCACCAACGACAGGCTCACTGGTTTATAGTTCCATGGCTTGTCTTTACCACCCTTCTTAAACAGTGGCACCATGTTAGCCAACCTCTATATTTCTGGCACCTCACCTGTGACTATCAATAATATAAATATCTCAGCAAGGGGCCCAGCAATCACTTCCCTAGCCTCCCATAGAGTTCTCAGGTACACCTGATCAGGCCCTGGGGATTTATTCACCTTTTATGCATTACAAGCACTTCCTCCTCTGTAATATGGACAATTTTCAAGATGTTACTGTCAATTTCCCCACATTCTATATCTTCCATGTCCTTCTCCACAGTAAACACTGATTCAAAATACTCACTTAGTATCTCCCCCATCTCCTGCAGCTCCACACAAAGGCCTCCTTGCTGATCTTTGAGGGGCTGAATTCTCTCCCTAGTTACCCTTTTGTCTTTAATGTTTTGTAAAAACCTTTTGGATTCTCCTTAACCCTATTTGCCAAAGCTATCTCATGTCCCCTTTTTGCCCTCCTGATTTCCCTCTTAAGTGTACTCCTACTGCCTTTATACTCTTCTAAGGATCTATCCTGTCTATACCTTATATTTGCTTCCTTCTTAACCGAACCCTCAATTTCTTTAGTCATCCAGCATTTCCTACACCCACCAGCCTTTCCTTTCACCCTAACAGGAATATACTGTCTCTACTCTCGTTATCGCATTTCTGAAGGCTTCCCGTTCTTCAGCCATCCCTTTATCTGCGAACATCTGCACCCAAACAGTTTTTGAAAGTTCTTGCCTAATACTGTCAAAATTAGTTCTCCTCCAATTTAGAACTTCAGCTGTTAGATCTGGTCTATCCTTTTCCATCACGATTTTAAAACTAATAGAATTATGGTCACTGCCCCAAACTGCTCTGCCGCTGTCACCTCAGTCACCTGCCTTATTTCCCAAGAGTAGGTCAACGTTTGCACCTTCTCCAGTATGGCAGTTTATACTCGCAGAGCTCTTCAGGGAACATCCTCAATACACCCGCACCAACCAACCTCACCTCCCATGACCGAATACTTCAACTTCCCCCCACCACACTCCGCCAAGGGCATGCAGGTCCTGTGCCTCCTCTATCGCCAGTCCGTTACCACCCGATGCTTGGAGGAAGAACTCCTCATCTTCTGCCTAGGGACTCGCCAACCCCATGGCATCAATGTGGATTTCACCAGTTTCCTCATTTTCCCTCCCCCCACCTTATCCCAGATCCAACCTTCTAATTCGGCACTGCCCTCTTGACCTGTCCGACCTGACCAACTTCGTTCCCACCTATCCGCTCCACCCTCCTCTCCGACCTATCACCTTCACTCCCACCTCCATCCACCTATTGCACTCTCAGCTACCTTCCCGCCAGCCCCAGCACCCCCTCTCATTTATCTCTCCATTCCCGAGGCTCCCAGCCTCATTCCTGAAGGGCTTTTGCGCAAAACGCCAGTTCTCCTGCTCGTTGAATGCTGCCTGACCAGCTGTGCTTTTCCAGCAACACACTCTCGACACTAATCTCCAGCATCTGCAGTCCTCCCTTTCACCACTATGGCAGTCCCAGTCTATGTTTGGAAAGGTATAATCTCCTACCATAACCACCCTATTATTCTTACAGATAACTGAAATCTCCTTACAAATTTGTTTCTCAATTTCCTGCTGACCATTAGGCGGCCTATAATACAATTCCAATAAGGTGATCATCCCTTCCTTGTTTCTCAGTTCCACCCAAATAACTTCCCTGGAAGTATTTCAGAGAATATCCTCCCTAAGTACAGCTGTAATGCTATCCCTTATCAAAAGCGCAATTCCCCCTCCTCTCTTGCCTCCCTTTCTATCCTTCCTGTAGCATTTGTATCCTGGAACATTAAGCTGCCAGTCCTGTCTATCCCTGAGCCACGTTTCTGTAATTGCTATGATACCCCACTCCCATGTTCCTAACCATGCACCGAGTTCATCTACCTTCCCTGTTAGGCCTCTTGCATCGAAATAAATGCAATTTGATTTATCAGTCCTAGCTTATTCTCTGCTTTGTTCCTGCTGCCCTGACTGTTTGACTCACTTCTTTTCTCAACTGCACCAGTCTCAGAATGATCTCTTTCCTCAGTATCTCCCTGGGTCCCACCAACCACCAACCCCCACCCCCCCCCAACCACTTTACTAGTTTAAATCCTCCCTATCAGCTCTAGCAAATCTCCCTACCAGTATATTAGTCCCCTTCCAATTCAGGTGCAATCCATCCTTCTTAGACAGGTCACTTCTACCTCAGAATAAATTCCAATGATCCAAAAAAGTGAATCCTTCTCCAATACAGCTCCTCAGCCATGCATTCATCTGCTCCATCCTCCTATCCCTACCCTCACTAGCTCGTAGCATCAGGAGTGATCCATATATTAAGACATAGGAGTGGAAGTAAGTCCATTCGGCCCATCGAGTCCACTCCGCCATTTAATCATGGTTGATGGGCATTTCAACTCCACTTACCCGCATTCTCCCCGTAGCCCTTAATTCCTTGTGACATCAAGAATTTATCAATCTCGGCCTTGAAACCGTTTAGTGTCCCGGCCTCCACTGCACTCCGCAGCAATGAATTCCACAAGCCCACCACTCTCTGGCTGAAGAAATGTCTCCGCATTTCTGTTCTGAATTTACTCCTTCTAATTCTAAGGCTGTGCCCACAGGTCCTAGTCTCTTCACCTAACGGAAACAATTTCTTAGCGTCCACCCTTCCCAAGCCATGTATTATCTTGCAAGTTTCTATTAGATCTCCCCTTAACCTTCTAACCTCCAATGAATACAATCCCAGGATCCTCAGCCGTTCCTCGTATGTTAGACCTGCCATTCCAGGGGTCATCCATGTGAATCTCCGCTGGACACACTCCAGTGCCAGTATGACCTTCCTGAGGTGTGGGGCCCAAAACTGGACACAGTACTCCAAATGGAGCCTAACCAGAGCTTTATAAAGGCTCAGTAGCACATCGCTGTTTTTATATTCCAACCCTCTTGAGATAAATGGCAACATTGCATTCGCTTTCTTAATCACGGATTCAACCTGCA
>NC_057710.1:16736497-16741032 GCF_004010195.1 Chiloscyllium plagiosum
GCAAAGTACTTATTGAGTTCTCCTGCTATTTCCTTATCTCCCATCACTAGCCTTCCAGCATCAGTTTGAAGTGGCCCAATGTCTACTTTTGCCTGTCGTTTGTTTCTTATGTATTGAAAGAAACTTTTAGTATCATTTCTAATATTACTGGCTAGCCTCCCTTCATATTTGATCCTCTCCTTCCTTATTTCTCTCTTTGTTATCCTCTGTTTGTTTTTGTAGCCTTCCCAATCTTCTGATTTCCCAGTGCTCTTGGCCACTTTATAGGATCTCTCTTTTTCTTTGATACATTTCCTGACTTCCTTTGTCAGCCATGGCTGTCCAATCCCTCCCCGGATAATCTTTCTTGGGGATGAACCTCTGTACAGTGTCCTCAATTATATCTACAAACTCCTGCCATGTTTGCTCTACTGTCTTCCCCTCTAGGCTCTGCTTCCAGTCGATTTTCGTCAGTTCCTCTCTCATGCCCTCGTAATTACCTTTATTTAACTATGACACCATTACATCCGATTTTGCCTTCTCTCTTACTACCCTTGAGGACTTCCTGTTTAAACTCCTGCCTAACTTTCTATATTCTCCCCTTCCTATGTCGTTGGCACCAAGTGTACAATGTACTCCAGCTGGTCCCTTTCCCCTTTGAGAACATTCTGCCTCAGAGAATGTTCTCAAAGGGGAACACCCTCTCTGATATATCCTTGATCCTGACACCAGGGAGGCAACACACCATTCTGATTTTTTGCTGCTGCCCGCAGAAATGTCTGTCTGAGCCCCTGAGTAGACAGTCCTCTAACACAATCAATAGCTTGGAACCCAATGTACCCCTCATTACATTAGAGTCTGTGTTGTTACCAAACACTTTGCTGTTCATGCTGCATTCCCCTGAAAGTCCACCGCCCCCCACATTTTCCAAATCAGCATACTGTTTGAAATGGGGATAGCCACAGAAGACTCCTGTGCTACCTGCCTACCTCTCCTACCTTTCTTGGAGTTAACCCACCTACCTGACTGTATCTGCAGTTTTTCTCCCTTCCTATAACTGCCATCCATCACAGCCCCTAGCTCTTGTAAATTCCTCATTGCCTCTAACTGTCCTCCAACCAATCCATTCAATATGACAGGATTCGCAACCAACAACATTTGTTGCAGATATAATCCTCAGTAATTCTTAAACTCTCTTGAAATTCCTACATTCAACAAAAGCATATCACTCTATTAAAAGTTATTTTGCTCCTTCCAATCTACAGACACAGAAAATAGCACCGTCTTATTGCTCTACAAAACACTGCTCCAGGCTAATTTAATATTTATTGCTTATATTTTTAAAATTTAATAAAGAGACAGATCCCAATAAAAACATTTCATCAAGAAAGAACCCACTCTATTTACTATTGTAGATTTACAGCAAGGCTGTACTTAAAACTATTTACTTGTCTGTTTCTGTGCTGTGACCAAAGAGGTTCCTCCAAGATCAGTTGGGAATTTCGCTGTTTGTTAAGTTTTCCTAAACACATTGCGATGTACTGCGATCATGAGTTCAAACAGCAAAGGCAGTAACTGCGCAGCTTCACTGCTGTGTCAGTTAGCAGTGTGGGTTTCTTTCTCTCTCTCCCTTACAGACCATGTGCTTGCTGCCTTTGTCTGTCTTTCTCCCTTTTAAAAGTGCTGTTGTTTTGACTTTTTTTTTTCAAAGTTCCAAAACAAAGCATACAAAACAATAATTACTGCTCCTGGAATTCGAGGAAATCACCTCCAGCACCTAAAATACCTCAAAAAAGGAGCAACCTGTTACAGCCAGAAATTTTTCCCATTCTCCATCTTGGATTATCCAGAATCCTTTGTCTAACCTGAAGCCATAAAACTTCATGGGGTCCAGAATCAGTGCTGAGAACTCCCAGGGCAACTCCCTCACGACTGCATATCACTGTGCCGCCATTTCTGCTGGGTCTGTCTGTTGGTGAGACAGAACATATACAAGGATGGTGATGGTGGTGTCTGGGACATTGTCTGTAAGATATGATATGTCAGGCTGTTGCTTGATTAATCCGTGAGACAGTTCTCCCAATTTGGCACTCGCCCCCAGATGTTAGTAAGGAGGACTTTGCAGGGTCAACAGGGCTGTTCCTACTGTTGCCTTTTCCAGTGCCTCGAATCGATGCCAAATGGTCTGTGCAGTTTCTTTATTGAGCTTTCATAGCAATTAATTCAGCTGAGTAGCTTGCTGGGTCATTTCATAGGGCAGTTGAGAGTCAACCACATTGCAGTGGTTCAGTCATATGTAGGCCAGACCAGGTGAGTATCCTTCCCTGAAGGACATCAATGTGCCAGATGAGTTTTTCCAACAATTGACAATGGTTGTATGATCATCAATAGATTCTTATTGCGGACTTTTAAAAAAAAAATCTGGTATTGGCAGCATTTGTACCCAGGTCCCCAAAAAATTAGCTGATTTTATGGATTAACACTCTAGCAATAATACCACAAGGCCATCACCTCCCTTGTAAATTTGACAAAAACTTCAAATGCCCTCTTTCCTGCAACTGGATGCCACAGACAGAAAGCACATTACCCACTTCAGATTGAAATCAGAGTGTTTCTTTAAATAATATTAAGCTTTTCAAGTTTAAAAGAAAATGCTGTCCCCCATCCATAACACAACCGCAGGCAGCTGACAAAATCTTGCCAAACCTTCTCAATGGAAAGTGAAAAACACTTTGAAACATAATCGTACAGTGAGAGGAAAGAGGAATTAATACAATTGGGAACTCAGCCTCAGAGAATTGAATGAATTGTCTGGGAACTGCTGTTTCTTTTCACTGATATGAATCACGACTACCAGCTGTGTCAATTTTTTAATCTATAGATTTTGAAGTGTTGGTGCCTTGGAAACACAATGTGGTGTTAAGTTACACAGAACAAGGGTGCAGTGTGTACTCCTACTCCAGTGTGTGTGTGTGCGCTTTTCAGTGGAGTCACTCAAAGCTGGATAAGAATGAGGTGGACAGAATGCAAGCCGGCAAGGGGGGCAAGTTAAGTGATTCACTGTTTAGGATGGTCAAGGAGGCCAGGATAAATTGTGTCCGAAGTGGATGTCAGGTCGAGCAGTGGGGATGTTGGGGGTGGGGAGGTGGGGTGGGAATGATGTGATGCAGTCGATGGAAGAAGATTGGGACCCATAGCAGTGGGACACCGGTCAGGGCGAGAAAGTAACCATCTGGCCGTAGAAGTTTGGCAGCAACAGTCAGGTCAGTGACTGGGAGGTGCAACGGGTCTGGCGTTGTCCTTTTTTTCAACTATTCTGTCCAATCTTCTGATCTGTCCCTGGCTTTGCAGAATTACTGTTCCTTAATATTGGCAGTAACCTTAACATTTCTAGTTAATGACAGATTAAAGGTTAATCTTTTGGCAATTTTCTTACTCAACAGAATTTATGATCTCGACAAGATAGACAAGATAAAAGCAAAATACTGGGGATGGTGAAACCAACACAGAATATGCTGTGGAAACTCAATAGGTTTGGCAGCAGCTTTGAAGGGAGAAATTCGCACTGAATCAAATATGGCTCTTTTATAGAAAGATGTGGGAGAGTCAAGAGGAGGGGACAGAGTTTTAAAATTACAGAAACAAGAATTTTTTTTCATTCAGATGGTTGTCCAAATTTGGAACTCTCTTCCTCAGAAGGCAATAGAAGCAAAATCATTGAATACTTTTAAGACAAAGTTAGACAAGATAACTCAGAACACAAACAGATCAGTCATATTATTTTGCAGTACAGCAGGCTTGAGGGACCAAATAACCTGCTTCTGCTCCTGATTAACAAGGTGTGGACAGAATAACATTCCAAGACTCACAGCTGTTGCTTGCAAGAAGGACTCAAAACATTAAGATCTAGTCTGTGGGCTCATGCATTTTCGCTTATTGTATGTAAATAAATAATTGGTGTCTGTCATAGTTTTTCTACCCAAAATGACCTTGAATGATTTATGCAGTAGCTTTAGAAAATTGTGAATGTGGATCCAGAAGTCTAAGATCCACAAGCCTGACCACCCTGGCCGACCCATTGTCTCAGCATGCTCCTGCCCCACTGAACTCATCTCTACCTACCTCGACACTGTCCTATCTCCCCAGTCCAGGAACTCCCCACATATGTTCGAGACACCACCCAAGCCCTCCACCTCCTCCAAGACTTCCGTTTCCCCGGCCCCCAACGCCTCATCTTCACCATGGATATCCAATCCCTCTACACCTCCATCCGCCATGACCAGGGCCACCAAGCCCTCCGTTTCTTACTCTCCAGACGTTCCCAACCGTACCCCTCCACCGATGCTCTCATTCGTTTGGCCGAACTGGTCCTCACCCTTAACAATTTCTCCTTTGAATCCTCCCACTTCCTCCAGACCAAACGGGTAGCCATGGGCACACGTATGGGCCCCAGCTATGCCTGTATCTTTGTTGGCTATGTAGAGCAGTTGATCTTCCGTAATTACACAGGCACCACTCCCCACCTCTTCCTCCGCAACATTGATGACTGCATTGGC
>NC_057710.1:16744215-16800315 GCF_004010195.1 Chiloscyllium plagiosum
AGGCCTCCAGTCTGAAAAACAACCCTCCACCACCACCCTCTGTCTTCTACCTTTGAGCCAGTTCTGTATCCAAATGGCTAGTTCTCCCTGTTTTTCATGAGATCTAACCTTGCAAATCAGTCTCTCATGGGGAACCTTGTCGAACGCCTGACTGAAGATCATATAGATCACATCTATTGCTCTGCCCTTTGCTACTTCTTCAAAAAACTCACTCAAGTTTGTGAGACATGATTTCCCATGCACAAAGCCATGTTGACTATCCCGAATCAGTCCTTGCTTTTCCAAATGCATGTACATCCTGTCGCTCAGGATTCCCTCCAACAACTTGCCCACCACCGAGGTCAGACTCACCGGTCTATAGTTCCCTGGCTTGTCTTTACCGCCCTTCTTAAACAGTGGCACCATGTTTGCCAACCTCCAGTCTTCCGGCACCTCACCTGTGACTATCGATGATACAAATTTCTCAGCAAGAGGTCCAGCAATCACTTCTCTAGCTTCCCACAGAGTTCTCGGGTATACCTGATCAAGTCCTGGGGATTTATCCACCTTTGATTCATGCTCCTAATTTATCCAGATCAGATAGATCCAGGCTATTGGACATGGCAGTTAAGAGTCAATAGTCAAGAGTATGTGGTTCTGGTCACCACACTGTAGGAAGGATGCGGATGCTGTGGGGAGGATGCAGAAGAGTTTACCAGGATGGTACCTGGATTGGAGTGTATTAGCTACAAGGAGCAGTTGGACAAACTTGGACAATTTTCACCAGAGTCAGAGGCTGAGGGGCAACCTGACAGAAGTATATAAAGTTATGAGGCATGGCTAGGGTCCATAATTAGAGTCTTTTTCCTAGGGTGGAAATGTCAAATAGTCAGCCATTGTCATTGACCATGATCATGTTGTTGTTCATGGGACCTTGCTCGGTGCTAATTTGTGCCATATTTTCTATAGCAGTACATTAGTAAAACTTTTTGTGACTGCAAAGGCCTTAAAGATGCCCAGAGATTGAGAAACTCACGACAGAATTACAATTTTACACTTTATTACCAGAGGGGCTCAATGTTGGGCTACAATGGCAGATTCTGAGACATTTAGCACTTTTCCTGAGGAAGATGAGAACTGTAAAATGAACCACGTAGATAGATTAGATAGTGTAAGAGAGCTGATACACTGGGAAGAGATAACGGTCCTTGAAGGTCTGGAGAAAAGCTGCTGTCTTTTGGGTAAGACAATGAACTGAGGCCCCATCCACAAAGTTGGTGAATGTATTTCCCATAAGTGACTTTTTCAGTTCACTCCCCAGACGTGGGCATCACTGGCTGGCCATCCAATATTTATGCCTTTCCCCTGTTGACTTTGAGAAGATGGTGGCGATATGCCTTGTTGAACTGCTGCAGTCTAAGTGGCTTTAGGCCAACCCACGATACCCTTAGGGAAAGAATTCTAAGATTTTGACACAGTACCAGCAAAAGGAATGGTAATATATTTCCAAGTCAGGATGGTGAGTGGCTTAGAGGGGAACCTGAAGGTATTGGTGTTCTCATGTATCGGCTGCCCTTGTCCTTTTTAGATGGAGGGGGTCATGGGTTTGGATGGTGCTGTCAATACGTTAAAATATATTTTATTGTCTGTGAAGCACTTTACGACATCTGGTGTCGTGAAAAATAGCATATAAATGCCAGCATTGTTTTCTTTATCCATCCAATCCTGCAATCAGGCAAAAAAGGTGACTGAATAAAACAGGGTTGCATTATTCACTTACATTATTGATAGAAAATGGTTTGCTTTTAATAAAGAAACCTAAAATGAGGATGAGTATCAAATCGAAGATATCCCACTGGAAGCTTACCAAAAAAATTGAAATGCAAGGTTAGAGATTTGCTGCACACAGCAGAGTGTAGTGAATATTAGTCCCCGGTATAGAACATACAGTAAACCTTGAGGAAAAACGAAATCATCAAAAGTATTAATAAAATGCATAATAAAAGGATGCAAGAATAGTTTTAAAAAACAAAGAACTGCAGATGCTGGAAATCAGAGACAAAACCAGAAATAGCTGGAAAAACTCCAGTCTGGCAGTATCTGTGGAGAGAAAGCAAAGTTGATCTTCTGTGTCTTGGGTCCCTTCTTCATAATTGTAGCGAGGAGAAGGTTGGTATATATGCTGAAAATGTGGTAGGTGGAGATGGAGCTGAGAGAACAATAGTCGGGCACACAAAGGAAAGAGTAAAGATCAGTTTGGGAGAATCAATAGCTGCTAATGGGGATAATACTGGCTATACTGGGTTGTTTGTGGTCGTAGGCTATGAGGACCTGATGGGCAGGGGGTGTTCTTCCAGCTTGTGCTGCGTTTTGTTGGTGCACTGCAGCAAGCCTGAGCTGTTGACCAGGGAGTTAAAGTGGCAGGTCACAGGAAGTTCAGGGTTATTTTTACAAACAGAAGATGGATGCTCTGCAAAGCAGTCCAGAAGGTAGAGAAATCAACATTTTGGTTAGAACATTATAGGAACTTAAGAAGGGTTATATCCAAAACATTGACATCTCGACCCCCTGATGGTGCCTGGCTTGCAATGTTCTTCCAGCCTCCTCCTTGTCTAGTTTGGATTCCAGCATCTGCAGTTTTTTTTGCCACAGCAAAAGTCCCTCAGACTGAGTTTGGTCTTCCCAGTGTAGAGCAGACCACATTGTGAACAGTGAATACAATAGACTAGATTGAACGAATTGCAGGCAAATTTCTTGTTCACTTGGAAGGCACATCTGGGGTTTTGGGTAGTGTGGAGGGTGGAAGCAAACAGGCAGGTACTACACCCACTGCAATTGCCTGGGAAGGTGCTGTGGGAGTGAGAGGTGGTGTTTGGAGTGAAGGTGTGGAACAAGGTGTCTCAGGGTGAATATTCACTGCAGAGGCTGGCAGAGAGACAAAGGAATGAGTATGATGATGGAAGTTCACTGGATGTGACAGAATTGGTGGTTAATAACCCTTTGGAGGTGGATACTGGTGAGGCTAAGTGAGGACTGAGGTCCCTATTGCTGCTCTGGGAGAGAAGAGAAGTGGGTGAGGTTTGAAGTGCAGGCGATGGGTAAGGCACAACCTGGGCCCTATCAATAGTGGTGGGGAAGTGTCAGCTGAGGAAGATGATGGACATGTTGGAGACCCCTTTGTCGAAGCTGACATCATCAGAATAGATGCCACTGAAACAGAGTAACTGGGAGAACGGAATAGAGTCTTTACGAGAAGCAGAGTGTGAGGAAGTGTAAATCAAGGTAAGCGCAGGAGTTCGTGATTTTATGGTGAATACTGGTGGCCAACCTATCCGCAGAAATGGAAACAGAGACAGCAAAGAAGGGAAAGGAAGGGATTAGTCAAAGATGGATCAGGTAAAGGAAAGAGCAGAGTGGAAATTGGAAGCAAAATTGATAAAACTTTGCTAATTCGGGACCAGAGAGGGAAGCAGCACCAATGTTGTCATCGATGTACCAGAGAAACAGTTCTGGTTGGGAGCTACAGTAGACCTGGAACAAGGAATGTGCAAGGGTAACAAGCTGGACATGCATGTAGATAAACATTTTTTAAAAATTGGAGTGAAATGAGGTGAAGTTTGATTTGGTAAGTATTATAAAACCAGATGGTAATGATGGCTCAGTGGTTAGCACTGCCTCCTCACAGCACCAGGGGCTCAGGTTCAATTCTAACCTTGGGTGACTGTGTAGAGTTTGCACATTCTCCCCTTGTCTGCATGGGTTTCCTCTGGGTGCTCCAGTTTCCACCCACAATCCAAAGGTATGCAAGTTAGATGAATTGGCCATGCCAAGTTGCCCATAGTGTCCACGGATATGTAGGTTAGGTGCATTAGTCACAGGTACGATGTATGGTAATAGGGTAGGGGGAATGGGTCTGGGTTGGTTCGTCTTTGGAGGGTCAGTATGGACTTGTTGGGCCGAAAGGCCTGTTTCCACACTGTAATTCAATGATTGCCCTGCACACATCAACAATATCAGTGGGAAAGAAAATTGAGTGATGCATTAAACAGGCAGCCGCTCACAATGATCTCTCCTCCACATTGTGGAGACAGCAAATGCAGACTGGCTGAGCAGAACATCTCAAAGCAAGCATCACATATTTCCAGTTGTTTAGTATTTTAATTCCCAAACCTGCTCTCATGCTGACATCTGTACTCCTGGAATACAGCACTGTTCCAGTGAAGTTCAATGAATAGCTCCTTATTTTTCAATTAACACTTTATGATCTGAAGTGGTTGTACACCATTAATCCAGAAGACTAATGTTTGACACGTTGATGACAAGAGTTTCTTTAGATATAGAAAGGGCAAAAAAGAGAGGCCAAGGTGGACATTGGACTGCTAGAAAATGACGTCTCAAAGATAGTAGTGGGGAACAAGGAAATGGCTGAGGAACTGAAAAATTACTTCAGTTCAGTTACCAGGGTTGGAGGGTTTGAGCGATGGGAAGAGGATGAATAGGCTGGGCCTGTTTTCCCTGCAGCGTCAGAGGCTGAGGGGTGACCTTATAGAGGTTTATTAAATCATGAGGGGCATGGATAGGATAAATATACAAAGTCTCTTCCCTGGGGTGGGGGAGTCCAGAACTAGACAGCGTAGGTTTAGTGTGAGAGGGGTAAGATATAAAAGAGACCCAAGGGGCAACTTCTTCACGCAGAGGGTGGTGTGTGTATGGAATTAGCTGCCAGAGGAAGTGGTGGAGGCTGGTATGAATGCAACATTTAAAAGGCATCTAGGTGGGTACATGAATAGGACAGGTTTGAAGGGAGGCAATATGGGCAGAGCTCAGAAATAGGGAAGGGTGCAATAACAACGCTGGAACTTTCCTACAGACCCCCCAACAGCGAACATGACAGAGGTGCCAATATGTTAAGAGATCATGGTAAGATGTGGTGATAGATTTTAATTTTCTCAACATTGACTGGGGATTCACTTACTGTTAGAGGTTTAGATGGAGCAGAATTTGTAAGGAGCATCCAGGAGAGTTTTCTAGAGCAGTATGTAAATAGTCCAACTCAGGAAGGGAAATATGTGTTGGGAAATGAGCCCGGCCAGGTGGTTGAAGTTTCATGTGGATACTTTGGGAATAGTGATCACAATTACATAAGTTTTAGAATACCCATGGACAAAGATGAGAGCGGTCCTAAAGGAAGAGAGCTAAATTGTGGCAAGGCCAACTAGACTAAATTCGGCAGGAGCTGGGGAATGTAGATTGGGAGCAGTTGTTTGAAGGTAAATCCACATTCGATATGTGGGAGGCTTTTAAAAAAAAAATGATGATTAGAATTCAGGAAAGGTATGTTCCTGAGAAAATGAGGGATCGAAATGGTAAGGTTAGGGAACCATGGATGACAGGTGAAATTGAGAGACGAGCTAAGAGGAAAAAGGATGCGTACATAAGGTCTAGGCTACTGAAGACAGACAAAGCTTTGGAAGAATAACAGGAATGTAGGACCAATCCGAAATTAGGAATTAAGAGGGCTAAAAGGGATCAGGAGATATCTTTAGCAAACAGTGTTAAGGAAAATCCCAAAGCCTTTCATTCATATATAAAGAGCAAGAGGGTAATGAGAGAAAGGGTTGGCCCACTCAAGAACAAAGGAGGAAAATTATGCGTGGAGTCAGAGAAAATGGTTGAGATTCTTAACGAGTACTTTGTATCAGTATTCACAGGGGAGAATCAAATGACGGATGTTGATGTTAGGGTTAGTTCTTTGCATACTCTAGATCAAATTGGCACAAGGAGAAAGGAAGTGTTGGGTGTTCTAAAAAGGCATTAAGGTAGACAAGTCCCCAGGTCCAGATGGGATCTATCCCAGGTTACAGAGGGAAGCAAGAGAAGAAATAGCTGGGGCTTTAAACCGATTTCTTTGCAGCATCCTCGAACACCGAGGTCCCGGAGGACTGGAGAATTGCTGATATTGTCCCCTTGCTTAAGAAGGATAGCAGGAATACTCCAAGTGATTATAGAACAGTGAGCCTGACGCCAATAGTAGGGAAGCTGCTGGAGAAGAATTGAGGGATAGAATCTATTCCTATTTGGAAGAAAATGGGCTTATCGGTAAGGAGCAGCATGGTTTTGTGTGGGGAAGGTCATGTCTTACAAACGTAATAGAATTCTTTGAAAAGGTGACAATGTTGATTGATGTGGGAAGGGCTGTCATGTACACAGACTTTAGTAAGGCGTTTCACAAGGTTTCCCAAGGGAGGCTGATGGAGCAGGTGAAGTCACATGGGATCCAGGGTGATCTAGCTAGATGGATAGAGAACTGGCTGGACAACAGGAGACAGTAGTGGTGGAAGGGAGTTGCTCAAAATGGATACCTGTGAGCAGTGGTGTTCCACAGGGATCTGTGCTGGGACCACTGATATATATATCACTTGCCTGATTAGCAAGTTTGCAGATAATCCCAAGATTGGTGGAGTAGCAGATAGTGAAAAGGACTGTCAGAGAATACAGCAGAATATAGATAGATTGGAGAGATAGGCAGAGAAATAGCAGATGGAGTTCAAACCGGGCAAAAGCAAGGTGATGCATTTTGGAGGATACAATTCAATAGCGAACTATATAGTAAATGGAAAAGTCCTGGAGATAATTGACATACAGAGAGATCTGGGTGTTCAGGTCCATTGTTCCCTGAGCGTGGCAATGCAGGTCAGTAGTTAAGGTGGCATACACCATGCTTTCCTTCATCGGATGGGCTACTGAGTACAAGAGTTGGCAGGTCATGTTACAGTTGTATAGGACTTTGGTTCACCCACATTTGGAATACTATGTACAGTTCTGGTTGCCACATTACCAAAAGGATGTTGATGCTTTGGAGAGGGTGCAGAGGAGGTTCATCAGGATGTTGGCTGGTATGGAGCATGCTAGCTATGAAGAGAGGTTGAATACATTAGGATTATTTTCATTAGAAAGACGGAAATTGGGGGGGGGACCTGATTGAGGTTTACAAAAAAAATGAGATATCGGCAGGATGGATAGCAAGAAGTTTTTACCCCCAGATTGCGGAACTCAATTACTAGAGGTCATGAGTTCAAAGAGAGAGGGGAAACGTTTAAGGGAGATATGTGTGGAAAGTTCTTTACACAGAGGTGGGGTCCTGGAATGCGTTGCCAGCGGAGGTGGTAGAGGTGGGAATGATAGCATCATTTAAGATGCATCTAGACAGATACTTGTATGGGCAGGGATCAGAGGGATACAGATCCTTAGAAAATAGGCGACAGGTTTAGATAGAGAATCTGGATTGGTGCAGGCTTGGAGAGCCAAAGGACCTGTTCCTGTACTGTAATTTTCTTTGTTCTTTGAAGGAACTGAGAACATTTTGGATAATTTTGCAGATGATACAAAGATAGAGGGACAGGTAACATTGAGGTGGTTGGGAGGCTGTAGAAGGATTTGGATAGGTTAGGAGAATGGGAAAAGTAGTGGCAGATGGAGTACAACGTGGGAAAGTGAGGTGTCATGCAATTTCGTAGGAAGAATAGAAGCATGGACTATTTTCTAAATGGGGAGAAAATTCAGATGTCTGAAGTGCAGAGAGACTTGGGAGTTCTACTCCAGGATTCTCTCAAGGTAAATTGCAGGTTGAGTGAGGAGTTAAGAAGACAAATGCAACGATGCATTTATTTTGCAAAGACTTGAATATAAAAGCAGGGACGTACTTCTGAGGCTCTATAAGCCTCTGGTGAGAACACATTTGGAGTGTTGTGTGCAGCTATGGGCCCCAAATCTCAGGATGTACTGGTCCTGGAGTGTGTTCAGAGGATGTTCATGAGAATGGTCCCAAGAATGAAAAGCCTAACATAAGAGGAACACTTATGACTCTGGGTCTACACTCGATGGTTTAGAAAGATGCGGGGGGTCTAATAGAAACTTACCAAATACCGAATGGCCAGGACAGAGTGGATGTTGGGAAGATGTTTCCATTGGTACGAGAGACTAGGACCTGAGGGACAGCCTTAGAGCAAAGGGAAGACCTTTTAGAACAGAGATAAGGAGAAACCTCTTCAGCCAGAGTGTCGTGAATCTATGGAATGCACTACCACAGAAGGCCAAGTCATTGAGTATATTTAAGACTGAGATAGATAGGTTGTTAGGGATCAAGGGTAACAGGCAAAAAGCAGGAGAATGGAGTTGAGAAACGTATCAGCCATGACTGAATAGCAGAGCAGACTCAATGGTCGAATTTATACTCCCATGTCTTTTGGATATGCCAATGGAATTAGACCATAACTGCTAAGTTAATGAAGTTAATGATGTTTGCACTGGCTCAGGCATGCTCACCAGATGGATGACAGCTGAATACCCAAACATCATTTGTATGGTGAACTGGCATTGGGCTCATGACCAACTATCATCCATAACAACTTGAAAGGGAGATGTACACTGAGGGGGTATACACTGAGCCTGGGAGATAGTCACGGATGGCATGGTCTCTAGGAACTGACTATTTGGAAGGGAATGAGAAGAGGCGAGCAGAAATGAAAAACTCAGCTGGCTGAAGAAAACGGAAATGCAAGTGTACTGTACACCCTCTCAATCCACTGTCATCTTCTGCCACATAGGTGGCACAGGCTGCCATGCTTGAAAGGGGCTCCTAGGTCATACAAGCAATGCTTAATATAATGTACCTCTACAGCCTTAACCTCAATTCAAAACAGTACCATCAGGTGTCTGCCTCATCCTCTCCCCATGCCCACTTTCTTTGTAGGTTAACAAACATGGGACTATTGACAGAACCTGAGCATCCCACAGTCTGTATTGCTCGTATTTAGGACATTTTCTCAGTAATGTCATGGAAAGTACATCCTATAAAGTTAACCAACCAGTTTGCATTTGGTAAATAAAAAGCCCAGTTACAGAAGGTACAATTCAATATTTTATTGAATTTTTAGACTTTTATGAAGTCACAATGCTGCAATACACCAATTATTGCAAGGAGTGCACTGCCAATGTCAACAACCCAAAATGGATTGATAATGAAGAATAATAATACAGATTTACACCGTATGACAAAGAAAATCTAATCCTCTGCAATTGAATCTACTCAACATTTCCTTTATAAAATACATTTTAAAATGCAAAATGCTATTGCACAATCCTGAATGATTCTAAACAATTATTCTGAATATCAATTTGCCTTCCGACTCAAGAAAAATGTGTTTATTGTAGAAAAACAAACAGGAGAGGCTTAATGTACACAGTGGCAGAAATGGGACATTATGATTCCCACACGAGGATTCAGCACAGTCATGTTTCTTTCCGACAGTTAACCCCATCTTGAGGGAGCTGGTGTATAACCAGTGTTCTATGCAAAGGCTATCAATAACAAAAAGACAGTCGCATATTATTTCTACTTAAAGAAGCAAACTGTAAGGTCTACCGAACGAGCTTATTAAATAGCCGTATTATTGACACCATTTGGCACGTGAAGTCTATGCATCTACCCTTTGCAAAATGCCCTGTCAAAAAAGGCAACAACCAAGTACATACAATAAGTCAGGTTATTTGGTCACCACCATTTTTAATTTAACTGGCAAGCCAACTCTCAAAAAAAAACCCGAAGCACAGATTTTGAGGGGAAGGCTAATGCATAAAGTCCGTGGTGTCAACAAATGCAATCACTCACTAAAAAAACAGCCTCTTCAGAAATGTTATGACATTTCTGGAGCAGTTGGGACTTGAACTCAGGCTTTCTGGCTCAGAGGTAGGGACACTACACTGCATAACAGCCCTCAAACAAAGATTCTCGAGGACAATTAGGAATGGAGAATGGCTGGCCACATCCCATCAATGAGGTTTAAAATAATAATGGAGTTGGGAAGTGCTCTTCATGCCAAAAATATTGCTTTACCTTTGAAAAATACCAAAAAGAAGTTATTTCCAGTATAAAAAAAACACTTCCCATGAATTTAAAAAAGATTGGTGTGATCACAGAATCCCTAGTGTGGAAACAGGCTGTTTGCCCCATCGAATCCACACAGACCCTCCGAACAGGACCTTACACAGACCCATTTCCCCCACTTTATCCCTGTAACCCTACATTTCCCATAGCGAATCTACCTAGCCTACACAACCTTAGACACTGAGTAATTTAGCATGGCCAATCCACCAACTTGCACATCTTTGAACTGTGGGAGGAAACCGCAGCACGGAGGAAACCCAGGCAGATACAGGGATAATGTGCAAACTCCACACAGACACCAGAGGATGGAATCAAATCCAATTTTGTGACACTGAGGCAGTGGTGCTAACCACTGAGTTAGGTGCAAGTGAGGACTACAGATGCTGGAGATTAGTGTCAAGTGTGTGATGCTGGAAAAGCAGGTCAGGTAGCATCGAAGGAGCAGGAGAATCGACGTTTCAGGCAAAAGCCCTTCATCAGGAATGAGGCTGAGGGGGTCTTGAGATAAATGGGAGGGGAGGTAGCTGAGAGTGCGATAGGTAGATGTAAGTAGGGGTAAAGGCGAGAGGTCAGAGAGGAGGGTGGAGCGGATAGGTGGGAAGGAAGATGGACAGATAGGACCGGTCATGAGGCCGTGCCGAGTTGTAAGGTTGGAACAGGGATAAGGTGGGGGGAGGGGAAAATTAGGAAACTGGTGAAATCCACATTGATGCCGTGCATCAATGCCTCAGTCCCATCGCTCCCCACCCCCTCAGCTCACAGCCTCATTCCTGATGAAGGGCTTTTGCCCGAAACATCGATTCTCCTGCTCCTTGGATGCTGCCTGACCTGCTGTGTTTTTCAGCACCACTCTAACCACTGAGCTGCCTGCTGGTCATTGTTCTTAATTCCGAAATGGACATAATTTGACAGTTAGCCATTTTTGCGAATACAACTGAATGGCTTCTTGGTTCATTTCAGGAGGGAGATCAAGACAGTCACAGACCAGGCAAAGGACAAATTTCCTTCACTAAAATGCATCAGTAAGTGAGGTAAATTTTTACCACAACTCTCTGGGTTCAAGGTTCTGATACTAGCACTTTATTCCATTTTCCCATACAATAGGCTTTAAACTTTTCCAGCTTCCAAGTCAGGATTTGAGCCAGTCTCTGGATTATTACCAGGTTTGTGGATTATCTGTTCAGTAAATATGACCACATAGTCTGTATACTCCCAGGATATGACAATGGATTTAGTAACCCTTCAAATCTCCCCTTCCACAAATAGTCAGTCTAATGGAAATTCAAATAGCAGATTCAGCCCTCCCATACTGAGCTAAGTATTAATGGTAATGGCTCCTAACCAGGAAATGTTTACACCACCTTCTCCCAGCTTCAATGCTTTCAGATCAAGAATCATTTCAGACTATGCCCTTGACCATCAAAACAGCTGCCTCTGATTGTACACAAATATCAGAAGTAAGAGGTTTTATTAAGTCCACAATACAAGTACTTTAAAAAAATGTTTATGCAAGTCCTCTTTGAATTATGATCCTTAATGAGCAAGATTATGATTGAACGTTTTTAAGAACAATATTAACATTCATGAGTAAAAAGTGCATTTATAAAATTCATACTTCAGAATTAAAACAGTGCACCATACACTTGAATTGTATAAACTATGTGCACTTTTAAATCTGATGTACCTGACACTAGAGCAGGACTGTTGTCCCAGAAAGAGTGCACACAATAAATGGTTATACCAATACAAGGCATGCAACATCACTCACTGCACCATTCAGCAGTCTCACCATTACCTTAACTTACTTCTCTGTATCACACTGTATAAATGGCGGCAAATTTTATCTTTTTAAAAGACGCAGATATATTAAAGTGGTTTTCATTTGTCACATTCACCTTGGTGAAAGCAATTCTCATGCACAAATCTTTTAAAAGGCTACTTCACATGATCCAACCCAAATTAAATTCAGGAAAAGAGGGATTTTTGATGTGTTTCTGCATAATCTGAAAAGCAAGGCAAATGGGAGCTTTGTTGATTAGACACAGTCAGGAGTGAATCAGACATTAGGACCGGTAACAAAATACAAATTCACATCCTGGGTTACAGCCTAGTCAGTACCAGTAGGCTAAATTCACCTCAAACCAATAACAATGCATCAAAATTTAGGCAAGACTAGTGTGTTACAGTTGTTGACCGAAAATAACTAGGTTAGAAAACAAAAAAAAATGAGGAAGAAACTGGATGTGTACTTAATTTATAAACAAGCATTTGAAAATGCTGGAAGTTACAAATAAAAGCCAGATCCAAGAACAGAATGCACAGCTAGCAGCCATACAGAAAATGTAGGATAACAGTTTACAGGTCACAGGAACAGGCATTTGGCCCTACCAGTCTAATTTTTTTTTTAGGGGCGGGGTCAGTGGGAAGACCACAGCACTTGTGTGCAACTTCAAAGGTCATCTTGTTCAAATCTGCCAAAGAACTTTGCTCAAAATCTCGTGGTTTGTAACAAACAGGTATGACCAAGTGGAACCAAAATCATGGAGTATTTCAAGATAAAGAAGGAAAGACTATGGATTGTAAATTAATTGAGCTGGCAATACTAGAAATCTGAAGTCTCACAACATCAGGTTACAGTCAAACTGCACCTCTGTCAGGTGAAGTGGAGGGAACAGCATACGCACAGAATTTATATGCGGAGAGATAATGGCAAGATAATTCCAGGCAGTGACAAGTGTCAAAAATTAAGTATAAATAGTGAGAATGGAGTGTCAACAGGCTGACTAAGTCTTTGCAGGTGATCAAAAGTGTCAACTGGTGTGAGTAGAATGTCAACAGCTGAAATCATCCTCCAAGGCAGCCTTGAAAACACACCAAAACGCTGAATTGCTGAGCAAACATTGATGGCCAAGCTCCGCCACCATGAGGACGGCTTCAACTGTGATCTTGGGTTTATGATGTGCTACATATAACCTCACCATATTATTCTGTGTGAAATCTTCCTTATTATTCTGTTTTGACACCATCACCTTGATAACTTATTATCTCTCTACCTTTAATTAGTTTGCACAGTTTTGCATTCTTACTTTGGTTAGACCCTCGTCATATGACTCTTATACCTATCATGCTATTTTAGTCATTTGGTTTGACTCTAGCACCATCTTATTTTTGATTTTTTAAAAATTCTTTCTCTACCTTAATTAATTGGATCATAGATCATCCTTTCACTTGCTTTCCTTCACAGACACACAGACAGACACACAGACAGACACACAGACAGACACACAGACAGACACACAGACAGACACACACCATTTGTACTTATCTATTGACACTTTTCATTACCTGGAATTATCTTACCACTATCTCTCTGCATATAAATTCTGCGCCTGTGCGGTTCCCTCCACTTCATTTGACAAAGGTGCAGCATTGTTAAAGTTTTTCAAATAAACTTGGTGGACTATAATCTGGTGTCATGTGACTTCTGACTTCGTTCAGCCCAAACCAACACCAGCACCTCAATCATAGCGAGGTCAGTACAGATGTCTGCAATGACTGCGTAAGACTATATACAGCAGGTAACCAGGAAGGCTAATTGAATATTGGCCCATAGGACATAAAACATAGTACATTTCAGGAGGAGGTTCAGTACACCATGTCTCTGCCAACCATGATGCCATTGTAAACTAATCCCATCTGCTTACACATGGGTTTGTTTTGTTGTATTTCCTGCCTGTTCATGTATCTAGCTAAATGCCTCAATTATGCTTTATTTAAAGAGGGTTGGAGTAGAGTAGGGTAGTCTTATTGTACAAGATGCACCCTATGCTCCCATGAATGTTTTTGGTTTCCCCCTATTTAAGATATTATTTCATTGGAGGCAGTTCAAAGCAGGTTCACTAGTATTATAGACCTCCTAATAGTCAGAGGGAAATTGAGAAACAAACTTATAAAGAGATCTCAGCTATCTGTAAGAATAATAGACTGGATATGGTAGGGGATTTTAACTTTCCAAACATAGACAGTGTTAAGGAATTAGATGAACAGGAATTTGTTCAGTGTGTACAAGAAAATTTTCTGATTCAGTATGTGGATGTACCTACTAGAGAAGGTACAAAACTTGATCTACTCATGGGAAATAAAGCAGGCAGGTGACTGAGGTGTCAGTGGGGGAGCACTTTGGGGCCAGCGACCATTTAAAATAGTGATGGAAAAGGATAGACCAGATCTAAAAGTTGAAGTTCTAAATTGGAGAAAGGCAAATTTTGACGGTATTAGGCAAGAACTTTCGAAAGCTGATTGGGCGCAGATGTTCGCAGGTAAAGGGACGGCTGGAATATGGAAAGCCTTCAGAAATGAGATAACGAGAATTCAGAGAAAGCATATTCCTGTTAGGGTGAAAGGAAAGGCTGGTAGGTATAGGGAATGCTGGATGACTAAAGAAATTGAGGGTTTGGTTAAGAAAAGAAAGGATGTGTATGTAAGGTATAGATCGAGTGAATCTTAGAAGAGTACAAAGGAAGTAGGAGTATACTTAAGAGGGAAATCAGGAGGGCAAAAAGGGGACATGAGATAGCTTTGCAAATAGAATTAAGGAGAATCCAAATGGTTTTTACAAATACATTAAGGACAAAAGGGTAACTAGGAGAGAATAGGGCCCCTCAAAGATCAGCAAGGTGGCCTTTGTGTGCAGCTGCAGCAAATGGGGAAGATACTAAACGAGTATTTTGTATCAGTATTTACTGTGGAAAAGGATATGGAAGATATAGAATGTAGGGAAAGAGATGGTGACACCTTGCAAAATGTCAATATTACTGAGGAAAAAGGTGCTGGATGTCTTGTAATGCATAAAAGGTGAATAAATCCTCAGGGCCTGATCAGGTGTACCTGAGAACTCTATGGGAGTCGAGGGAAGTGATTGCTGGGCCCCTTGCTGAGATATTTATATTATTGATAGTCACAGGTGAGGTGCCAGAAATATAGAGGTTGGCTAACGTGGTGCCACTGTTTAAGAAGGGTGGTAAGGACAAGCCATGGAACTATAGACCAGTGAGCCTGTCGTTGGTGGTGGACAAGTTGTTGGAGGGAATCCATAGGGACAGGATGTACATGTATTAGGAAAGGCAAGGACTGATTAGAGATTGTCAACATGGCTGTGTGTGTGGGAAAAGCACATCTCATGAATTTGATTGAGTGTTTTGAAAAAGGAACAAAGAGGATTGATGAGGTCAGGGTGGTGGACGTGATCTACATGGACTGCAGTAAGGCGTTCAACAAGTTCCCCATGGGAGACTGATTAGCAAGGTTAGATCTCAGAATACAGGGAGAACTAGCCATTTGGACACAGAACTGGCTCAAATGTAGAAGACTGGAGGCCTGTGACCAGTGGAATGCCACAAGGATCAGTGCTGGGCCCTCTACTTTTTGACATTTACATAAATGATTTGGATGCGAGCATAAGAGGTACAGTTAGTAAGTTTGCAGATGACACCAAAACTGGAGGTGTAGTGGACAGCGAAGAGGGTTACCTCAGATTACAACAGGATCTGAACCAGATGGGCCAATGGGCTGAGAAGTGGCAGATGGAGTTTAATTCAGATAAATGTGAGGTGCTGCATTTTGGGAAAGCAAATCTTAGCAGGACTTATACACTTAATGGTAAGGTCCTAGGAAATGTTGCTGAACAAAGACCTTGGAGTGCAGGTCCATAGCTCCTTGAAAGTGGAGTTGCAGTTAGATAGGATAGTGAAGGTGGTGTTTGGTCAGAGTATTGAATACAGGAGTTGGGAGGTCACGTTGCGGCTATACAGGACATTGGTTCGGCCACTGTTGGAATATTGTGTGCAATTCTGATCTCCATCCTATCGAAAAGATGTTGTAAAAATTGAAAGTGTTCAGAAAAGATTTACAAGTATGTTGCCAGTGTTGGAGGATTTGAGCAATAGGGAGAGGCTGAACAGGCTGGGGCTGTTTTCCCTGGAGCGTTAAAGGCTGAGGGGTGACCTTATAGAGGTGTACAAAATTATGAGGGACATGAATAGGGTAAATGGACTCCCTGGGGTCAGGGAGTCCAGAACTAGAGGGCATAGGTTTAGGGTGAGAGGAGAAAGATATAAAAGAGACCTAAGGAGCAACTTTTTCACGCAGAGGGTGGTACATGTATGGAATAAGCTGCCAGAGAAAGTGGTGGAGGCTGGTACAGTTGCAACATTTGAGAGGCATTTGGATGGGTATATGAATAGGAAGGGTTTGGAGGGATATGGGCCAGGTCCTAGCAGGTGGGACTAGCTTGGCTTGGGATATCTGGTCAGCGTGGACGGGTTGGACCGAAGGGTAGTTTCTGTGCTGTACATCTCTATGACTCTATGGTCCCTAATATTAAAAGATTGCCTTAAGAGCAAAGGTTGGCCTCTAGTCATTGAAATTTGGAATAATGAGTCGTGATTTCATTGAAACACAGGGATCTATAAAGGAGTTTGAGAAGATGGTTCCCCTCATGGAAGAGTCTAGGACCAGAGGGCATAGTGTCAGAATTACAGGGCACCAATTTAAGACTGAAATAAGGATGAATTGCATCAGAGGGTTGAGTGCCTTTGAAATTCCTTGCCACAGAGAGCTGTGAGGTCACAAGTCTTGGATATTTAAAGATAGATTATTGGTAAGTCAGAGAATAAAATATTATGGAGGAAAGTGAATTGAGGAATGTTTGATAGGCCGTGATGCTATTGAATAGTGGAGCAGACTCAAGGGGCTGAACAGCCTACTCCTGTTTCTAATTATTCGTCTACAGATCGAGGCTTGTGTTGTTCACTCTCAGGATGTGGACACCAATGGCAAGGCGAACATTTATTGGCTTTTTCTATACAACTGAATGATTTACTAATCATTTTAGTGGGCAATTCAGAGTTAACTACAGTTCTGTGGAACAGGACTCACATGTAGACCAGACCAGGTAAGGTTAGCAGATTTCTTTTCCTAAAAAGCAGCGAGTCAGAATTTTGAAAACAAATCTGAGAGTTTCATGGTTACCAGTGAAGCCAACTGTTATTCCTGACTGATTTACTAACTGAATTTAAACTCTCCAACTTTAAGTCTGAGCTCTGGATTATGAATTGAATAGCATAACCTACCAAATTTTACATTATCATATCCCAAGTTTTGGGGGAGTTGGAATTTATGGTAGGTATTTCCAAACTATGTGTTATGAATCCGAGTGAAATGAAAGGTCACATTTGCATCTCTGTAAAACAAATACAACAGAGAGGAAGAGATCGCCCAGTCTGGAAGTTTGACAGGACAATCCTGAACCCACTGGATTCATGTCAGCAAAGGAACAAGTCAGCCCAAAGAGCTCACTCGACTTGAAAAAATATTTCTAACATGGAGTTCATGTGGGCCTCGAACTTTTGAGGGCAGTTGCTGACACTTGGTGCAATAATTTTGCTCGGATCCAATTTGTGTACATGCAATTCGGCCCTGACAACATGATGTCAAATCCTGATGATGTCATACCAGGTCATTGGACATTCCAGGACAAGCATCATAGCCTTAGGATAAGGGGTAGCAAATTTAAAACAGGCTTGAGGAGGAACTACTTCTCCCAAAGGGTTTTGATTCTGTGGAACTCATTACCCCACAGTGTAGTGGCTGCTGGGACAGTAAGTAAATTTAAAGGTGGAGTTAGACAGATTGTTAATAGATAATGGGTTGGAGGATATGGAGAGAAGGCAGCAAAATGGTGAGGAACATATCAGCCATGATTGAATGGCAGAGCAGACTCCATGGGCCGAATGGCTTAATTCTGCTCCTATATCTTATGAACTTCTGTGGTTCAGGTGAGAAGGTGAGTGGCTGGTTCAAACTTTACTATTGTGTTCCTGCTCCTGTAAAACAGGCTCCTTAGCCCAGACTGATAAATTCTGTTGTACTGGTACCAGAAACCACTCCCAAATCAAGGGGACAGGAGCTAAAGAGTACGCTATGGTGGGAATTGGGGAAGACCGCTTAATAAATAAGTGGGCAGAGAGGTAAGGTAGGAAGAGGCTAGACTGTATAGAGTAGATTGACATTTACGAGAGGTGGTTTGATTATAATGAAACTGTGGTAGTGTGGAGAGGAAATTACATAGTTAATGATATAAAATAAAAACTAACAAGGTGCTTTAAAGCACTGATCTTCATGCTTACAAGATGTATGCCTTGATCTGGAACACACAGACTATCACATATTGAATGTTAATGAGCTATTTCATTGCTGGCAGCTGGGGTCACATCCTTAAAAATTAGTTCAGACAGAAAAACTATTTGGAAGCCGAGTTCCATTTTGTTTTTCATTTGCTTGTCCAGCCTTCCCTCGAATACATCACTTCCTCTACTACTGCACACCTTCCCCTGCAACAGATTAGGTGCCCATTTTACTGGGTACCCACTCAGGGTGACTCAATGTTAACTCCTCTTTCTGTTTCTATTTGAAACTCAGTCTTCAGCTTCCAACAATGTTACAAGAAAACTGGAGGAACACCACCACATATTTCTCCATCCCTCTGGTTTTGAGAAAATATCCTCAGTAGATTTAGAGATCTTGGCCACATTCCTCATTCTTGCCATTCACAAAGGGTTAATTGTATTGGTAGTAAACCCTTCTGGGAGGACAGTCCAGAAACAAACAAGAATCTACCCATAGTGTTCTCTTATTTAATCACCTGGCAAGACACAACCAGTGTTGCAATCTGAATTTTATGCATTTGCAGATTCTTTCAACTTTCAGACCAATTACATGCTAATTTCCATAGACTACTTTTTTTTCAATTTTCAATTACCTGACCACATTTTTTTTGCTCAATCACTGTCGTTTCTGGGATATTATTAAGTCAAAGTTTCATGGGTGAGCAAATAAAAACTGAACAGTTTTAATTGCACCCGTACCAAAGCTTCGACAACCCCTTTCAAACTTGTGATCCCTACCATCTAGTAAAGGAAATGACAGAAGATGTATGAGACCTCCACCATCTGCAAACTCCCTTCAACATCACACACCAACTTGATTTGGATCTCTAATCACTGCTCCTTCACTGCCACGGGATAAAAATCCACTAAAACCCTTCTCAACAGGACTTTGGGTGTCCTGAAACCACCGACTTCAGTGCTTCAAGAAAGCTGCTCACCTTCACTTGAAGGACAATTAGGATGGACTGCAAATGCTGGTTTTGTCACCATGCTCACATCACAAATTCCATTAAAACAAGATTGCAACGATTGAAGTAAACTTTTACTTTTTAATTCCATCTTTCTCCTAAGATGCTAATGTTCACTTTTGTTTCAAGTAGTTGACCCTAAACAATAATTAATTCATCCTTGGATTTTAACAGCTTCTTTTATGCATGTAGAAGACAAGGGTATCACTGGTTAGGTCAGCATTTGTTGCCCATCCCGACTTGTCCTTGAACGGATTGCCTATTGAATGGCTTAGAGAGCCAATTAAGAATAACCTATATTTCTGTGGGTCTGAAGTCAGAGCTTGGCCAAATCAGATGAGAATAACAAATTTCCTACTCTGAGAGGAGACAATAACATAAGCAATGAATAAAAGAATGATCAACTAACTTATGACAGGAATGGACTAAGGAAATTAGCATTAAAAGTACTTTAATGAACTAGATGGCTTTTGTGTAAATTTTTATAATAGTGAAATGCTCACTGTTAGGGTGTTTTTTCCTAAATTCCAGATTGTTCATTAAGATTTCACCATTTGGCATGGTAGATTCAAAATCAAAATCATGTCCTCAGAACACTGGCTCTGCAGATTACTAGTCCGGTGATATCATTATGCCACCACTTCCCATTTGTAGTACCAACATACTATATTTCAAATAAAGATTTAATGTTGTTTGATTTAGCAAGCTGACAATTCTTTTTTAACATGACAAGAGCAGCAAAGATAACAATCTAGTAGCCTATTCACCTGTATGGGCTAACTCCAGCACCACTTAACTAATCCTATTTCTACTCTTTCCCAACAGCCTTTCGTTATTCAGATAGTACCTCAGTTTTTGTGTACTGAAGAAAGTTGATATAATAATTAATGGCACATATGTTTGAGTAAGATCAGGTGTTTTTTTTAAACTGGTTACAATCTGCACATTAAACAGCTTTTCCTTCAGGATGAACAAAAACTAAAATGGGGGTCACCATAATGAGCCAAAATTAAAGCCAGAAATCAAAATAGATGTATAAATTTGAAAATTTTAACACATTTGCTGAACACAACAACACAAACCCATGATCTTAAGAATGCACAAAATGATATAATAGCATGATAAAGGTCCTGGAGGAATAATCAGATTGGACAGACTTAAGCATTCTGCTCAGTAATTTTTAACCTGATTTTGAATCAATGTTGAAAACTGCTTAGCAATTAAAGAAATGAAACAAATTGGTTTTGGATACTCAACCAGATCAATGTGTTCTACATGAACCTGGTTGACATGACAAGGCAAAGAAACTGGGTTTGAATTTTGCACTGCATCTTAAATGAGCATGATAGCCCAGTATCAGTCCAACACCTACCCTCCACATCTGCAATGAAAATGAGATCACAGTTAGCACTGCTGCCTCGCAGCGTCAGAGACCTGGGTTCAATTCCCGCCTCACGCAACTGACTGTGTGGAGTTTGCACATTCTCCCAGTGTCTGCGTGGGTTTTCTCCGGGTGCTCTGGTTTCCTCCCACAGTCCAAAAATGTGCAGGTTAGGTGAGTTGGCCATGCTAAATTGCCCGTAGTGTTAGGTGAAGGGGTAAATCTCGGGGGATGGGTTTGAATTGGGTTGCGCTTCGGCGGGTCGGTGTGGACTTGTTGGGCCGAAGGGCCTGTTTCCACACTAAGTAATCTAATCTAAATGTAAAGGATATGCCTTCTGCCAAATCAGATGCAGATATGCAGGTTGGAATTTTCACTGGAATAACCCAAAAAGGTGCTGAAGTAGTAGCACTACAATTAAGAGCAGCTGACCAAACCCTAATGGAAACGGAGCCTGGGACCTTCTTCCCTTAACTGATCACTGCTGCACAGAACTAAATCATTACCCATTCAAGCATTGAAGAGTTGGAGAAAGAAGTGTCATGACAACATGGGAAATTTCTGAATGTTCATCTATTCTTAGCTGGTCAGAAATTCAAGCAAGATATTTACAGGACAAGAAATTAAATATCTTCAGTCAATACAGTAGTGTAAACAAAATGTCAAATGTAAAGATACAGCTTGCATTAAGAACTCAAATTTCTTTCACTATGAAATTTGCACAGCATGATTAATAGATGTACTTATGCCATTGTGCCCTCACAGCACTATAAATACATTTTAAACTTCACCATTCACCATGTCCAGTCAGGCCAATTCCCAAAACTTTGTGGTTGAGGGGCAGGTATTGCTTTCAAATCCACATTGCAGTGTTGATTCAGTTTCTAAAAATACAGGCTTACAGTTGAAAGCTGGACAAATGCCCTTAGACATAAGGATGCAATGAAGTTAGGAGCACCACGAGCATCACACATCCCTCTTCACAAACTAAACTGCAGTTTTCACTTTCTTTTGAAACGCATGCATCTGATCTACTGTGCACGTGCAGCCACGAGAGGAGTGCACAGTATGTGCTTATAGAATAGAATTAACTGAAACTGTGGTGCACAAGACAAAATGAGTCCTCAAATCAGTATATCTGCACCTGTTACTTCAAATACATAATCCTCCAAGCAGAGACATTTTCTTAAAAATGTTAAGAATCAGTTTGGATGTATAGTAGAAAACGTGGTGAGAGGCTTTAGTATCACATCACTTGGTCCTGAAGACCTTTGACAATTTTTTCAAAGTAAAAGTGGTCAGAACGTGCCTTGACATCTTTTTCAAATATTGATTGCATTGTAACAATTGAAATGGAAGGTGTCAGAGATCAAGAACCTGCAGGCTGAGCAGATGACGTCCACTGTTATGAGACAGATGCCCTCACAGCCTTGACTCCATTGCAGCTGAGTGTCCGTGACCTCTGCCTCAGCAGCTGCCTTTCAGGAATGTCAAAGCTCTCGAAGTATGGGTTGTTGACAATGTCCACAGCCTCTGGACGTTCCACTGGTTCGTGAGAAAGCATTTGCCGCACCATTTCATGCTGTACCAGGAGGGGTTTCAAAAATTCAGAAAAGTTAATTTCCACACAGCATACTGTTAGGTTTGCCCAACTTTCACCTTGTTGCAAATATATTCTCTAAAGACCTCTGCAGAATATTGTGACCAATACTACATCAAAACTTACAAAAGAAACTTAAGGCCTAGGACAGCATAGAGGAGATTAATAAATTGGTTTCAATTATCAGAGACATTAAGGAAAGATTTAGTTGGGGAGGTCAACTTTATGGAGGAGAAAAAAAAAGATAGGAAGAAACTATCTACTGACACCAGTGTCAGTAACATAAATGTTATGGCACATTCAACATAACTAGCAAAAAGGCAATTGAGAGAATATTTTTACTCCACAAACACTAAATAGCTTGCAGAAAATGCACCAAGTTGTCATAAGGTGCTTCGTAAAAGTGAAACAAAATTTGATATTGAGCAACATAAGACATTTGAACAGGTGACAAAAAAGCTTGGTCAAAAGGCAGCATCTTCTTGGAGGAAAGCAACAGACAAAACGATTAAAGTAGGGATTTAAAAAAGAAATCATGGGATGTAAGTGGCCTTGGCTGGATTAGTGTTTATTGCTCATCCTTATTTTCCCTTGAAAAGACAGTGGTAGTATTAAGCTGACGTTTTGAATCACGGCAGTCCATTTCATGTAAGAACAACTACAAGGTCATTAGCGAGGGAGTTCCACTGACATTGAATGAACAGCGATATATGGGATGTGAGTGGATTGGTGGGGAACTTGCAGGTAGTGGTGTATCTGCTGACCTTGTCCTTATAGATGATAATGGTCATGGATTTCAAAGATGCTAAGGAGCCTTGATGAATTTCTGCAGGGCATCTTATTGATGGTGCACACTGCTGCTACAAAGCATCAGTGGTGGAAGATGTGGGATTTGTGATTGTAATGCCAATCAAGCAGGCTGCTTTGTCTTGGACGAGCTTCTTGAGTGTTGTTACAGCTGTACTCATTCAGGCACATGAGGAGTATTCAAACACACCCCTGACTAGTATATGGTATGTGGTGGATCAACTTTGCGGAGTTACATGATGATTTACTCAATGCAAGATAGCTAGCCTTTGACCTGCCTGGTAGCCAGAACATTTAGACGGCTAGACGGTTCAGTTTCTGGTATACCAAATAGATGTTTGTAATTGCAGATTCTGTAACAGTTATGTCACTGAATGTCAAAGTTACAAAGGTTTGGGCTTAGATAGCTGATAGCAGAGTTGGCAGAGCAATAAAATCAGTGATGCATAAGCCAGAATCAGAGGAATACTGAGATGTGAAGGTTACAGATCTTGAGCTGGTCAGAAAGAAATGTGGTTTAGTCCATAAAGATTTGAGGAAAAGAAAACAAAAATTAAATTGAAACCTTTGTGGACAAGAAGCTAATAAGAGGTGTGATATGTGAACAGGACGTAGTAGAGGCAGCAGGGTTTTGGATTTAGGTAGGTTACAAAATGGGAAGCCAGCCCAAACAGTATTAGAAAAGTCAAGTCATGTTGCAACAAAGCTTTGGAGGAGGGCATCAGCAATCAGCTGAACCAGGGATGGAGCAGATGTTACAGAAGTGGAATGAGGCAGTCCTATCGACAAACTTTCACAGTCAGAAACTGAAATGAAATGACACCAGGGTTGAGAATAGTCTTGTGGAGCCACAGTCATCCTGACAAGAGGAGGGGGAACAGTCAGCAGGTAAGGAATGGGATTGTGCCAGAGACTAGTATCATACTGGAAATCAGATAAACAACAGTGTAAAGAGGGGAATGCATAGTATAAAGCTTAGCATCAAAGGCAACATGGGGAACTAAACATTATGTTTTTAGATGATATCACTGAAGGGCAGCATAAGAAATAACAGAGGGCTGAGGAGAGGTTCCTGAGGGTTCTGAGAAGTAACTGTACAGGACTGGAAAGAGAAACCATTTTAGATGATTATCTAGTTACAACCAGATAGAGAAGAATGGAACTAGGGGAGTGCAGTCCCATCTGGCTGGACAAGATACTGGATGTCGCATTTGGTACACTTGCCTTTATTGGTCAGTGCATTGAGTACCTGAGTTGGGAGGTCATGTCATGGCTCTACAGGTCATTGGTTAGGCCACTTTCGAATACTGCGTGCAATTCAGGTCTCCATGATATAGGAAGGGTGTTGTGAAAATTGAAAAGTTTCAGGAAACAATTTACAAGGTTGTTGTCAGAATTGGAGGGATTGAGCAATGAGGAGAGGCTGAATAGGCTGGGGCTATTTTCCCTGGAGTGTTAGAGGCTTATAGATGTTTACAAAATCATAAGGAATATAGCTAAGGTGAATACAAAAGGAATTTTCCCTGGGGTGGAGAAGTCCAGAACTAGAGGGCATAGGTTTAAGGAGGGTAAAGATTTCAAAGGAAGCTAGAGCAAATTTTTCACCCAGAGAGTGGTGCATATATGAAATGAGCTGCCAGAGGAAGTGGTGGAAGCTAGTACAATTGCAGCATTTAAAAAGGCATCTGGAAGTGCATATGAATAGGAATGTTTAAGAGGGATGTGAGCCAAATGGGACTAGATTTGTTTAGGGTATAGAGTTACATAGAACATAGAACAATACAGCACAGAACAGGCCCTTCGGCCCACGATGTTGTGCCGAACATTTGTCCTAGCTTAAGCACCCATCTATGTAACTATCCACGGACAAGTTGGACGGAAGGGTCTGTTGCTATGCTATACAACTCCATGACTAACAGTGGAGTGCTGCAGCAGGAGGGTTTTAACCAAGGGTGTCAAAAGCTGCAGACAGACGAGAAGAGGCTTACAGGATGTAATTTGTGATTTTTATAGGGCAGTTTTAATCCAACACGATCAGAAACCAATTTGAAAGAATTTAAACATGATAGATAAAATGGGCAAGGATTTGTCACGGCACCACAGTCAAGGACAGTATCAGAAATGTACTGTCTGAAAACGATGGTAGAGGACTGAATAAACAGCAACGTTTAACAAAAGAATTGGATCACCACTCTAAAAACTGCAAAGGAATTGCAATGCAACGGGAGAAATAACAGCAGAGGTGAGACACCAACTGACTGTTCTCTCAGAGAGTACAGATTGTTCTGGTATAATACGTGTAAAAGCAATGCAAATTAACTCTAACATGATTAATGAATTGTGGATGCTGCTTGGATAACACATGGGCATAGTGATTTTCTATAGTAATCTTCTCCAGAAGAATATTCTATCGCTTGAGGTCACAGAGGAATACAACTGTCGTATTATAGCAGAACGACCTGTATGCGAAATTAGTACCAAATGGTTTCCTTTTGCGGTGTATGACTTTATTAGGAAATCATTGTCACCATGAAATAGGAATATTTATCTGTGACACATTGACACATTTTACAGCAACTTAAGACAGCTTAGAGCAAGGCATCCTGGTGATGACACAGGATTGTCTAACATATAATGCTTCAGAAATAAGTACACAGGCAAAATCACAAGGCAGCACAGCAGAAAAATATGCAAATTGTTGAGACTATGATACTTCAACAGTGAAAGCAAAATACCTCCCCATTGTCCTCACCATCTGTCAGTCCGCTTGTACTGCTCAGGTGGCTTGGTGTTAAGCAATTAAGTTTCTGACCAGGAGTTCTATGACTAATATTCCCTGGTCAAAACAGCTCTAACCCTTCCAGGCAAACCCAGATTATAGAACCGTGAAATAGGCAGTGATGCTCAGAAGTTGATAGAAATCATGCATTACTAGTCACTATTTTCAGCAATTACATACTCCCAGCTTGAAGCTTGTAACAGATGGTCACTCCCAACACGGCCAGCTCATCAATATTTGAATATTTAATCATTAAGGATTGTATTCACTTGCCTGCAGACCATTGACTATGACAAGATCTATGCTTCTTTCCATTCCTCATTTCTGCCTTTTTGACTGAGATTAGGAAGCCATGGTACATGCGCAAGAATTTCACCTCATCTTCTCATGTTCCAGCAAGTGGTAATTCACAAAAAGTTCCCAGTTCTGTTTATAATCTAGGTTTACGTTGTTCTTGTTAACGCCCATATAATTGAACATGTTAACATCGGATCATTTGTGCTACCAATTAAAAGCTAAGTATCAGATTGTGCCCCAAGCCCAATGCTTACCTCCTGAAGATAGTCCTCAAGAAATAAAGAGGGGAACTTCAAATTTCTTACATCTGTTAATGTCTAAAAAGGGAAAGGAATTTTATTAAACATTACAAATTAGCCTTGAATTCACAGATAATTCAATGGATAAACACTGCTTGCAACATAGACCATATCTTAGATTAATCTTTGACATGCACTAGTTAACTAAAGCCAGCAAGGAAAACGGCAGAAGTATAAAGTAAATTAACAAAAAATGAAGTCAGCCAACATCTCTGCCTCCAAACCTCTCTGATCTGCTCCCTGGATGTCCCTCTTTTTATTTTCAAAGAAAAACATAATTCATGAGACTTCAAAGTCACTGGGTGGGTCAGTGTTTATTGTCCAACCCAAATTGACCTTAAACTAAGTGGCATGCTCGGCCACTTCAGAGGGCAATTAAGAGTCAACCACATTGTTGTAGAGAAGGAACCACATCAGCCAGACCAGATAAAGATGGCAGATTTCCTTTCCTGAAAGGTATCAGCAAATCATTTGAGTCTTTATAGCAACCAACAGTGGGTACATGGTTACCATTAGGCTATCTTTAAGACCCAGTTTTTACTAAAGTTGAATTTCATAAATCTGCCATGGTGGGATTTATAATCTGCTGTCTATACCTTTATTTCTGAGATTTGGATTACTAATCTAGTGACACTTGGCAGAGGGCAGCACTGGCATACTGGTCAAAAAAAAAAAGTTTTTCTACCTTTCTGTTCACCTTCAAAATATTTTTCAGAATATTGTTTTTGACCTAAGCAACACTCCCCGAAAAGATCTTCTCTAGTAGCTCCAACACACACAACACACACACAGACACGCACACCTTGTATAGTGGAACAGCTGTGATACAGTGACTGGTTTGTCACTTTGGGCTTAGTGAACTGCATGTATTCTATGGGATCAACAGAAAATCATCATACTCCTAATTTGTTTTTAAAATCTTGTCAACTGGGAGAATACCTTGCTAGTTACCAAGTGTCTAATTTGTTATCTAATTATCTCAATTAGTGGTATTACTAAATCAAACACATTCCCAGAAGGAAACATGGCTCTACAGATCTATATTTAATTGTTTGCAATTGCTTGCCATGGAGATGCAGACGAACAATGTCAAAAGTCACATGACACCAGGTTATAGCCCAACAGATTTATTTAAAATCATGCGCTTTCAGAGTACTGTTTCATCCGGTGGACTGAAGTGAGTTCGGAGCAGCCCTCCAAAGCTTGGTGATTTTAAATAAATCTATTGGGTTATAACCTAGTGTCATGTGACTTTTGACTTTGCTTACCATGGTGATTAGAAACACACTCATACAAGGCTACAGGTTTCTTTGAACAAAAGAACATTCAAGCATACAAAACAAGGGGCAATAGTAGATTGGTTGACCTCTTGTACCTTTCCTAACATTCAAGTTGATGGCTGATCTGTTCTTTTCTTTTAAACTCTACATTCCCATCTACTTTGGATAATGCTCAATTCCTCTGCCTAACAAGAATCCATCCTCTGAAAAGTGTTTAATGACCTCACTTTCACCATGTTCTGGAGGCAAAGAATTCCAAAGTTCTACAACCCAGAGAAAAACTTTCTCATCACTACCCTGAAAGAGCAACCTCCTAACTTTGAACCCTGCCCCTTAGCTCTAGACTGACCTGAAACAGAAAACATTCTTTCTTCATCCACTTAGCAAAACCATTCAGGATCTTGTACTTCAACCAAGTCTCCTCTCACTCTTCTGAAGTCCAGAGGAAACAAACCTAGCCTGTGCAACCTATCCTCAAGACAACACACTCATTCTTGATACTTTAGTAAAGCTCCACTGGACCTCCCAAGCATTTACATGTAAAACAAAAAGAGACCAAAAGCTCATATGGTATTTGGGACGTAGTCTCACAACTGCCATACATAAATGAAGATTCCAATCCTTACTTTTATGCTTATATCCTCTTGTAATTAAAAAAAGGGTATTTCATTAGCTTTCTTGATTTTGTGCTGTACCTGCATACACTATTAACCTTGTGATTTGTGCATCCGAACATCAAAAGCTTAGGCTTTCTTTTGAAGTAATTTAAGTAATGCTCTATTGTTCAATCTTCCTGCCAAAATGAACAATATCACATTCTCCCATATGGTGTTACAGCTGCCAGATGTTTGAACACTCAATCTATCTATACTGGTCTTTCAAACTGTAGAATTTTACAGAACAGCAAGCCATTTGGCCCATCATGCCTACAACGGTTCCCAAAAGAGCGAACCAGCTGGTCCCATTCTCCAACACTCTCTCTCGAATATATTCTTTTGAAACCTCTCATGGAATCCATTTACACCACTCTGGCTGGTCATCATTTATTATCAGTCTTTCATTGTCCAACAGAAGATGGTGGCGAGCTACCTCCTTGAACTGCTGCAGTCCATGTACTGTTGGTTAACCCACAATAGGGAGAGAATTCAGGATTTTGACCTAATGACAGTGACCCAGATGATACATTTTCAAGTCAGGGCAGTGAGTGGCTTGGAGGGGAACTTGCAGGTAGTGGAGTCCCACATATGTTCTGCCCTTGTCCTTCGAGATGGATGTGGTCATGAGTTTGGAAGGAACTGTCTTAAGATCTCTGAATATCTCAGTGCATCTTATAGATGGTACATACTGCTGCAACTGAGTGAAGTTGGAGGAGGGAGTGGATGCTTGTGGATATAGTGCCAATCAAGCAGGCTGCTTTGTCCTGGATGATGCATACTGGGTATTGTTGGAGCTGTACCCATCCAGATACTTCTTGACTTGTGACTTGTAGGTGGCAGACAGGCATTGTGGAGTCAGGTGGTGAGTTACATGCCACAGCATTCCTAACCTCTGATCTGCTCCTGCGTTTGTGAGACGAGCCCAGTTGACTTTCTGGTCAATGGTAACTCCAAGATGTTGAAAGGAGGGGAATTCAATGATGGTGACATTATTGAATATCAAGGGGCAGTGATTAGATTGCCTTTCATTGGTGATGGTCAACGCTCGGCATTAGTGTCAAATGAATACCAGTTGTCAGCCCTTATCATGCCTTTCATTGACATCACTGTTGCAAATTGCAAAATCTTGAAGCTCCAGAAGACTCATGAAGCATCTGATCTCATCACATCCGATTAAGCAGGCAAAGACCCATTTATATATACTCCATTTTCTGCCAGCCAGCCAACCATCTATCCATTCTAATATAGTACCCCACACAATGAAATCTTATTTTCTGCTACTGTTCTTGATGTAGCACTTTACTAAATGTCTTCTGGAAACCCAAGTATTCCGACTCCCTTTTAGCCAAAATGCAAATAACTTATACAAAGATTACCAATTTTTTTTCATTATATCCCTGGGACAAAACCATGCAGACTTCTCAAATACAGATACTTAAGTGCACAGATCTCCTCTCTTTAGTGATTGATTCTAACACCTCCCTCATGAAAGACATTAAGCTAACTGGCTTTAGTTTTCTACCTCTTGCCCTCCTTGAATGGAGAGGTTATACTTGCTACTTACCACTCGCTACTCAAAAAGCATATGTTTATTATACAAAGAACAAAACTACAAGTTAGTTCAAAAGATTTTGATAAAGACAGCAAAGTTTCAACCAATTCTCAAACACCATCATTTTTAGGGACACTATTTTAGACAAATAGGACTCCTAGTTTAATGCTATGGATTACTTAAGTGATATTTCCAATTCTTGTCTTTTGACCTTGAGACAATTTTTCAATTCCTATCAAAGTTCACTGGCATGAACCTTTCATAATTCTGAGTGCTTAAGCTCGGAGTTTTAACAAGGTGAAGCTTTCTAGCCAATTTGCCTGCCTTGGAAAATTGATAAACTATAACACTTTGGTTGTTGTGACTTCCTCTGTACAATACGTTAAACTTTTCTGCTGATAGCAAGTGTTCTTGCTTCTGAAGTAAACTCTTAGTTCTTCTGAACAGAGGCCTTGAACCTTCTGCTTGGAGGTCAAACTAAAATTATTGCCTTTTAATCTCATGTAAACTCAAAATAAGCATCTATCCATCAGTATGATAGTTCTCCCAGGTTCATTACTGTCATCACAAACATTTGGGCACTGTTCCTTGGGACTTTGACTTTTTTTTTTAAAATAAAAACAATGACCTTCAAGGAAGTGACACAATCTATTTGCCTCCATTTAAAAAAATAAATCCCATAATAACAACAAGTATAAAACATCTTTCTTCACAACTCATTGTCTCTTCACCAATGTTACATAACTCTGTAGTGGTATTTACCTGAACTCTCTCCATTTGTGTACTGAAGGGATACAACAATTCAAACAGGATCAGGCCCAAAGAAAAGATGTCCACTTTGTGAGAGTAAGTATTTCCAGATATCTATGAAGTATAAAGAAGCTTTTACAATGTTAAACTTAACATTTACCGAGTTCAGTGGAAATGTTTGAGTTTGACATTACTCACCTGCTCTGGACTCATATAGAGCTTAGTGCCCACTTGCCCTGTGTGTCTAGCATACACTGGCATTGGTGTAAGTATGGATCCCTCTTCTTCCTCTTGGTCCATTTCAGTGACTAGCCCAAAGTCACCCACTTTCACCACATCATCCAAAGTAAAGAAAATATTTGAAGGCTTAAAAGGGAAATAAAAATGAACCCCATTTCAAACAAGAGTACATAAGACTCGTGATTAAGAGAAACTATTGATAAAAGTGTATTCAGACTAAATAAGAGACTGTTAAGAAATTAAAACAACTTTTTGCAAAAAATTTAGGATTGAAAGTGTGTCTGGGAACCACTGCATTTAATGGTGAACATAGAAAGTAGGAGAAGTACGGTATTCCGCCCTCAAAACTCCTCCACCATTCACTATGACCGTGGCCAATCCTCTATCGCAATATCATATTCTTGTTTTCTCCCAAAACCCTGTGGTGCCTTTTAAAAAAAAAAATGTATAAACTTCTCTTTCTGGAATACATGCAGTAACTTCGTCTCCACAGCCTTCTGTGGGAGAACATTCTTTGTGAGAGAACCTTTGAATGAAGAAATCTTTTCTCATCCTAAACCTAAATGCCCTGAGACTGGCTCTAGACTCCCCATCCAGGGAAAACATCCTCCCTGCTTCTAACCCATTAGAATTTTACACTTTTCAATTAGAGTACCTCTCATCCTTCAAAATTCTAATTAAGACAAACACAAGTGAACTAGTCGCTCCGCATAGGATATCCTGATCAGCCTAGTGGCCTCCACCACACTGTATGACAAGAGAAACCAAAACCGCAAAACTGTTTAGGAGGAGTTCTAGGATTTTAACCAACAAAAATTGAAGGATCAGCAATACATTTCCAAGTCAAGATCGTGAGAGGCTTAATGAGGAACATGCAGGTGATGGTGTTTCCATGCAAATTTTCTTGTCCTTATTGATGATAGCAGCTGTGCACTTTGAAGTTGTTGCCGAAGGAAGCTTAGAAATTTCTTCAGTGCATCTTGTAGATGGTACTCACTACTGCGACGAACAAAATAAATACTTATTAATATGGTGCAAACCAAGCAGACTGTTTTTATTTCCTGGATGGTGTAAAACTCTGATTATTGTTGGAGCTGCAGTCATCCAGGTAAATGAAGTATATTCTTTGAAACACTTGACTAGTGCCAAGTAGATGGTGGACAGGCTTTGGGGAGTCAAGAGGAGAGCTGTTTGTTGCAGGATTCCTGGTCTTAGACCTGCCCTGATAGCCACAGGATGTGTATGATGAGTCTAGTTCAGTTTCTGGCAAATTACAACCCCCTAAATGATTTAGCAATGGTAATTATATGGAATGATGGCTAGATCAAAGATAGAAGTGGGAAGTTGAGTGTGGACCCTGTGGAGATCGAAGAGGAGCTAAACGAACATTTCTCATTGGTTTTCACTCAGGAAAATGAGAATCTTGTTGAGGAGAAGAATGAGGTATGAGATATTAGACTAGAAAGGATCGAGGTTAGTTACAAACAGGTGTAATCAATTCTCTGGGAAGCCATGGAGGAGTTGTTGTGCCCTTGTTCAAGAAGGGCAGAAGAGATGACCCAGGTAATTATAGATCAGTGAGCCTTACTTCTGTTGCGGGAATGGTTTTGGAAAGAATTAGGAGAGATAAGATTTATCATCTAGGAAGCAACAATTTGATTTCAGATAGTCAACATGGTTTCGTTAAGGGCAGGTCATGTCTCACAACTTCATTGAGTTTTTTTGAGAAGGTGACCAAACATGTGGATGAGGGTAGGGCAATTGACGTGGTATATATGGACTTCAGTAAAGTCTTTTATAAGGTTCCACATGGTCGGCTGTTGGAGAAAATGCAGAGGCAAGGGATTGAGGGTGATTTAGCAGTTTGGATTAGAAACTGGTTTTCTGAAAGAAGGCAGCGAGTGGTGGTTGATGGAGAATATTCAGCCTGGAGTCCGGTTACTAGTTGTATGCCACAAGGGTCTGTTTTGGGACCACTGCTGTTAATCATTTTTATAAATGACTTTGCCGCAGACATAGGTAGATGGATTAGTAAATTTGCAGACGACACTAAAGTCGGTGGAGTAGTAGGCAGTGTGGAAGAATGTTACAGGTTGCAGGGGGACTTGGATAAACTGCAGAATTGGGCTGAGAGGTGGCAAATGGAGTTCAATGCAGCTAAATGTGAGGTGATGCATTTTGGGAAGAATAACAGGAAGGCAGAATCGATGGAAAGATTCTTGGCAGTGTGGATGTGCAGAGGGATCTTGGAATCGGTGTACATTGATCCTGAACATTGCCACCCAGGTGGATAGTGCTGTTAAGAAGGCATACGGTGTGTTAGGTTTCATTCGTAGAGGGATCGAGTTCCGGAACCGCAATATCATGCTGCAACTATACAAAACGCTAGTGCGGCCACACTTGGAATATCGTGTACAGTTCTGGTCGCCCCATTACAGGAAGGATGTGGAAGCATTGGAAAAGGTGCAGAGGAGATTTATCAAGATGTTGCCTGGTCTAGAGGGAAGGTCTTATGAGGAAAGGCTGAGAGACTTGAGTCTATTCTCATTGGAAAGAAGATGGCTAAGGGGGTGGGGATTTGATAGAGACATACTAGATGATCAGAGGATTAGATAGGGTAGACAAAGACTTTTTCTGAGGATGATGACGTCAGCTTGTACGAGGGGGCATAACTACAAATTGAGGGGTGATAGATTTAAGACAGATGTCAGAGGCAGGTTCTTTTAGCAGAGAGTGGTATGGGCGTGGAATGCCCTACCTGCTAATGTAGTCAACTCAGCCACATTAGGGAGATTTAAACAAATCCTTAGATAAACACATGAACGATTTTGGGATAGTGTAGGGGACGCGCTGAGAATAGTTCACAGGTCGGTGCAACATTGAAGGCCGAAAGGGCCTGTTCTGCGCTATATTGTCCTATGTTCTATTCTTGTTGGAGATAATCATTGTCTGGCATTTGTGTGGTGCAAATGTTACTTGCCACTTATCAGCCCAAACTTGGATACTGTCCTAGCACTGTAGTTGGATATGAACTGCTTCAGTTTCTGAAGAGTCATGAATGGTGCAGGTAATTGAATTATACAAGATGTGGAAAGGAGGTCTCTTCACGGGTCAAGCCCAGAGCAAAGGGACACTATTTTAAAATTCAGGGTTTCCCTCTCAGAGTTGCGCCTCTTTAGAACACAATGCCTCAGACCAACCAAGGTCTGACCTAATGGCTTGAGGAGCTGAATGGCCTATTTCTGCTAATTAGCACATTTGAATGTTCAAAACATATGACTGGCATAACAAGAAACAAGATGGGGGCTAAATAGTGTTCAAAACTGGAAGGTGCTGGTGTTAAGATGATTACTAATTAATCTAATGGTGGAAGTAAGGGGAAGCCTGTTTAGGCATGAAGTGTCTAGAAAGTAAAATTTGTTATCGTATGATACTACCCTAAGTATTGAGAATGACAGCACTGAAGAGATGATAATAAAAATATGCAACAAAAAGGGATGGAAAAATATGAAGGAGCAATTTGATCGAAAAGAATAGAGAAGCACTGAGAAGAACATAAATCTGTGAGGACAGAATGACAAGATTGTGTGTGTGAAATTCAATTAATTTACAAAGTGATAGTAGAGGTTTATAAAATCACAAGGGGCATGGATCAGATAACTAGACAAATAGACAAAGTCTTTTCCCTGGGGTGGGGAAATCCAGAATTATAGGCCATAGGTTTAGAGTGAGAGGGGAAAGATAAAGGAGGGAATTAAGACGCAACCTTTTCATGCAGAGAGTGGTACGTGTATGGAATGAGCTGCCAGAGGAAAGGTGGAGCCTAGTACAATTGCAACATTTAAAAGGCATCTGGATGGGTATGTGAATAGAAAGCGTTTGGACGGATACATCTGGTTGGCATGGACGAGTTGGACTGAAGGGTCTGTTTCCGTGCTGTACATCTCTATGACTCTGACTCTAAAAGGTCAGCTCACTGGACTCCTCACAACATTCCATATTAAGATTGTGGGGCATTGTGACAGTCCATAATACAAGTAGCGCTGAGAAAAGATAAAGGAAAAGACAACAGCTTGATGCAGAAGGTCAAGCTTCACAGGTTCTCATAAACACTGCATGAGAATGTAACATCAATTATATAAGGAGTCACAGAGCTGACTCGTACACTCAATTTAACAAGCTAAACCAGGTAACTTAAAGGACAAAGTGGAGGAAACTAACAATTTCTACTTCTAGCAGTAGTTACTCTTTGCACCTTTAACAATTATAAACACGAAGCACTTAGTAGTTAGGAGTTCAGCAGGAAGGAGCGCTAATTCCTGAGCAGAAGTCAGCACCTGGTAATAAGGAGGTTTTCTTGTCCATGTTTAGCCTGATACCACAAGCTTTCACTATCTCGAGTCAACATTGACTTCTCCCAGGGCTTCAAATGTATGCAAATATAGTCTGAGTCAAGTAAGAGATGCCTTTGGTTTGTTTGAATAGAGTCAAATCCAATGTTTGCTTCCTTGAACTGAAACTACTTTCTGACTGTGTAAATAAAGATTTTCTATAATTAATGTATATTTTGAAATAAAAACTCCTAATTGTAAATCACTATACCACAGTGCAGGCAATACATTCCAAAGAATTGTATACTAAAAATTAAAGTTACTCCTGCTGTAATTTGAACAAATATGATGTTTGAATCAAAATTATAAATGAAATGAAATTCTACACCTCTGTGTGCACTGAAGCAGAGTACTCTTCATCGTCAGCAAGACTGAAACATATGACAGATAAATGTGCAAACAAGCTGGAGATTGAAAAGAAAGAGATAAGACAGTCATGTACTGCATGACAAATAGTAGGCATATGGAACATCAATGTAGCAAAATAGAGCAGCCAGAGAAATAGACCAAGTATAATGCTCAAGTAAATTGCCTTGATGTACTTTTCTACATTCCAGATGTTGCGTTAATATATATGGACCAAAAATATGGTTAAATAAATAGGCATAGAGAAAATTAGCTAGTATTGTCACTGATCCCTATCCCTTCATCAAATCCGAGCCACGAAATTACAAGTGGAAAGTAATCAAAAGGCAAATTCAACAGCTAAACTATGTTAGAAGCAGTTAAAACTGCTTCAGACAGTGAAGAACATTGGCTCAGAGATCTACTCCTCTTTGAATAATGCAACAGAACTTGTTAAGGCTTCCCAAAAAGGCCAACAAGACACCTGTTAAATTTAAAATGGTATACCTGTAACAACACTGGTGGTTTTTTTAGATAGACAAAGATGCACAAGAGTGCACATTAAATTCAGCATTTGTTTTGAAGATTAAGCCAAGAGGTCACAAGCTTTAGTTAGTCAAATGGACAGCTTAGGACTCAGATGAAGACAAAATGATGGAATTGATATCGGAGGTGTAGAGGCAAAAACTCAGGAAAGATTCATCTATAGGGCACTTCAATCCATGACTGAATGCTTCCAGGATGCACTATTTAAAAGTCAAAAACATCTTCCAGCCATCACCTCTTTCCTTGCTGGTTTACACTGGTTCCCAGTTAAATTGAAATGGAGTTTTCAAAATTTTTTTTGTCGCTGCTTCGTGTCCAGACTGCCCCTAAATCACTGCAATCTTCTCCAGTGCTACAATCCTTGAATTTTAATCTCTTGAACATTCTACTTGCTCCACTTCTGGTGGTTAGGACTTTAAACGCCTGAGCCCCAAGATTTGGAATACCCTCTTTAAATCTCTCGAGCACATTTTTTAAATTTCTGAGATGCCTCTTAAAACCTACTGCACTGACCAAGCTTTTGGTCACCTATCCTCATATCTCATTTCGCACGATGCCACATTTTACCGCACTACACATTTGTAGAGCACCCAGAGACTCAAGAGGTTCTACACAAACTGAAGTTTCTGCTGTACAACTCAATGATTCTTCAAGGACAACCCATATTTCAAAGGCTAAGAACTACATTCCACTCTTCCCTGCATTCCACTACCCGCTTTGTTTAGTTCAACTGTATTCAAAATGGTTCCAATTAAGTTTGAGTTACAGGCGTCAACATGTGAAATCTTAACCAGTATACTTTCATTGCATATTTAAATGCTTACAGACCTTGCAGAGTTTCATGTAGTATCACCAAATTCTTTCATATGCAAGACAAACAGAATATGACCACCATTGAAAGATTCAGAGAACACACTGATGCCTGTACTGTACCTTAAGATCTCTGTGCATTAATCCTTTGGTGTGCAAGAAGCAGACAGCATCCGCCATCTGTAAAAATATTTTTAAACACTCAGTCCGGTCCCGGTCCTCAATCTGACATCGGCCATTCATCCAGTCTTTCAGAGTCTCTTTCCTGCAGAGTTGCATCTGAATGTACAAGTAAACTTTAGGTGAGTTTGATTTTGCTTTCTCCCCTGGTTCGTGACACTGGCCCAGATTTAATGATGTGGGTCTTGGTGGAGAACGCGATAAAGCATCACTGGAAACCAGACCCGCAGTTCCACTTGCCGTCTCTTCCCGAGAAACGGTAGTTTGTCTCCCACCACTGCTTCTATTGTGACACAAGGGTGCCAAGTCCAGTGTATGCTCAGATGCTTGGTCACAGCCAGAATCTTCAAACACCACATCAAAGGATGTGGTCCTGTCCTCCTTCACAAGACTGCCAGCAGCTGAAGGGAATGATTCAAAGGAATGTGCCAGCTCAGAATTGCCTTCACTTTCACGCTCAGACAGAAGACTATCCTGGTAACACTGGGGCTGTTCCAGAGACTGGCTGAAGTCTGTATGCAGGTCCAAACACACACATGGCTCTGAAGACGACGTCTGATTGGCAGTGATCACAGAGTAGGAACTAAACTTCACCGAAGACGAACTACCCAAACAGGTTGCTGCAATAGGAAGCTTTAGACGGTTCACAGAGGGAACATCTGGAGAACTCGCTGGCCAATCAGTGCTGGAAAAGTTAAGGCAAAAAACAAAATGAAACAAGGTTTTCATGTCTGATAATTAAATCATATCACAAATTTAAGGAATAATATTTCTGGTATAAAAATTAACATGTGGGAACTAAATGATATTAAAAGATGAAACAAAGGTAAGACAGGAGAAAAAGCTTTGCAGACATGCCCATCTAAACACAAGGTTACATATTTAATCACAACCTATTCCTGGATATGGATTATGCTGAAAAACCAAAGATTTCAATGGATAGCAGATATAGGTTATGATGACAGGACAATATTTAGTATAGCTGAATGCAATTATCTGGACATCAGATAGGTATATAGATTTAGAGTCTAAATAGCGAGTAATACATTATATGAACAAGGAAATTTAGTGATCAAGGCAAACAAACCTATTTAAACAGTTAGTTGCAAAAGGAAAAAGAAAATGAGATGCTAGAGTACACAAAGTAGCAAACAAGTGCTACTGTGATCATAAATAACATGAAGATGACATGTGACAGTATACCAAGTTCTGGATACTTTTACCTGAGAAAGATACACTGGGAGGAGGTTCAACAATGATTCATGGGTGATACTGCAATGAAAGGACTGAACTATGAAAAGGCAACAGATAAACATCAGTTGAGTTTGTTAAACTCGAGACAAAGATCAAGGAGAAGTCCAACTAAACTGCTCAAAACATGGAGAATTGACAGAACAGATAAGGACTGGCTCTTTCTCTGGAAGAACTCAATAAGTCGGTATAGTCTTAAGACTTCAGTTAAGGCAATTAAAAATAAATTGAAGAAAATATTCTTCCCACAACAAGAACACAGGAACAAAAGTAGGCCATTCAGTCCCTTGAGCTTCCTCCACCATTCAAGAAAATCATGGCTGATCTGTGGCCCAACTCAATACCCTGCCTTGGGCCATATTCCTCAATGCCTTTGCTTAAAAGCTCATCTGTCAGATCTAACAAATGAATTAGCATCAACAGGTATTTGAGGACCATCGTTCCAAACTTGCATTACTGAGTGGAAGTGCTTTCCAACATCTCTCCTGAATGACCTGGCCCTAATTCTTAGATGATGTTCCCTCATTCTAGAATTTTCAACCAGTGGAAAAAGTTTACTTTTATCTTCCATTTTATCGTGTAAATATCCTGAAGATCTTGATTAGATTGTTCTCTAAAATTTAGAAGGTTAAGGACAATGTGTAACTTCTCCACATAACTTAACTCCTAAAGTTCAGGCATCATCTTGTGAACTACATTGAACTCCCTCCAAAACCAAAACGTCCTTCCTAAGGTGTGGTGACACCTGATCTGCTTACAGTACGATGAAACAGAGGGTGTGAAACACTTTCAGTGTCACAGACAAAGTGCTAAAAACAAAGAGGTATTTACTTGGGAAGTTAGAATACAGAAAAGGGATGTAGATAAACAAGAAATTTGGGCTGAAACCATGGGCCATATTAAATACTCTCCATCTGTTCTAGAGTGGGGGGGGGGGGGGGGGGTGGCTGGAGGAGAGAAATAGACCAATCCATTAACTTGGCTGTAAGCCACGCAACAAGTGACAGTCAATTCAGAAGAGCATATTCAGCTGCACTTGATGACCACGAGCACTGGAGTCAAGGAGAGATTTAGTCTGCCAATTTACCCTTCATCTTTCAGCAGTTGCTTGTCCATCTCCTCCTGCCAGCCTTCAGGTGGTGTCTCCAGCCAGGAGTTGAAATAACGGACGATGCCCGGATGCTCCAGCTTAGCCAGTGCCTTTACCTCCCGCATCACCTTCTCCCGTGCTTGATCTCTGTGGAATTATGAAGTTAATAAAACTCAAGACCATTCCCTAGGCAAATAACATCCTCTGCCTTTAGAGAAGTAAAGAAAATAATTTCAATATCGCACTTGGATATCAAATCACAGGACTGTCAAAGCTCCAAACTGAACATACAGCAACACATAGCTGAGGGAAATCGGTGTACTGAAATATAATTTGTTCTCAGGATGTGGGCATTACTGGCAAGATTAGCATTTATTGTCCATCCACACTGGATGAATTTTACAATACCTTGAAGTGGAGAGTTAATCAGTGATGTAGGACTGGAATTATGTTAGAACAGACTGCATAAAGAAGGGAGGATTCTTTTCCTAATGGACATTAGTAAACTAGGCTTTCTTTTGTCAGAGAATGACAATAGAACATTGTATTGGTCACTTTTACTGATAGCAGCTTTTTAGTTCAGATTGTTAACTACATTACACTATCCATATTCAGGCCTTTCTGCCTCTCAAACCTGCTCTGCCAGTTGATAAGAATGTGGTCTTACGTTTTATGCACCCAATCGGATACCTTTTGATTCACTTTCTGGGCCTACCATGTGTGTGCATGATAGAAATGCAAGTACCCTTAAGAGCCAATGAGTACAGGTCCGTTGAAGGAGGTCGTCAGAGACTAACGGAAAACGTTTTTGCAACAAAACTTTGCAAACATTAGCATACCGATTCGGGAGTCGTATCCTCTTGATAGCGTAATTACAATCGTCAACTTTGTTTTTTGCCTCGAACACAACACCAAATCCTCCACGTCCAAGACACTGGACCAATTCAAAGTCAGTAAGGCATCTGAAAAAGAGGTTTATCTGCATTAATTATACCACTGGCATAGTTTTTCCATTGCTATACATGTTAAAAACCAAATAACTAGGGGAGTCCAAACTAGACAGTATAGGTTTAAGCTGAGAAGAGAAAAGTTTGAAAAGGGACCCGAGGGGCAATTCTTTCAGAGGACGGTGAGTGTGTGTGGAACAAGGTGGGGGAGCTGGAAGTGGAGGTAGGTACCATTACAACATTTAAAAAAGGTGTCTGGATGTGTACGTGAATAGGAAAGGTTTAGAGGAATATGATCCAGATGCTGACAGGTGGGACTAGATCAGTTTAGGATATCTGGTTGGTACAGATGAGTTGGACCAGAGGGTCTGTTTCCATGCTGTACAACTCAGACTCCATAAACTGGTGAGAAGATTCAAAATTATACATCCTCTGAATTAAGCATTCTCACAAAGGAAATGAATTAAAAAATAAATTGGACTACAAGAACAATATTAGGCTATTAAGCTAATCAAGCTTAATAAGATCCTAATAAACAGGAATAGGCTATTGGCCCATGAAGCTGGCTCCATCATTTAAAAGGACATGGTTGACCTGATTGCGATCTTAAATCTACTGTCTCACAATTAAGTCTTGGCATGCCTGTACCTCAAATCGCATTTTCCCACCTTTGCTTCACACTGGTTTTTAACAAAAAAAATCTGTTCATCAAGTCCTGAAAAGCTCTCCAACATGAGGTGAAGGCAGTTCCAAATATCTTAGTGCATGAAGACCTTCTTGGTGACCTCCCAAGTGGCCGGAATATAATTAAGGTTACATCCCATTGTCCACCCATTGTGGCTTTTCTGTATTTGTTCTACAGAAGCCTCTTATAATTTGAAACATCTCAGTTAGCTTACCCTCAAGCCTTCTGAATTCAAGGGTGCAAGTGTTTGGATCATTGGGATTTCTTCAGCGGCAGAAAATACCTATTGAAAAGGGATGGTTTTCACCTGAACTGGAAAGGGACCAATATCTGGTGAAGATATTTGCTAGCTCTATTTCAGGAGACTTTAAAATAGTGGGGAGGGTGGTTCCGAAGTAACATGAAAACAGAAGGGCAGAGGAGGATGGCACTGAATCAAAAGAAAGAGCAAGTCAGTTAGAAAAGGCAGACAAGAGCAAGTCAAGACACCAAGATAACTCTGAAGAATTAAACTGCATTTATTTCAATGTAAATGGGAAAAGCTGATGGAATCAGGATACGGGTGGGAATATGGACTGGGACATCACAGCTATTACAAAAACATGGGTGAGAGAAGGCCAGGACTGGCAGCTCAATGTTCGAGCACCAACAGGCAGTAAAACTCCAGGATTGGCAGCTCAATGTTCGAGCACAGACAGGCAGTAACACACCCCCGACAGGCATTAACACACCCCCGACAGGCATTAACACACCCCCGACAGGCATTAACACACCCCCGACAGGCTGTCGGAAGGACACAGACGAAGGCAAGAGAGGAAGGGTAGGGAGTTTTTGATTAAGGAAAACATTACTTGGAGATGATATTTCTGAAGGATTGGCCAGTGAATTTGGTAGAATTTGGAAATCAGAAAGGGATTATTGCCTTGACGAGTATGTACTACAGGCCCCCCCAGTAGTCAGAGGGAAATTGAGGAGCAAATATGTAGAGAAATCTTAGATATATGTAAGAATAGTAAGGTTGCAACATTAACTGGGTCTGCCATTGAGTTAGAGGGTGGATGGTGAGGAATTTGTTAAGTTTGTTCAAGATCATTTTCTTTACCCATATATACCTACTAGGGGAGGAGAAAATGTGACCTTCTCTTGGGAAATAAGGCAGGGCAAATGACTGAAGCGTTAGTAGAGGAACACTTTGGCACTAGCGATCAAAATTCTATTAATTTTAAAATAGTTATGGAAAAGGATAAGTTAAAATGTTTTAACTGGCAGTAAGGCGAATTTTAAATGGTATGAGACGGGAAGCTCCAAAAGTTGATTGGAGCAGATTATTCGCAGGTAAAGGGACAACTGACAAGTGGGTGGCTTTCAAAAGTATGATAACAAGAGTTCAGAGGCATTATGTTCCTGCTCGGGTGAAGGGTAAGGCTGGTAAGAAAAGGGAGCAATGATGAAGAAAGATATAGCTTTCTTCTATAATGCGCATTCTGTTAACATAAATTCGCTGTAACTAGGAGAAAGTGAGGGCTGCAGATGGAGAGTCAGGAGTCAAAAGGGGTAGGATTGAAAAGCACAGCGGATTAAGCAGCATCCAAGGAGCAGGAGCTGAAGGGCTTATGCCTGAAACAACAACTCTCATATTCCCAGATGCTGCCTGACCCACTGTGCTTTTGCAGTACCATCCTTTTTGACTCAAATTCACTGTAATAATATTGATGAATTGGGGACATTGTTTCTGAAGTGCAAACTTTTAAAACATGTATTGGTTGTAACATTACTACATCACCAACGCTTTAAGCACGGTTTCTAAAGCACAATTTTTTAATAATGCAGGATTACACAAGAACGCAATCATCGTGTTACAGAAGAACTATCAGTATTGAAGTCCTGGTCAAGACTAAGCAAGAGTCATACATTGGATATAGATAACTGGGATGAAATCACAGATATGACAGGCAACATTTTTTTTGAAAACACAGTGGGTCATGTGTGCAATAAACTTCCAGAGGAAGTGGTGGATGCAGGTACAGTTACAATATTTTAGAGAGACTTGGCCAAGTTCATGAATAAGAAATGCTTGGAGGGATATGGGCTAAGTGCAGGCAGGTGGGACTAGTTTGGTTTGGGAATGCATTCGGCATAGACTAATGGGTCTGAAGGGTCTGTTTCCATGCTATACAGCTCAAGGGCATTTAAGGCAGAGCTTTGCGAACTACCAGTCTTCAATTTTTGTTTAAGTTCATTCCTACATACAAAGTGAGCATCATTGACAAAGCCAGTATTTATTACTTATCAGTAACTGGCTTGGAGTCACTTTCTTTGACAGTTCTCATAATGCAAGTACACCACATGCTACTAAGGAATGGCATCTGGGAGCATGACCCAGTGACCGTAAAAGGAGCTATATTTCCAAGTCAGGATGGTTGCATGTCTTAGAGACGAACTTGCGTCCGACTGTGTTCTAATACCTTTATGCTTCAAAGCAGCAGAGTCTGTGAGTTTGGGAAGTGCTGAAGTGACCACAACAAGTAGCTGCAGTGTATCTTGTAGATGATACACACTGCTGCTACTAATGTTTTTTTGAGAAGATTTGTAGCTCAGGTTGATGATAAGTATGGAAGTTAGCTCGCTGAGCTGGAAGGTTTGTTTTCAGATATTTCTTCACTATACTAGGTAACATCAGTGGAGTCTCTGGTGAAGTGCTAGTGGTATGTCACGCCTCTATTTATAGGAGAAAGTGAGGACTGCAGATGCTGGAGATCAGAGGCAGGAGTGTGGTGCTGGAAAAGCACAGTAGGTCAAGCAGCCTCCGAGGAAGCGACGAGGTGGTGTGTTGTCCAGTCAAAGTGGTGTCTTTCTTTGTCTGTATGTATAGAAACTAGTGATAGTGGGTCATGTCTATCGGTGGCCAGTTGGTGTTCATGGATCCTGCTGCTAATGTGCATTAGGGCAGCACAGCTGCCTCACAACTCCACGGTCCCAGGTTCAATTCCAGCCTTGGGCAACTCTGTGTGGAATTTGCACATTCTCCCTGTGTCTGCGTGGGTATCCTCCAGGTGCTCCGGTTTCCTCCCACAGTCCAAAGATGTGCAGGTTAGGTGAATTGGCCAAGCTAAATTGCCCGTAGTGATAGGTAAATCAGTCAGACGGAAATGGGTTCGGGTAGGTTACTCTTCAGAGGATCGGTGTAGACTGGTTGGGCCGAAGGGCCTGTTTCCACACTGTAGGGAATTTAATCTAATCTAGTCTAGTGGAGGAAGGAGTGAATGTTTGTTACCAAGCCTGGGGCATCGATCAAGCACTGTTCTCGATGTGTCAAGCTTGGAATGTTGTTGGAGCTGCATCCATTCAGGTAGGTGGAGATTATTAAAATATAAGAAGGATTGCAGCTATTGTCTTGACTGATCTTTGTCATGAAATATGGGGGGGCGGGGGGGGAAGCAAAAAGATAGTATTAGATGGCCAAACACCTACAGGAGGTAGATAATCAAGCACTAGCCCTCAGAATAGGTCACAAACACCACATCTGGACAATCTACTCCTGACAGCAGTAAGGAACTACATCTTAGTTAGGTAAGCAATATCGAATGCAAGTACACAAGTTATCCCAGGCTAAGTCTGCTACCTTGAAGTTATGATTTGACATATGTAGAAACAAGACAGCTGCTAAGTGACAGACTGACACAGGGAAAGGAGAAGTGCTAAAGTTGTGGAAAGAAGCAAAACCCGAAAAGCCAAACAGAAAGCCACTGATCCAGACCAGAGGGAGATTGAAAACTGCAGACAAGTTAATTCCGGCATTGGAAAGATGCTAGAAACCAGGTGTCATAGCTTAAGAAAGTGGTTGGGCCACTTAGGACTGAGATGAGAATTTTAAAAAAAAACTAAGTATGCAGGTGTGGAATTCGTAGGAAACATTTGAGGCCCAAACATTGAACATTCTCAAGAAGCAGTTAAGAAATAATTCATAACAATAAAGGGATTAAAGGTTATGGGGCAAAAGCAGGAACAGCACACTGTATAGGATGATCAACCATGATTATACTGAATGGTTGAGTAAGCTCAAACAGCAAATAACCTACGCCTATTCTCTACATTTCGAAACCAATATCAAAAGTGAGCAACAGGACATTGAGAAAATCATACTGCAATCATGTTTTTAAAATTCATTCATGGTACGAGGATGTCACAGGCTAAGTCAGAAACTGTCTGTCTCTAATTGTCCTCAAGATAATGTTACTGCCTCCTTGAAATACTGCAGCCTTGGATGTCTGTTCACCTGCTGTGCTATTTGGAAGGGAATTCCAGCATTTTGACCCAGCAATAGTGAAGAAACAGCTTCAAGAAAGGGAAATCATGCTTGACAAATTGCGTTGCATTCTTTGAAGAGATAACAGACAGATTAGATAAATGGAAAATAAGCAGATGTAGTATACTTGGATTTCATTTGTGATAAACTAGGATTGGTAAGGGACAGATGTTGAAGATACAGAAAAAGCTAAAACTTGAAAGAGTACCAACATTGTGAGCTAAAATACCAAGGTGACATGGATAACACACGGACAATGAGACAGGGTGCCACATAAAAAATTACCACACAAGACAATCTCATGAGGTTGCAAGGTAAGCCAACCTTATATCCAAGCTAACAGGAATACAGGTCAATACAAATGGATCACTCTCAGGTTGGAAAACTGTAGCTAGTGCAATGCTCCAGGGTTCAATGTTAGAACATAACAGTATGGTATAGGCCCTTCAGCCCTCGATGTTACGCTGACCTGTGAAACCAATCTGAAGCCCATCTAACCTACACTATCCCATTATCATCCATGCGTTTATCCAATGACCATTTAAATGTCCGTAAAGTTGGCCAGTCTACTAATGTTGCAGGAAGGGCATTCCACGCCCTTACTACTGAGTAAAGAACCTAGCTCTGACTTCTGTCCTCTATCTATCACCCCTCAATCTGAAGCTATGTCCCCTCGTGCTAGCCATCACCATCGGAGGAAAAAGGCTGTCACTGTCCACCCTATCTAAACCCCTGATCATCTTATGTCTTTATTAAGTCACCTCTCTAATGAAAATAGCCTCAAGTCCCTCAGCCTCTCCTCATAAGACCTTCCCTCCATACCAGGCAACCATCTAGTAAATCTCCTCTGAACCCTTTCCAAAGCTTCCACATCCTGCCTATGATGCGTTGACCAGAACTTCACTCAATACTCCAGATGCGGCCGCACCAGAGTTTTGTACAGCTGCAATATGACCTCATGGTTCCAAAACTCAGTCCCTCTACTAATAAAAGCTAACACACCGTATGCCACCTTAACAACCCTATCAACCTGGGTCACAACTTTCAGGGATCTACATACATAGACACCAAGATCTCTCTGCTTATCTATACTACCAAGAATCTTACCATTTGCCTAGTACTCTGTATTCCTGTTACTCCTTCCAAAGTGAATCACCTCACACTTTTCCACATTAAACTCCATTTGCCACCTCTCAGCCCAGCTCTGCAGCTTATCTACGTCCCTCTGTAACCTGCATCATCCTTCGGCACTATCCACAACTCCACTGACCTTAATGTCATCCGCAAATTTACTTACCCATCCTACTACGCCCTCATCTAGGTCATTGATTAAAAAATGACAAACAGCAGTGGGCCCAAAACAGATCCTTGCAGTACACCATTAGTAAATGAACTCCAGGATGAACATTTCGCATCAACCAACACCCTCTGTCTTCTTTCAGCTGGCCAATTTCTGATCCAAACCACTAAATTACCCTCAATCCCATGTCTCTGTATTTTCTGTAATAACCTACTGTGGGGAACCTAATCAAACGTTTTAATGAATTCCATATACACCACATCAACCACTTTACCCTCATCCACCTTTGTGATCACCTTCTCAAAAGAACTCAGTAAGGGTTTGTGAGGCAGAACCTACCCCTCACAAAACCAAGATGGGCATAAATTTTACAATGCTCATGATATGGATGAATTGACTGACTATATAATAGGCAATTTTATTGCTAATTTAAGAATTGATAAAATAAATTAGAAGGAGGAGAATACAAAGCATCTGAAAATGCATCTAAATACATTAAGTGCGTGGACAAAAATGTCAGTTGGGCAAGTATAATATGGGAAACTATGCAAGACTGCGAGAAAAGAAAAGCAGTGCATTACTTAATTGGACAAAATCAACAGAACTCTACACTTCAATGGGTTTTGGGCTTCCTTGTACATGAATTACAAAATCTTCAACCTCTCCCTGCAGCAGGCCACTGTCCCTGCCTGTTTCGGGAGGGCCAACATCATGCCTGTGCCTAAGGATGCTCATACAGCATGTCTCAATGACTACCGCCCAGTGGCCCTAACTTCGGAGGTCATGAAGCGCTTTGAAAGGCTGGTCATGGCATTAATCAACTCCAGCCTCCCCACTGCTCTGGTTCCACTCTAATTTGCCCATCGGACCAACAGATCTACATAAGATGCCAAACCACTTGCCCTTCAATCCTCCCGAGAACATCTTGACACCAAGAACAGCTACGTAAGAATCCTACTCATTGACTACAGTTCAACATTCAATACTATTTTCCCCTTGAGACTGATTACTAAACTTAGTGATCTCTGACTAAGCCCCACTCACTGCAACTGGATCCTCAGTGTCTTGACCCACAGGCCACTATCAGGGAAGACTGGGGACAATATTTCACCCTCACCCTCACTCAACACTGGCCGGCAGCATTCTCAAAGATCCATCCCACCCTGGCAATGTTTTTCTACAACCTTTACCATCGGAGAGAAGATACAGAAGCCAAAGCACACGCACCAGCCAGTTTCAACCCTAATGTTAGAATACTGAATGGACTCTCAAACTCTTAGCATTCGACTGTAACTGTGTTTTTGTTTTGCCGCTGCTTTCCTATTATTTACTTATCTGTGCTATTTAACTAGGTGATCTACCTGTATTGCTCGCAAGACAAAGCTTTTTCTTGTGTTTCAGTACACATGATAATAAATTCAATTCAATTCAAATTCTGTACACAGGTATAGCAAGGAACTAAGTGGAATTAATACTGACACTTATTGCATAGGGAAGAAACAGTGAAGGATAAACTTCAGGAAGTTTTGCTACAACCGTACTGGGCAATGATGAGATTGCATTGAAACCTACACTGCTTTGGTTTCCTTAAGGATGTTTATATTTGCATTGGAAGCCATTTATAAAAAGGTTCACTTGGCTGACTCTGGAAATGAAGGAATTGTCATATGAGGAAGAGGTTCAGCAAGTTGAGCCTAGGAGAGGTTCTCTCATTGACACAAATATGATTCTGTAGAGGCTTGAAGGATAGGCCCTGTACAAATTGATCCAGGGGGCGGGCGGAAAGAAATAGATGACTGGCTAAAGCCAAGAATTTTTTTGACGTTATGCATTTAGCAGTTAACTCCATTGTCGCTTGAACTTTAGGGACAAGTGAAGGGTGAACATACTGAATTCAAAGGATGGTACATCTGACTGTTAGGATAGAAGCCTGTCCTCAGTACTGCGTTGAGGACAGGCTTCTCCATGTGCTTAAGTTTTGGGCAGGGACAAGAAACAATAATTTTTGATTTAAAAATGGGTCAAGGCAATGACCAGAAGCAGATCCAAGTCAATATCCCCTTATCAAAATTCAATATGCATGTTCACTAATGTGGAAGTCTAATTCACGTTGGCTACACCATAGGAGCTGGACACCTTAGCCTATATTTGCTTGGGAAGCATTCATCACAACAAACACACCTCCAGGCACACATACCACCAATACACAATAAAGTTTAAGACTGTTTTTACCTGGACACATAGTCAGCAGTCCCACTGCAATTCATCAACTCAACCTTAACTTCTCCCACAGGCACCTCACTTGTGCTGTTAGTCCGACACGGAGACTCCAATTCTTCCCTTTTCTGCACAGAACAGACAACAGTGACAGGCCACTGTCTTAGCCAATCTTCATCCTGCTACAGAGGGATGGCATCACATAGCAAGCTTGGTAAATTGGAGATATAATCTGATGTGGAGAAAAATTTTTATTGAAACGTCGGATTCTGAGGAGCTCGACAGGGCAGATGTTAAAAAGGATATTTCTTCCCATTGGAGAATCTAGAACTATGGCAGCCAGTTTAGTAATAATTTAAGATAGAGAGGAGAAGGAATTTCTTCTCAGGTTTCTTAGTCAATGGAATGCTGTTCCTCACCGAGCAGTGGAAGCTGGAAAAATGGATAAATTTGGAAAGATTTTGTTAGGCAAAGGAATCCAGGGTCATGGAATGCAGAAGGGGAGGCCAAAATCTTATTGAATATATTGCACAAACCTTATATATTTCCAGAAAGCATTTCATAAGGTGCCACACAAAAGGTTAAAACAGAGACAAAGAGAAATTACTTCTCTCGAATGTCATGATTCTTTGTGGTGGCTGCTGAGAGATTGAGTAAATTTGAGGAGATGGATGATATTTTAATTAGTAATGGGTTGCAGAATTATGGAGAGTGGTCAGGAAAGCTAAGTCAAGGCAAAGAGGAGATCAGCCACAATTGTATCAAATAGCTGACAAAGCCTTCTCCTGCCCTCGTTCTTAACTCTTATACCAGGATGATCAGGAATGACCTAACTGAATGGCAGAGAAGACTTAATAAGCCAAATGGCCTTCCCCTTCAAATTGTTATGATCTTAATATTAGGTATTACCACAGTTTAGGACATCAGAGGCTAAGGGAATGACCATCAGCAGTGGAGCGATGGAAAATCAGGAATACATCAAAGCTGAGATCCCAACAGGCTGCAGAACTGAAGCATTTTCCAGCGAGACAGAGGGACATGGTCAGGTTTGCTAGGGAGGAGGGGAAAATATTGCAGATGAGTGAATCAGACTAAACCAGAACATCAGCTGCAAAGCACTCAACCATCAAGAATAAAGGCAGATAAAAGGGTGTCCCCTTGTGCTTTTCGGCCTCACACAATCACCGAAACTATTTTTAAATAAGAATTTGCAAAGCCATCTCTTTAAGAATGGAACCTTTTAAATCAGAAGCCTCCAACCAAAATAGCCCAACTGAAGAGTTTACATCAAAATATTGAAAAGCAAGAATTGAACATTGACACAGTCTAAGTATAATTGTTGTAAAATAATTGCAACAGTAAGAGTATATTTAGTGAAGGTGGATATAAAAGGAATAATTAGATTCCAGAAAATAATGTAAATGTGCATCTTTGTCCAGAGTTAACAAAAACAGCAATAAAATCACTTTATAGATTGACTTGCAGCACATACCCTGACTGAAGCTGGATATCGGATGAGTTTATGGACCACATAAGTGGTTGCAACAATGCAGCCAAGGATGGTGAAAGCAATTTCCCTCCACCATTCCAGCAGGAGAATGGGGTCCTTCCTTGTGATTTTCTTCTTGGTCCTTGTTGAGTCAAAGAATTTGATGGAAACCTGGGTGCCACGCTTGTTTTTCTCTCGCACATAGTAAGGCAAATGAAAACCATTATCTGCCAATACAAACACAAAAAGGAGTCACAAATTCAAGTTCACCTCAACCACTACAGAGCCATGTTCTTGTTCACAATAATTCCCATTCATACAGTATCCCAGTTTCCTTGATCTAACTGACCCCTGGGTTGACATGAATTCTATAATTCTCAAAAATCAATATGGCCTCACCTGCCCTGTTCTTTAAGGTTTCTCAACAAATTCTGACCTTTTGGGATGCTCAGCGCTGCTACCGCATAGCTCCAGGGACTTGGTTTGATTCCAGCCTTGGGCGACCGTCTGTGTGGAGTTTGCACATCCTCCAGGTGCTCCGGTTTCCTCCCACAGAGCAACGGATGTGCAGGTTAAGTGCATTGCATGAACTGCTACTATGCTCAACCACAACCCTTCAATGTGACGATTAATCTTAAAGAATGCAGGAAGAATTCAGACTTGCTTTCTAGTACTTATAACTTGTCTCCAAACAACCTCTGCTGTTCCACACTGAAAATAATGGGGATTTTACCATCTTCATTCATTCACAGATACGGATGCTTATGGCAAAACTGGTATTTATTCCCCAGCTCGAATGCTGAGGGGTCTGGGCCTGCGTGTACTACCAATTTGATACATCTAACTGCTTTGTTAAGGTACTTCACAAGTTAGTTAAGAATCAATAATGTTGAGCTTTGGAACTCTTTACCACAGAGAGCTGAAGGGGTAAATTCTGGGTGTATACTTAAGGCGGAGATAGACTCTTGATCTGTAGGGAAGACAGATGTTTGAGGAAAATGGCTGAGAGAAAAGCTGGATCAGCCATGATCTTATTGAATGGAAGAGGCTGGTTTGAGGGACCAAATGACCTGCCCTGTTCCCATTTCTAATGATATTGAGTGTGGGGATTTGAGTTACACACAGTAAGGACAGCAAAACTGCACCAAAAACTCATCTGTGCCATTCTGACAGCTTCATGGATACTCTTACTGCCAACAGAGCTTAACTTCAGATATCTGACTTTTGAAACATCATTTCACATGTATGCTTTAAAACTAATCCAAGTGGTCAAGTTTCATTTACGGGATGTGAGCACCCTTTCTCTGAAATTAATCGATGGAAAATAACCATGACATTGTTGCTGGAGATGGCAGAGTATAGACAGGCTACAAACAGGATCGGAAAATTTGAAAAATCACAACAAAAAGACTCAAACTCTTGTTGGAAAGGTTCACAGCTGTCTCTTAAGCAAGTGCTCCCCAGTGTATATGCAATTGTATTTCAGTACAGTCAAGAGAGAGAGAGAACTGGACAAGTCAAAAAGATGAGAACAACTAATCATAGACTTACTTTAAAATACCCCATACTAGGCACAAGTACATACGGTGATTATAGAGGGTCTTAATCATAAACTATATCTCAACATCCTGTTTAGTTCATAGAATACAGAATATATTAGATACAAGCATCTAAACCAAGCTCATTTGCCACCACATATTAAAAGCATCAATAGCACAACCCATTAAAACTGAAGATTTAAAAAGCAGAGTTACTGACAAATCAGAAGTGCAGAATTAGTTAAGATTTTGCTACGTTAACTGCAATTTACTTTTTACCATAGTAAGATGCTTAGTTAGTGGAGACACTTAACTCACCGTACGGATACTGTAAAATTGACAGAGCTCCATTACTATATTCATCATGAGAGTGTCTATCATTGCTGAGACATTTATCATGCTCATCCGACCGAATCAATGCTGGTGTTCGAGCTGGTGAATCTTCCAAACAAAAAAATACAGAGAAGTAAACCTTAGATGACAAGTTGTGGACAGTATTCTCAGGTTCCTCACCTACCCGTCTCATCAGTTAGGTAGCACACTCACCTTTCTAATCAAGCCCACTACAGTAACTGTGCAAATCAGAGAGATCAGTACCTCAGTGGAGCACTGAAAGAGCACAGCAATGTTGAAAGGAACATCTTTCACATTAAATGTTAAACCAAGGATCCTGCCTGCAGTGTCAGGTCAATATATACAACACTACTTGGTAAATAGGACAGTGCTCTCTTCCTAACATCCATCTCTCAACTTATGTAAAAGAAGATTATTCATTTATGTCACTGCTCTTTGTGAGACTTGGATGCAGCATCTCAGACCATCAATAGTCATTGCCAAAGCTGACAGGAGTTCACATTCACAGTAAGCAGAACAAACTAATGCTGGAAATCTCAAACAAAAACACTGTGCTGCAATGGTTGGAAATATTATATTAGATTACTTACTTACAGTGTGGAAACAGGCCCTTCGGCCCAACAAGTCCACACCGACCCTCCGAAGCGCAACCCGCTCAGACCCATTCCCCTACATTTACCCCTTCACCTAACGATACAAGCAATTTAGCCTGGCCAATTCACCTAACTCGTACATTTTTGGACTGTGGGAGGAAACCGGAGCACCCGGAGGAAACCCACGCAGGAATTGAACCCGAGTCTCTAGCGCTGTGAGGCAGCAGTGCTAACCACTGTGCCACCATGCCACCCATTATCTTTAGAGGGAAAACAGTTACAGTTTCTGATGAAGGGTCACTGGATTTGAAACATGACTGTTTTCTCTGTAGAGATACCACCAGATATGGAGCTCTTTCTGGGGTAGGTGAGACCTTTACAAGCAGGATGGTCTTCATCGAAACCAGAGGGGGACCAATATCCTGGGTGGGAAATTCGCTAAAGCTATTCAGGTGCATTTAAACTAATACAGCAGGGGGGATGGGAACCAAAATTGTAGGACAGGTACAGAAGAGGATGCGAGTAGGGAGTTCCAAAATCAAGTTTCTGACACTGGCAAGCGAGAACCTGGCTTGAAGTGTGTGTACTTCAACGCGAGGAGCATCCGAAATAAAGTGGGTGAACTGGCAGCGTGGGTTGGTACCTGAGACTTCGCTGTTGTAGCCATTACGGAGACATGGATAGAGCAGGGACAGGAATGGCTGTTGCAGGTTCCAGGATTCAGATGTTTCCGTAAGAGCAGAGAAGATGGTAAAAGAGGGGGAGGTGTGGCATTGTTGATCAGGGACAATATTATAGTTGTAGAAAGGATGTTTGGGGACTCGTTAACTGAGGTAGTATGGGCTGAGGTTAGAAACAGGAAAAGAGAAGTCAGCATGCTGGGAGTTTTCTATAGTCCTCTGAATAGTCTCAGAGATGTAGAGGAAAGGATAGCAAAGGTGATTCTCGAAGGAGTGAGAGAGGCAGGGTAGTTGTCATGGGGGACTTCAATTATCCAAATACTGACTGGAATCACTACAGTATGAGTACTATAGATGGGTCAGTTTATGTCCAGTGTGCACAGGAGGACTTCCTGACACAGTACGTAGACAGGCCTACAAGGGGCAAAGCCACTTTAGATTTAGCACTGGGTATCAAGCCTGGCCAGGTGTTAGATTTGGAAGTAGGTGAGCACTTTGGAGACAGCGATCACAATTCTGTCAGGTTTACTTTAGTGTACTCCACCGAGCAAGAGTTACAGCTGGGGGAAGGGAAATTACGATGCAATTAGGAAAGATTTAGGAAGCATAGAATGGGGAAGGAAACTGCAGGGGACGAGCACATTAAAAATGTGGAGCTTATTCAAGGAAAGGCTCCTGTGTGTCCTAGATAAGTATGTACCGGTCAAGCAGGGAGGAAGATACAGAATGGGTGAGCCGTGGTTTACTAAGGAAGTGAAATCCCTGATCAAGAAGAAGAAGGAGGCTTATGTTAGGACAAAATGTGAAAACTCAGTTAGGGTGCTTGAGGGTTACAAGTAAGTCAGGAAAGACCTAAAAAAAGAGAGCTCAGAAGAGCCAGGAGGAGACATGAGAAGTTGTTGGCAGATAGGATCAGGATTAATCCTAAGGCTTTCCATAGGTATATCAGGAATAAAAGAATGACGAGAGTTAAATTAGGGCCAATCAAGGATAATAGTGGGAAGTTGTATGGGCTGAGGTTAGAAACAGGAAAAGAGAAGTCAGCATGCTGGGAGTTTTCTATAGGCCTCTGAATAGTCTCAGAGATGTAGAGGAAAGGATAGCAAAGGTGATTCTCGAAGGAGTGAGAGAGGCAGGGTAGTTGTCATGGGGGACTTCAATTATCCAAATACTGACTGGAATCACTACAGTATGAGTACTATAGATGGGTCAGTTTATGTCCAGTGTGCACAGGAGGACTTCCTGACACAGACGTATGTCAGAGGAGATAGGGGAAGCACTAAATAAATATTTTTCAACAGAGTTCACTATAGAAAATGTTGGCGAGGAAGCTACAGAGATACTTGCATCTAGACTAGAAGAGATTGAGGTTCACAAGGAAGGTGTATTAGAAATACTGCAGAGTGTGAAAATAGACAGGTCCCCTGGGCCGGATGGGATAACCATCTAGAAAAGAATAATCTGATCAGGGACAGTCAGCACGGTTTTGTGAAGGGTAGGTCGTGCCTAACGAATCTTATTGAGTTTTTTGACAAAGTGACCAAACAGGTAGAGGAGAGTAAACTGGTTGATGTGGTGCATATGGATTTCAGCAAGGCGTTCGATAAGGTTCCCCACAGTAGGCTATTATACAAAATGCGGAGGAATGGGATTGTGGGAGACGTAGCAGCTTGGATCAGTAATTGGCTTGCTGAAAGAAAACAGCGGGTTGTAGTTGATGGAACATGTTCATCTTGGTGGAGAAAGTGAGGTCTGCAGATGCTGGAGATCAGAGCTGGAAATGTGTTGCTGGAAAAGCGCAGCAGGTCAGGCAGCATCCAGGGAACAGGAGAATCGACGTTTCGGGCATAAGCCCTTCTTCAGGAATGAAGAAGGGGTTATGCCCGAAACGTCGATTCTCCTGTTCCCTGGATGCTGCCGGACCTGCTGCGCTTTTCCAGCAACACATTTCCATGTTCATCTTGGTGTCCAGTTACTCGCAGCGTACCGCAAGTGTCAGTGTTGGGTCCACTGCTGTTTGTCATTTTTATAAATGACCTGGATAAGGGCTTAGGCGGGTGGGTTAGTAAAGTTGCAGACGACATTAAGGTCGATGGAGTTGTGGATAGTGACGAACGATGTGGTAGGTTGCAGAGAGACGAGATAGGATGCAGAGCTGGACTGTGAGGTGACAAATGGAGTTTAATGTGGACAAATGTGAGGTGATACACTTTGGAGGGAGTAACCAGAATGCAAAGTACTGGGCTCTTGGGAGTGCAGATGAGCAGAGAGATCATGTGGAAGGATGTGGAAGCTTTGGAAAGGGTGCAGAGGAGATTTACTAGGATGTTGCCTGGTATGGAAGGAATGTTTTACGAGGAAAGGCTGAGGGCCTTGAGGCTGTTCTCGTTAGAGAGAAGAAGGTTGAGAGGTGACTAATAGAGACATACAAGATAATGAGAGAGTTAGATAGGGTGGACAGGGAGAGCCTTTTTCCAAGTATGGGGACGGCAAACACGAGGAGACACAACTTTAAAGTGAGGGGTGATAGATATAGGACAGATGTCAGAGGTAGTTTCTTTACTCAGAGAGTAGTAAGGGTATGGAATGCTTTGCCTGCAACGGTAGTAGATTCGCCAA
>NC_057710.1:16800322-16801328 GCF_004010195.1 Chiloscyllium plagiosum
AATAGTGTAGGTGGGATGGGCTTCAGATTAGTATGACAGGGCGGTGCAACATGGAGGGCCGAAGGGACTGTACTGCGCTGTAATGTTCTGTCGTGTTTCACAAGCACTGTTTTTATCTCACATTAATTGTATTTTCAAAGATTTAGCAGAACAAAATGGTTCAACACCACCACCTGGTGGACAATATGGTAAATACGCCATTTAAGTCAAGGTCTGCACGCTCCTTGTGTTTAGACAGAGATAAACAGACCTCTTGGTCACTCAGGGTATTGAGGGATATGGGCAGTGGGCAGGAAAAAGTGGAGATGAAGCAAGAAGTCAGTCATAATGAATGGTGAGGTTGGTTCAACAGCACATATGGATTAGTGGTGCTGGAAGAGCACAACAGTTCAGGCAGCATCCAAGGAGCAGCGAAATCGACGTTTCGGGCAAAAGCCCTTCAACAGGAATAAAGGCACTGAGCCTGAAGCGCGGAGAGATAAGCTAGAGGAGGGTGGGATTGGGGAGAAAGTAGCATAGAGTACAATGGGGGAGTGGATGAAGGTGATAGGTCAGGGAGGAGACGGTGGAGTGGATAGGTGGAAAAAGACATAGGCAGGTAGGACAAGTCATGGGGACAGTGCTGAGCTGGAAGTTTGGAACGAGGATGAAGTGGGGGAAGGGGAAATGAGGAAACTGTTGAAGTCCACATTGATGCCCTGGGGTTGAAGTGTTCCGAGGCGTTTTTCCTCCAGGCGTCTGGTGGTGAGGGAGCGATGGTGAAGGAGGCCCAGGACCTCCATGTCCTCGGCAGAGTGGGAGGGGGAGTTGAAATGTTGGGCCACGGGGCGGTGGGGTTGATTGGTGCGGGTGTCTCGGAGATGTTCCCTAAAGCGCTCTGCTAGGAGGCGCCCAGTCCCCCCAATGTAGAGGAGACCGCATCGGGAGCAACGGACACAATAAATGATATTAGTGGATGTGCAAGTAAACTTTGATGGATGTGGAAGGCTCCTTTAGAGCCTTGGAT
>NC_057710.1:16803786-16826790 GCF_004010195.1 Chiloscyllium plagiosum
TCCCCTCGGGGTTCTGGGGGGTGGGGATAGTGACAGTGGGGTCTGTGGGGGGCACGTCAGCAGAATGCAGGTGAGTGGCACTGGTGGGGGCGGAAGTGGTGGTGACCACGGCAGTAGGGGTGGCGGAAGTCACTGAGCATGTGGCATCAGCGATGATGTGAGGGGTCCTTCAAAATAGAAATCGCTGTACCTCAGGAAATAGAAGGGAAGGAATTCAAGTGATTTACAATCACCATGGAAGTGGTGCTGAGCAAATTATTGAAGTTGAGGGCTGACAGCCCTCAAAAACAGGAGGAGACAGAATGCAGAGACCTAAAGGCCAATTAGTTTCATATCTGTCATCGGCAGATGTTAAATGCTATTAAAGACAACTGCAGGGCACTCTAATAAATTCAAGATAATCAGACAGGGTCAACATCGGTTTAGAGAGAAAACATTTATTGGAGTCATGGAGTCAGAGTCATAGAGATGTACAGCACGGAAACAGACCCTTCGGTCCAACTCGTCTATGCCGACCAGATATCCCAACCCAATCTAGTCTCACCTGTCAGCACCCGGCCCACATCCCTCCAAACCCTTCCTGTTCATATACCCATCCAAATGCCTTTGCTTGATTAGTCAGTGAGATAGTTCTTTAAAGAACTAAGATGTGCTATGAATAACAGGAATGACACGATGTACTGTAATTAGATTTTCAGAAGGCATTTGATAAGGTCCTTCATCACGGAGAATATAAGCTCATTGTGTAGGGAGTGACACATTAAAATGGATAGTCGATTAGCCAGCTAAGAGGAAACAGGATAGACAAAATACTCATTTTCTGGTTGTCAAGCTGTATCAAATCATGTGCCACAGGGATCAATGCTGCGGCCTCAACCTTTTATAATTTAAATAAATTATTAGGATGGAGGAATTATAGTTGCTAATGATACAAAGATGGGTCAGAAAATAAAGTTGTGAAGAGGACATAATGAAGTTACAAAAGCATATACACAGGTTAGGTGAGTGGGAACAGACCTGGCAGAGTGTATAACGCAGGAAAATGTGAAATTATTCATTTCGGCAGAAAGAATAAAAATTCATATAATCTAAAATGGTGAGTAATTGCAGAGCTCGGAGATGCATAGGATCCTGGATATTCTTGTGTATGAATCGCAGGGGTTTAGCGTTCAGGTACACCAAGTAATTGGAAAGCCACGTTCATACTACTCCTTTACATGCCCTTGTTTTCGAAGTCTGATGCGAATGAAAACTTCAAATTAATTTTGACTATTTTTGTGCAACATAACAAAAGATCAACTCAAACAACAACCATCTGGATAATAATGACGACATCTGGGCACAATTTTATTGACTAGGTATCCAGAGAGTGCAATCCCAAATTCAATCCCCCAGCCAGGTTCTCACCTGAACAAATCTTTTCAGAATCTTCTAACGTTTCAATGAGATCACTGCTCATTAATTTCAGAGAATACAGGTTAATTGTACTCCGCCTCGCACCATAGGCCAACCCTCTCATCCCAGGATCTAATCTAGAGTTGCAGTTCAAATACTTTGTGCAATTTAGAAGCAAACGGTTAAAGCAAACAGCAAAGAGTGAAGCACAAGACCAGTAATCAACCAACAGGATCCTTGAGTGGTGGTTGGGATATACAATGAAGCGGCTCGTGCGCGCACAGAAGGGGCAATGTGTTGAGAGGAACACAAGCACAAGAGAAAAGACAGGGTGGGAACATCTCTCACAGACAGCAACAGGGAAGGTGCAGCGAGTGAACAGCTTGGGAATTTTGGGTCTGCTTTAGGGGTGTGAATTAAGTTTAATTCACACACTGCTGTTTATTGGGGGGTTGGGAGGTTCTTTTGCTGCAATCAAACACATAAGGAGGAAGACGGGTGAGAGGCAGAGAGCACCCCATAAAAATCAAAAGGCTTCTTTCATAAACTTCAATGTTGCAAAATAATCTGACTTTAGCTAGAAAAGCATAGTACCTACCAATGCTGGAAATCAGAAATTAAAACAGAAAATGCTGGAAGTATACCACAGGTCTAGTATCATCTGTTTGAATTTCAACAGACAGAAGTGATGGGTATTAAAGTTATTTGAATCAGGAATTCACAAAAATTTCTTCAGTGGTTAGCACATGGTATTCACTATCTCAGGGAATATTATAAATGAAAAATCAAGGGAAAGCTAGATCAGGATAGAAGGGAGAAAGAAATAGACCCAAGAGCAAGATGTCAAAAGACACAAACACCAGTAGAGACCAGTGAGGCTAAATGATTGGTTTTTGTGCTTTAACTATAATATACATACAAGAGGCACCGCACTTTACATTGATTTTAGCCATTTTATTTTCTAATAAAAAGCAAATTTAAGAGAAATGCAAGTCAAATAACAAACCTTGGAAATGATCATGGTAATATCATTGGACTAGCAATTCAGAAGTTAATGTTGGAATTCTATCATGGCAGATGGGGGAAAGTTTGAATCAATAAAAAAATCTGGAATGGAAAGCTAATCTAACCGGTGACTGTGTAACCAACATCAATAGTCATAAAAACCTATCTGGTTCACAAATGTTCTTTTGCGAAGGAAATCTGCCATCCTTACGTGACTCCAAACCCATAGTAATATGTCCGACCCTTATATGTCCCAGAGGCAATTAGAGATAAACGACAAACTTTAGCATAGCCAACTGTGGCCACAGCCCATGAACAAACAAAAAAAAGTACTGTAGTAACTTACGGATTAGAGGCTTCCATCTGACATTAGGCAAGGACGCAACTTGGTTGTCCCCGTGGTCCTCAAGGGGGGGCATCAATGGGAATTTTTCACACAGCCTGACAGATGACTGCATGTACAGCTGTCCCTTGTACATGCCTGGAATAGGGAGAGTGAACAAATGCAGTGTTTAGACATGGTAGGAATCTACAGGAGATCAGTCAGCTAGAACATTCACCTTGTAATTTACTTTTAAACTGCAGTTATGTCACCTGACAAAACCTTGACAGGTAAAATAAAGAGATTAAAAACAAAAAAATAGAAGTGTGCTACATTATCTCTCCATTTAAAGTGTAACTGATGTCGTATGGGTTTGGCTCATTATTAGTACTAATACAGAACAGGTCATGGGGAGCTTACCAATCAGCTCTGAATCTCATTGCTCCATTAAATCAACTAGCATACCAAGTAACTCTCCACTGTCACCTGCATTACTTGCACCTTTCCATTACCTCAAATTTTATTTTATTATGCTGTATTTACAAATAATAGCTTGATACTACAGTGTGAAAGAGTGGCACAAGTCAAACCTTTTCATCTTGCAATCATCAGGATTAACTTAAAGGTAAGCAAGCTTGGAAAAAGATTACTGATTGAAATAGCGTGAGAGGGGTACATATTTTACTCATCCTCTTCAGACATGCATGGAGGTGAGACTTCATCTCATGCTGCTAGTTTGCAGCGAACACGAGAGTGATTTTCTCTGTTAGTACAACACTACCACTTGACTTTGCTGAGTACTTCATTTTCAGATGGTGTTTCACTGACGTTTTGGAGGGGGGGGGGGGGGTTGAGCAGTTTATATAATATCCAAGAGTACAGCGTAGTTTGGAGTTGAAGATGGCCACATTTTCCTACGTTAGTGCATCCACCCAGAAAGACACATGTTATCCAAAACCCCAATCATAGCAGCATCAATCGCTTAAATGACTCCATGAGGTATTGCATGGGAGGCAGTGATGTCGTGACAACAGGCTCAAATCCCAAGGCAGATGGTGAAAGTTGAATTCCTTAAAAATATCTGGAGCTAAAAGCTAATCAAATGGCCATGTTGGCACAGTTGATTGTCGGAAAAACTCATCTGCTCTCCACATCCCGATCCCTTATTAGCACTAACCCTAATCAAATTACATTATATGGACTCTGGCTGGATGGCTGGTTTATAATACTGGTTTAATCCCCACACCAGCTGAAGTCACCATGACGCATTCACCTTCTCAACCTTTTTCCTCACCTGACAGATGGTAACCCTCAGGATAAACCACCACCAATGAGTGCCATCCCTACGTCTGTTAAAATTATGGCCTTTACCTTTACATTGTGTCTCCACTTCAGGTGTTAACCAACACAGCATACTGTCATTGTGTGTTTTAATCTGTGTTTCTTTTACATATCGAACTCCTCATTAGCAAAGGAAATCTGCCATCATTACCAGGTCTGGCCTACATGTTACTCCAGATCACAGCAATGTGATTGATGCTGAAATGGCCAAGCAATCGATTCAGTAAGGGGTAACCGTATCCCCACAGAAGAATGATTATTTTTAAAATCTTCCTTGGTTCAGTGGCAGCACCGAAGATCAAATCCCACATAAAAGAATCTTTGTACATCAACCTAAAAGTAACAGGCCTTTTAAGAGAAAGATCACAAGTCTGTGCAAATCACTTCTCCAGAATGCAGTGGTTATTGAATTTATCCAAGGCTGAGTCAGGTAGATTTTTGTTATAATAGTCAAGAGTTATGGGGATGTAGGCAGTCACACAGAGTTGCGATCATCCATGACCTTACTGAATGGGTGGCACAGGCTAGAACAGCTAAATAGCCACCTCCTACTCCCATGTTCACATCTAAATGAGAAATGAAGCAGTTTTGTTTTCTAACAACTCAAACTAAAACTCTAGAGCTTCAGATTTTTGGTAATTTCTTCAAAGGCCCTTTCATTCCCTTTGAAGTTATCAAACAGGACTGAGATTTCTTCCGTAACATCCCACGAGCAATCAAAATCTCATTGCATGAAGAACTTGTAACAATCTTGTGCTAGTGTTTAACTGCAACGTAACCTACACTGATGTGCCACAATCAGAGTGATGCCAAGCTTACTTATATCGACTGCAACTGAACTTCATTCTCTTACCGAGATAGACTCCAGACTCGGACGTCTCTGCTGCTCCTCTTGCGGCCTCCACCAGATCTTCCTCATCTTCTATCTCACTGCTGCGGCTAGCAGAATAGCTGGCATCGTCAAACAGGCTGACCGGGATCACTTCCCCATCCTCCACCAACCAGGCAGATGCCACTGGAGTACAGAACTAACCAGGGAATGGAAGGGATAAGAAGGGTAGTCACAAATCTCTACAAACTGTTTACCTATAGAGCAGCAGAAAATTTCAAATTCAAACAAGTTTGTTTTTCATTAATACAGCTGTGAATTGAAAAATTGTATTGTCACCTGGTGTTCCCACTCCAGTTGGCCACCTCGTTTACTGCTAAAAGACATCACCTTCCAGTCCGACACGGAGACTTTTATGATGCGATCTTTCACAGTGGCACCCTGGTCCCATTCAGAGAATGTCGCCGATCGACCATTCTTACTGCTAGCAGTGGAACTACTCTCAATGTAGTTGATATTCGTTGCTGCATCTCGAATAAACCTTAGCTCGTAGTGCCCAACACTGAAGTTCCATCTTAAAAAGAAATTGCAGAATTTAAAAGGCAACTCACAACAACTTACTTTTATATCTCAAAACTTTTCAAGAAACTTCATCAAATAAACCTTCACGCCAAGCAAATAAGACCATAATAGGTAGGATAGGGTAGTCAAAGCTTGGTCAAAGAGGTGACAGGCTTTAAAGGAGTATCCTTTAAAGGAGACAAGGGGAACAGGCTAGGCAGGAAATTCCAAAGTTTAGGACCTTGGAGCAAGAAACGAAAGAGTGAACAAAAAGGAGAAGTAAAATATGAGACACACAAAAGGCCGAGGTATGGGATGGATGCAGGAAATAGTTGAAGACAGGGAGGAATTTTAAAACAAAGTCAGAATTTTGAAATAAGCTAACATAACCTCTAAGAATATAATCAATTACATTGCAGGTAAGGCAGGCACAGACAAGTTACTGTATATCACCCCTCAAAAGCCAGTTAGGTAATAGTTATAGGTGGCATGAAATGCTGCAGTTAGTTTTGCAATATAGATTTAAAATGATGTGCAAAAGAAACAAGGGTGATGTGAGAAAAACATGTTCACACAGCAGGTGGGTGGGATATAGAAGGCCCTGCCAGGAGTGTGTCAGACGAAGATTCAACTGAGACATACAACACCACACTGGATGACTTCTTTGGCTAGAAATAAGGGTTATTGTGGTGAAGAGTAGTATCCCTATCTCTGGACCAGGAGCCACAGGTTCAAATCCCATTTGCTCCATAGCTGTGTAACAATAGCTCTGTACAGGCTGAATAGAAAAATATCGAGAATATGCAAGGGTTTGGGGAGAAAGCAGGATATTTGCACAGTGTAACTATGCTCACACAAAGAGCTGGTGAAAGCACAATCAGCTGAATAGCTTCCTTCCTCACCGTAACAATTCGGCGATATATTACAAGGTTTCTAAAACAGAAATCAGGGAATCCAAGTAGTGTGGCATTAATGCAAAACCATCTAATGCTTCATTACTCATGGTCTGCAATCAGATTATCCATCTAGATCCCAATTTCTTATTTCTCATGATGCCAGAATTGGTGGAACTGAGTCATGAAAACCAAAATAAACAAGTAAATAGAGGGAGAAATACTTGTTGTCCTCTGTTGTAAAACAACCTCCAAATGGTCCCACATTGTATCAGGACAACAGCAATGAATGCAAGAGTGAACTGCACTCACTTCTCAGCACCAGATCGAGGTCCCACAGCCCTGACAGTTTTCTGCGTACGCTGCAGCAGCAAGATACCCGAATCCTGCTCAGTAGTTTCCTCTTCCCAGCGGCGGCAGCCTGCTGCCGAGCAGATATATCGCATCTGTTCAAGGACATGGGGGAACAGAGAAGAGGAGGAACCTTTTTTAACATTGGTAAGACTACAGAGAAACTCTCACTTCTGGTCACTGCTCTGACCAGAGCTAGACCACAGGCAGAATTGTAGAATTTAAATCTGTCTTAGCTGGGGCCTCAATTCCCACTTCATTGAGAGACAGTGCAGCAGCTGAACTTGGGGCAACCATTACAACGGAGAAGCTCACTTCAGCAATTCGGATCTAATGGAAGGAAGCATTGGCCAAGAGTCTCTTAAGTGGTCATAATGCAGCTCATGTCCCAATGCTAGAATGCATTTATTAGGAGTGGTCACCACAGCTGCCTGATCACACGTACCATTGATTGCATACGATGCATTTTTAAAAATTGCATATACTTAAAATAGAAACAACAAAAAAAAAATTTCCATGTTGTTTTGGTACAAGCCCTACATCAGGAAGGGCTTTTGCCCGAAATGTCAATTTTCCTGCTCCTCGGATGCTGCCTGACCTGTTGTGCACTCTAATCCCCAGCATCTGCAGTACTCACTTTCACCTCACATAGAAACATGTCATTGGAGTTTGATTAAGGGTGCTGCTGTGAGGGGCTCTAGGATTCAACAAATTACAGTTTAAAGCCCCACTATGGCAGACTGGTAACCTGCACTCGGTCAAAGGAATTCAGGAGGAGATTATTTCTTTGGATACCAGGAGTTGATCATCTTGTGCCACTGATTCATGCGGATTGCAGGAAGTCTGAAGAAACAAGCAGCAAGATTTAGGATTTCTCAAGTAGCAGTTCTCTCTCAAGCAAGTTGGGGTCTAGTGTTACAGTGGTAGCGTTCAGGCCTGGATTGAAGTCGCACCTGCCCCAGAAGCACATACAGCAAACTTTGTTTTAACCAGCACTTTATGGACCATCACTCTTGCTAAACCGACAAAAATAATATACCTGAAATAGTGGATGCTTACTGTATTATAATAATCTCCCCAGCGTCCGAGTAGGCAGCTCAGGGCGCAAGTGAGAAGGCTGTCTGCCGCTAAGTTTTATTTAAGGTCAAGTTGCATTATTTAAATAATTTATGCTGTAAATAAAAGCATAATAGTGAGGTGTATACCCCCTGCATTAGGTTGCAATTACTTCACATGTGCTTTTATTTTGCTGTTTGCTGTAATAACATCTCTGGATAGGTTAATTAGAAATATCCTCCCTCAAGCAAAAGCTCTTACTGTCTTTATTTCTGTATTGTTTATAAGAGGCAGCTATTGTATTGTTGATTGACTGAAGCAGACATTATGATTTTAAATAGAAGACTAATGTTCCTTATTTCTTCAGTTGTCTCAGATAAAAACAGGAACATAGGAACAGGAATAGGCTATTCAGCACCTTGAGCCTGCTCCACCATTTATTGAGATCATGGCTGATCTATGGCCAAACTCCATAAAGTTGCCTTGGGCCATACCCCACAATAGCTTTAATCTTATATTGTAATACTTAATTTCAATTAATTACAAAGACGCGTATTCAATTCCAAAAGACCCGTTTAGGAAAATGAATATACATTAGAGGTAACCACTTGTTAATTCTTTCAGAAATTCTACAAAAGGAGTTACATCCACAGGTTGAGTAACCTCACCTTTCCAGTATACGGATCCAACCCATAGCTTGTGTGTGACTTCCCTCCAACCAAGACCACATCATCACTAAATCGGTAGGAAGATTCCAGCAGGGATTCCACTGTAAAAGGAACGGTCTCCATGCTCTCCCGGTCTCTGTCCCATTGGAAAAGATCTCCATCCAGGGACGGAATTATTACTTTATTCCCAAAGACCTGTGGGTAAGTACAGCAATTAGGTACATCGGACATATAGCTGTGGTTGCAGCACCAGGCAAACATAGCACGAGACAACCACAGTGCAAGCTTCAGAGCCATTCGTTCAGTCAAGATAAAGCTCATTGTTCGGTGGCTGTGAATCTAAAGCAACTTTGTCTAACATAAAACCAATACATGGGGAAGAGGGGGAGGGGATGATGGGGAAAAGCAAGAAGGGACGACCAGGAAATTCTTAATCGAAACACCATATCATTAGGATGACAAATGTTAAACTCCTATTCAGGTAGATTTTCTCCAAGCAACCCAACACCACTTTGATTTAGGGAAAGACGAACACTCAGATAAAAGCAAAGTACTGTCGATGAAGATAGCGTCATAGAGATGTACAGCATGAAAACAGACCCTTCAATGCAACCCGGCCAGATATCCCAACCCAATCTAGTCCCACCTACCAGCACCCGGCCCATATCCCTCCAAACCCTTCCTATTCTTATACCCATCCAGATGCCTCTTAAACACTGCAATTGTACCATACTCCACTACTTCCTCTGGCAGCTCATTCCAAACACGTACCACCCTCTGCGTGAAAAAGTTGCCCTGTAGGTCCCTTTTATATCTTTCCCCTCTCACCCTAAACCTATGCCCTCTAGTTCTGGACTCCCCCACCCCAGGGAAAAGACTTTGCCTATTTACCCTATCCATGCCCCTCATAAATTTTGTAAACCTCTGTAAGGTCACTCCTCAGCCTCCGATGCTCCAGGGAAAACAGTCCCAGCCTGTTCAGCCTCTCCCTATAGCTCAAATCCTCCAACCCTGGCAACATCCTTGTAAATCTTTTCTGAACCCTTTCAAGTTTCGCATCATCTTTCCGATGGGAAGGAGACCAGAATTGCATGCAAAATTCCAACATTGGTCTAACCAATGTCCTGTACAGCCGCAACATGACCTCTCAACCCCTGTACTCAATACTCTGACCAATAAAAGAAAGCATACCAAACGCCTTCTTCACTATCCTATCTACCTGCGACTCCACTTTCAAGGAGCTATGAACCTGCACTCCAAGGTCTCTTTTCTCAGCAACACTCCCTAGGACCTTACCATTAAGTGTATAAGTCCTGCTAAGATTTGCTTTCCCAAAATGCAGCACCTCGCATTTATCTGAATTAAACTCCATCTGCCACTTCGCTGCCCATTGGCCCATCTGGACAAAATCCTGGTGTAATCTGAGGTATCCCTCTTCGCTGTCAACTACACCTCCAATTTTGGTGTTATCTGCAAACTTACTAACTGTACCTCTTATGCTCGCATCCAAATCATTTATGTAAATGACAAAATGTAGAGGACCCAGCACCAGTGCTTGTGGCACTCCATTGATCACAGGCCTCCAGTCCAAAAAACAACCCTCCACCACTACCCTCTGTCTTTTACCTTTGAGCCAGTTCTGTATTCAAATGGCTAGTTCACCCTTTATTCCATCAGATCTAATCTCGCTAATTAGTCTCCCATGAGGAACCTCGGAAATAAAAATAAAGTGGAGAACTAGGCAGCATCCATGGAGAGAGAAAAACTGTTCACAGTTTGTGCCTCATATAACCCTTCTTCAGAACTAAGCATGTTATATCTAAACATTCACCACATATTCAAGTTTGGGGATAATATGAATACATGTACATGTAAGAAAAAAGGTAGAGAGAGTCATTGAATATCTGTCTCTAGAGATCGCTATGTTACATAAAGAGTAATTACTATTTTATTTCAAAGTATATACGCCCTGATATAACCAGTGAGAAAGACATTGCCGTGCACAAATCTATGCATTAGACAAAGATAAAAACTACACATCAATAGATTGACCAAATTTGAACATGCAAAACATGAAAACTACAAGTATGCCTAGGTTGGGCTCACTTGCAAAAATAAGAAAAGCACTGAAATGTAAAGTGTATGAAAACATAAACCATACAGTACAGGATGTAGATTGAATCAGTTAGGTCCTGCTAATCACTACAGCACTACATTCTCTCTTCAAGTACACTTTTACAAAATGTGTTATTGGTATTGCTCAACATCACGCATCTCTCAGATTGTCCACGGCTGTTTCTGTGCTATATGCTACTCCAACTGCAGAGTTTGCCCTTTGACAACCATTGATTCCAGTTTTGCTAGATCACCTTCAGGCCATACAGTCAAACATGGCCTTGATGTCAAAGGCTGCTACTTTCATCTCATTCCTGTAATTCGGCTCTTTCATCCATGTTTGAACCAAGGCAGTCATGAAGCCAGGAGCTGAGTGACCCTAACGAAACCAAAACTGGGCGCCACTGAACAGGTTATTGCTGAGCATGTGCTGCTTGACAGCACTAATGATGGCACCTTGTATCACTTCATTGATGAATCGAGAGTAGATTGATTGGACAGTAATTGGTCTGGTTAGATTTGTCCTCCAATGTGCGTAGGACACACCCAGGCAACTATCCACATAGTCAAGTAAATGCTAGTGCTGTAGAACACTGGAACAGCTTGGCTAAGGGTGCAACTCGCTCTGGAGAACAAGCCTTCAGTACTATTGTCAGAATGTTGTCATGGCCCATCGCTTTTACAGTAACTAGTGCCTCCAACCATTTCTTGATATCACATGTCGTGAATCAAATTGGCTGAAGACTGATATCGGTCATGATGGGGTCCACTGAAAGCACCAAGATGGATCATACATTTGGCACTTCTGGTTGAACACTGCTGGGAATACTTCAGCCTATTATTTTGTATTGATATGTTGGACTTTTCTGTCATTGAGGATGAGGATATTTGTGGAGACTGCTCCACCAGTGAGCTGTTTCATCGTCAACCACCATTCACGACTTGCTGCTTATGCTGTTGGGCACAAAAATTGTCCTGTTTGGTAGCTTCAACATGTTAATACCTCATTTTTAGGCATGTAAGGTGCTGACTTGAAGATAGTGGCTGAGTAGGGAATACTGGATTTGATTTATAATTGTCACATGTATCTAGGTACAGAGAAAAGTTTTGTTTTGTACGCAATACAAAATGCATTAGGGTAATAGAACAGAGCAAGGAATACAATGTTACAGCTGCAGAAAGGTACATAAACAGCAAGAAGAGCATTAAGTTTAAAATTTGAGGTCCATTCACAAGTCTAATAACAGCGGGGAAGAAGCTGTTCTTGAATCTATTTGTGTACGTATACAAACTTTTGTATCTTCTGCCGAACAGAAGAGGGTGGAAGAGAGTATAATTAGGGTGGGGGTGGTCTTTGATTATGTTGGTTGCTTTCCTAAGGCAGCAGAAAGTATAGATGGAGTAAATGGATGGGAGGCTGGTTTGCATGATTGACTGGACTTTGTTCACAATTCTGTAGTGTCTTACAGTCTTGGGAAGAGCAGTGGCAAAAACACATGATCCAGATAGCTGCATCATAGAAGGCATTCTATAAAAAATATCAAGAGTTCTTCTGGGCATGTCAAATTTCCTCAGCATCCCAAGGAAGTGGATGTTGCTGTGCTTTCTTGACCACTGCACTGACTTGTGGACCAGAACAGATTTTTTGGTGATCGTCAGTCCCAGGAACTTGATGCTCTTGACCATCTCCACCTCAGCACCATTGATGCAAACAGGGCCATGCCCTCCACTCTGCTTCCCGAAGTCAATGACCAGTTCCTTCATTTCACTGATGTTGATGGAGAGATTGTTGTCTTTCCATCATGCTACTAAGCACTCAACCTCCTTCCTGTATTCTGCCTTGTCGCTGTTTGAGATCTGCCCTACAACAGTAGTGTCGTCAGCAAAGCTGTAAACAGATATGCCGGGCTATGAGTACAGTTCTGCCACTGTAAGTGGCCCACAGTGCCTCAAATGCCCAGGCTTGAGTTGCTAAATCTTTTAAGTCTGTTCCATTTCACATACAACACGATGGAGATTATTTGCAATGTGAAGGCAGAACTTCATCTCCAGGAGGAGCGTCCAGTGGCCACTTACCGATGCGTCTGTCCATGACTGTATCTGCCCATTAGTAAGGATGATGTCAAGTACATTATCCCCTCATGTTGGTTCCCTCATCATCTACCACAGACCCAGTCTAGCAGCTATGTCCTTTAGGACCCACCAGCTTGATCAGTAGTGCTGCTATCAAACCCCTGCTGGTGATGGGAATTGAAAATCCCACCCAGAGTACATTTTGCGCCATTTCCACCCTCACTACTTCCTCCAAGAGTGGCTCAACATTGAGGAGTACCAATTCATCAATAGAGAGATGACAGTACAAGGCAATCAGCAGTTTTTCTGCCCATGTTTAACCTGAAGACTTGACCTCACAAGGCTTTGAGAGGTCCAGAGTCAATGTTGAGGAATTCCTGGGCAACTTCTTCGACTGCATTGGGTCTGTCTTGCCAGTGGGACAGGACATATCCAGGGATGGCAATGCTGCTGTCTGGGACAGTGTCTGTAAGGTATGATTCTATGAGTATAACCGTTTCAGGCTGTTGCTTGACTCTCAGCGAGATAGGTATTGCAATTTTGGCACTCGACACAAAAGGTTTATAAGGATGTCTTTACAGGGGCAACAGAGCTGTTTCTATCATGGTCTTTTCTGTTGCCTAGGGTTGAGTGGTGGTCCATCTAGTTTTCTTTCATTATTGAGATCCTCTCAATAATCTTCTCAAAACTTGCTAAGACTTCATAGCAATTTAAATAGCTGAGTAGCATGTTGAGCCATTTCAAAGGGCAGTTCAGAATCAACCACATTGCTGTGGGTCTGGAGTCACATGCAGGCCAGAACAGATTTCCTTCCCAGAAATTAGTGAACCAGCAAGGGTTTCATGATCATCAGTAGACTCCAAGAGATATTTTAAAAATACAATTCAAATTCTATGATCTACCATTTGGGATTTGAATCGGGCTTCCAGAGCATTAGCTAAGTTTCTGGATTAATAGCCTAGTGACCATATCACTGGGCCCTTTTACGACCTGTTTTCCTCCTATGCCAGCTTTGTTTTTATTCTGAACTCCTGCTTGGGTTCCAATCTACCTGAGGGGTTGGCTTACTTTGTCCCAACAACATTTTTAAATCTCTTCACAAGCATAAGAGGTCCAGTCCTACTAAAGTGCAAGTTATGATATTTATCCCTCAATGAAATGATTTCAGGAGAGGTTACTTGATCATTAATTACTTTTCACAAACTGCCTGAAATGTTCCCTGACATTGAAATGAGGACATTAAAAAAAAGAGATGCCAGAGGTGACCTGAGAGAAGCAAGATTGTCATCAAATAAACAGAGATCACTTCCATATAAGTTGTGAGGGGGGATGTCGAAACAAATATCAGGAAAAGTGATGTCAAAGGCTGATATCAGGAACTTCTTAAAGAATAATACACAATAAGAATGGAATCCAAACAGTATGGAACTCCAAGTTAGTTGTGAGGAGGAGTAAACAAGTTATTAAAAATGGGTACACCATGAGCAAAGGCTGTCCTTCACTTGTGAATCTAGCTAACCGAGTTAGTTGGGTGAAGTAACAAACTGTTCGAGGGAGACATGAAACAATAACAGAAATTGCTGGGGAAATTCTAACATGTATGAAGGTGCTCTCTCCCAAGGATGCTGGCAGGTCTTCTAAGTTCACCAGAAATTTCTGTTTTTGTTTACGACCTCCAAAAATCAACATTTCTTTGTTTTATGTTTAGGGGTAAGCATGTTGGGCAGAATACCAAAACACTCTTTTCAAATAACAGGTGGAATAAAAAAAGAAGAGAGACTATAAAGACATCTGAACTGTAGAAACAAGTTGAAAAACTGTTTTATTCCAGGGATGGCTCCACAACAAAACCCATTAATACTGCACTGACATGCAAACTTGAAACAATAATCTTAGTAAACATCTCAAAGAGCTCCAAACAAACATTAACCTACCAGTATGGTACTGGGTCCCTGAAGGGGAAGGATTTAACTTTGAATTTTGTCTCAATACAAAACAAGACCGTGGCTCACAAATGGGTTTCACTGAAGCTGGTAATTAAACTATTTCTTCTGGTTTCTATTGAAGAAAAGCTTTCAACAAAAATAGTGTTTTTGTTTTGCTGCAATGCTCCTTTCAGACGACAACATTTAAAGAAAAATGAATTCAAGGAATAAGCAAGTAACTAGTTCGGCTAACATTTACTGCTTATGGACGGCACAGTGCCAGAGACCCAGGTTCAATTCCCGCCTCGGGCAACTGTCTGTGTGGAGTTTGCACGTTCTCCCAGTGTCTGCGTGGGTTTCTTCCGGGTGCTCAGGTTTCCTCCCACAGTCTAAAGATGTGCAGGTTAGGTGAATTGGCCACGCTAAATTGCCCATAGTGTTAGGTGAAGGGGTAAATGTAGGGGAATGGGTCTGAGTGGGTTGCTCTTCGGAGGGTCAGTGTGGACTTGTTGCGCCGAAGGGCCTGCTTCCACATTAAGTAATCTAATCTAATCTATAATTCCCCAGATGGTAGCTACAGTCAACACATTGCTCTGGTTCTGGAGCTACACGTAGGACAGTAGATATCCTTTCCTTAAAGTGAACGAGATTATCCGTTTTAAAAACAAAGTGTTACATAGTCATTCTCAAACTTGCTTTTGGTTTCAGAATATTATCAAATTCAAATTCCACCAATACAAATCGCAAAATTTAATAGTCAGCTAAATAATTAGCAAAAGTTGTCATTCTCCTTCCTTGTGGCACTGGATTCCATCATCCCCATGGGTGAGTACTTAAGGACTGTAAAGTTGAACTAACTTTATTTTTCTGCCTTGATATAGTTTATTTTTCTGTTTTAAGATGACAAAGAATGACAACACCATACAACATTTTTCACTGTATTTTGTAACAAAGTACACATGACAGTAAAGAAATCAAATCACCTGAACAACAGAGTTGTGATAATCCAGGACTTTCTTTCATCTGCCACATTGTCTCTTCTCAGCACCAAATGTTTACTGACCTATGCTGTAAAACCATTTCAGCATAACTAGTGTTTACACTTCACAAATCCTCCTCATAACCACTTGGGTCTGAAACCAAAAACACACTATTCCTTTCTCACTTGTGTGCTTGTTTATCTCATGCAGTCTCTATCACACTTGCCTTAACTAAGCAATCAATGGCACAGAAAATCTTTTAAGGCCATGAGAAATGCAGCCAAATTATACAATCTACTGAGCAAAGTTGCATGAGTTACAATACTCTAAAACTGGAGAACAGGTTGATGCATGTGAAAGTACTTGCAGCACATGCACAAGAGCAAAGTTTTTAATTTCTCAATATGTAACCAAAATGATTTCTCGACTTCCATCTCACTTCTTCCACATTTCACTGCAGGAAACTTTATGAATTCCCACCTCCCCCCTCCCAATCCCATGAAGGATCATCTCATGGCTGCAGTTATATGCAGAATGGATTCAGACTGCAGCAAATTACATCAGTGCAGTGCAGTGAAGCTGTACTATATGTGTTCCACAGTCAAGAGGCTGAATTTAAAAGCTGAGCACAGCAAATTATTTTACATCATTGGCAAACTGGCATTTTATTGAAAATTTCTAATTAAAAAGGGAAGAGATGAACACTGGAACTTATCAATGACACATTGAGTAATTTATAATCCAGTTTCAGCTCTTACTGTAGGTATCTGAAGATGCAGTGTGAAACAAGGTGACATCATCTATCCTCCTGTCTCTCCAAAGACCATTACCTCACCAGCTAATCTGTTAGTATGACTCATACCAGACGGAAGGCATCCTATTGCTTCCAAGTAGCACCACATTCAAACAGTTATTGCCCCTTGCAAAATAATTTCAAAATGTTTTACAGAATGCCAGTGGGGAGCAGAGATTGAAGTCAGCAGGAGCAGGGCAAGTATCCAGCAAGAAATTCTAGCAGGTGACATTCTTTAAACTTAATTAGATTATCTCTTGTGAATAACTAAAGGAATACGCACAGAAGATTTGCACATCCTCATCTGCTGTTCATTAATTACTCAGGTGAAAGAAGGATATGATCTTAAGTGAAAAAATTCCTTGTTAAAACCCTCATCTTAAGCAAATTAGCAGGTGACAGCTTGGAGGACCTTAATGCTGCCCTTACTTTATTGGTTGATAGACATTGACAACCCCAGGTAAGACAGGAACTGCCTAAATGATTTCTCACGACACAAGGATCGAACGCAGCCAATCCAGAGAAAATATTGTGACTCAGGCTGGCAAGAATGATATTTGGCTCAATGTCGTGCTAGCTGGTGTCTGGCAACACATACTGCCATCTTGCATAAATAGTCACTTCAGTACAGAACTGGACAGCTGCCAGTTGACTGAAACTAGAATGAAATGGAGTCATTTTGGAAAGGAGTAAACATGCATAGATGGGTCACTAAAGTAGCAATTGAAATCAAGATGATTGCAGCAATTTAGGATAATTTTCATATGGGTTTGAGTTAATGTGTAAAAAAAAAATCAACCTGTTCAAACACACCTGTGTTAAGTGGGGACTTGAACCTTGACCTTCTGGCCCAGAGGCAGGGGCACTACCTGTGCAACAACAGGCCAACACAACAATGTACGATCAACAAGTAAGATGGCTTTTTTATATAAAAAGAAATCACTGCTTGACTCTGCAACAGCACACTTACAGGATCGATTGCAAGGAGATCACCCTTGCATTCACTCATACTGTGGGAGAAGGTTTAAACTAGTGTGACGGATATGGAAACTTGAAAGAGAAGCCAGAAGAAAAGGAAACAAAGTTAGAAATTGAAGATTGAAAAGTAAAGAGCAAAAATGAAAGGCAGAGAATCTAGGACCAGTAGGGCCATAATACAAAAAAATGTAAAAATGCAATAAGACTATAGAAGTAGGCCAGCCACATTGGAATACAATGTTAGTTAATGTGAAGTCATTCATTTTGGAAGAAATAATAGTAAAAAGGACTATTATTGGATGGTTAAAAAGTTGCAGCATGCTGCTACACAGGTTGACCTGGGTGTCCTTGTGCATAAATCACAGAAGGTAGCAGGTACAAAAGGTAATTCAGAAGGCAAATGGAATTTTGTCCTTCATTGCTAAAGGGATTGAGTTGAAAAGCAGGGAGGTCATGTTGCAGGTGAGTGCTGTTTGCAGTTTTGTTCTCAAAGGGCCAAATGGCCTACTCCTGCTCCTAGTTCTTATGTTCTTTTCTCCTGGGGGGCATAGATTTAAGGTGAGGGGGGCAATGTTCAAAGGAGATGGGCGAGACAAGTTTGTTAAAAAAAAATATGGTAGATAGCTGGAACATACTGCTAAGGGAAGCAGTAGAAGCAGATATGACAGCAATATTTAAGAGGTGTTTCCATAGACATCAACAGGCAGGGGATAAATAGACAAGGACCATTTGCAGACAGATTGGATTGGTTTAGAATGGCATCATAGTTGGTACAACCATGGTGGGCCACTATGTACTGTACTGTTCACTATATAACCTTCCATTCCATTACTCATTAAAATTCTGTTTGCTTCAGTCTCGAACATACTTAACAACCCAGTCTTGACATCACTCCATGGTAAAAAAAATTCTACAGACTCTCAAGCAGAAAAAAAAAGTCTCTCTGCATCTACCCTGTCAAGTCCTCAAAGTTTCAATACGGTCACCTCTCATTTTTCTGATCTTTAGAGAGTACAAATCCAACTTATTCAGCCTCTCCTCATAAAATAGATTAGATTCTCTACAGTGTGGAAACAGGCCCTTCGACCCAACCAGTCCACACCGACCCTCCAAAAGAGTAACCCACCCAGACCCATTTCCCTCTTACTAATGCACCTAACACTATGGGCAATTTAGCATGACCAATTCACCTGACCTGCACATCTTTGGATGTGGGAGGAAACTGGAGCACCCGGAGGAAACCCACGCAGACACAGGGAGAATGTGCAAACTCCACACAGACAGTCGCCAGAGGCTGGAATCTAATCTGGGATCCTGGTGCTGTGAGGCAGCAGTGCTAACTACTGAGCCACCATGCCGCAGTCCCACCTTTTTTCAGGATCAAGCTTGTGATCTTCTCTGGATTGCCTCCAGAGGCAATATATCTTTCCTTAGACAAAACCGGTCACAGTACTTCAGGTGTGGTCTGACTAGTGCCTTGTATAGTTGTCACAAAACCTCCCCACTTTATACTCCATTGCCTTTGAATTAAACTTCAACATTTCATTTACCTTACCCATTACCCGTTGAACTTAAATCCTAGCTTTATGTGCTCAAGAACTCCCAAACTCCCTCTTGGGGAGATGATGGTCGAGCAATATTGCATCGTTAACCCAGAGATCCATGTAATATTCTGGGTTCAAATCCCAGCACAGACGATGATAGAATGTTGTTTCAATAAAAATCTGGAATTAAAAGTCTAATGATGACCACAAATCCAATTGTTGAAAAAGTCCACCTGTTTCACTAATGCCCTTTCGGGAAAGGAACTGCCATCCTTAACTGGTCTGCCCTGTGACTTCAGAGCCATAGCAATGTGGTTGATTCTGAACTGTCCTCTATGCAATAATAAGCAATGCCCTCATTCTGTGAATGAATATTTAAAAAACCCATCTATTCTATAGCTTTCTATAGTTGTGCTCCCTTTAAATAATCACCTCTTCTTTTCTTCCTTCCGATGTATGCTCTTTCCCACATTGTATTCTGTGTCAGGTTTCTGTCCACTCACTTGACTTGGCTAATGCATCTGCAGTAATTGTTTTTACCTTTTAATCCCTCTGTAGACTGTTTCATCCTCACCAATTGTCTTCCCACCTGTGTCGTCCACAAACTTAGTGACAGTACATTCTTCATCTAATTCATTATTACATATTGTAAATAATTGTGGCCTCAGCACTGATCCTTGTGGGACTCCATTAGTTACAAGTGAAAATTCTGAAAATCCATAGCGCATTCACAACCATCATTCTCGGTTAGTGGTGCTGGAAGAGCACAGCAGTTCAGGCAGCATCCTCACAACCATCAGGCCAACACTGACTTCTTCAGTGAAGTCAGTGAAGAGCCCATCCTCTATCCATGACGACATTTTACTTCCAACACGATGGGCTCTTATCTTAAGTAGCCAACTGCACAGTACTTATCAAATGTCTTCTTACATCCACTGCCTCTTCTTTACCTATCTTGCTTGTCACTTTGCTGAAAATTTTTAAAATTTGTCAGACATAATTTTGTCTTTGTGAAGCGATGCTGATGCTGCTTAATCATGTTTTATATTTCTAAGTGCTCTATTATTACATCCTTCATCACAGATGTTAGCATTTTCTTAATGATGGATGTTAAGCTAATTCACTGGTTTTTGAATTCTTCCCTTTTTAAAAGATGCTGCTACATTGACAGTTTTCCAAACTTCTGGGACTTTGCCAGAATCTAAAGATTCTTGCAGATTACTACTAGCACACCCTATTTCTGTAGCTACTTCTTTTAATATCCTATGATGCGATGCATTCTATTCAGTCAGGTACCGTATCTGAATGCACAGTAGTTGTAACAGGATACAATATGATTGAAATACAGAGACAAGATTGCAGGGTAACCAAGGCTAAGATTATTCAATATTTTGAAAGAACAGGCAAAAAAGAAAGGGAGTCCAACAGTGGAAAAGCATATTTGCTCAGAAAATCTCAACGAATGATCAGGATCAGTCTCAGTAGAGCAAGAGGTAAAAAACATTTCAGGTAACATATAAAACTCAGTAATCACAAATTAAAATAAAACGAGACATGCACATACCAAGAAGGCTGTAGTAATCATCGATGGCTTTAATCTACACACAGAATTGGCAAACCACATGTGCAATTATACAGTGGCTCACGAATTGTGTACAAAATTTGTTTTACGACTGATATTATGAGGAACAAACTAGGAAACAGGGTTTCAGATTTAGTATTACACAATCAGAAAGGATTCATTAATAATCTGCTTGCGCAAATTCCTTCAGGAAAATGTTACCACATTTGATGGCATTCTTCAATGCAACAGAAAATAAACAAGTTTAATCCAAAACTGGGTCCTAAACATAAAAGGAAATCATGAGGATGAGGCACAAACTGGCTACAATTTCAGTGAAAGACATGAGGTGGATAAGCAATGGCTATTATTTTAAAAACAAATTCATGCATTTCAATACTTATACATTTCTTTCTAGAGGACAAATACATAAAGAAAATCAGCCCAACAATGGATAACAAAATGAATTAAGGATAGCATTAGATCTAGGGGAAAATCACACAAAGTGTTTAGTAAGCATGAGGATTGGGAGCAGTTTCAAATTGAGCAAAGGAGGATGAAGAAACTGGTTAAAGGGGAGAAACTAGTTTGAGTGTAAGCTTGCAAGGTACATGTAGAAGCTGTTACAGTTTACTTTGAAGGAAGCGAATAAAAACACTTAAAAGAACCCAGCAGGTAACTATTAAGAATAGGTCAGCTGTTTGGCCCCTCGAGCCTGCTCTACTATTCAATAGGATCATGGCTGATTCGACATTCCCCATTATCCACTTAACAGACAAATTTAGGTTCCTTACAATCTGAAATATGACAACTGATCACAGAGAATAAGGAAATGGCAGTGTATATTTTCCCTGATACGCTATGAAGAAATAGAAAGAAGTCAGCATTAAGAGGAGAAAAAGTGCCAGACAACAAAGACAAAGACATTGAAAGCTGATAAATGCCCAAGGTTTGATAACCTACATCCCAGGTTACTAAAGAAGGTGGCCATGAAAACAGTGAATGCATTGGCCATCATCCTCCAAAAACTAGACTGTGAAAAAAATCCAAGAAGATTACAGAGTGATGAATGCATTTAAATAAAAAAAAAGTGTTCATTGATGGGACGATGGGCACGGGTGTCCCATAGATGTTCTCCAAAACAATCCGCAATGTAGAGGGGACCACACCGGATGCAACGGTTGCAGTAGATGACATTAATAAAGGTAAGTGAGTTTTGAGAAGATTCGTAGCTCAGGGTGAGGTTTTGGATGTAAGTTTGCTCACTGAGCTGGAAGGTTCATTTATAGACATTTCGTCACCCTACTAGGTGACATCTTCAGTGGGCCTCAGGCAAAGCACTATTGATAATTCCTGCTTTCTATTCATATGTTTGGGTTGGTGATGTCATTTCTTGTGGTGATGTCATTTCCCATGGTGAAGTCACCTCCTGTTCCTTTTCTCAGGGGGTGGTAGATGGGGTCTAACCCGATGAGTTTGGTGATAGAGATCCAGTAGGAATGCCATGCTTCTAGGAATTCTCGTGCATGTCTTTGTTCTTGGTAGAGGTACTGCTGAATTTCTGACAGATGTGGAAGGATCCCTTGGGCCTTGGATGGGGGTGAGGGGTGTGGTGTGGGCACAGGTTTACACTTCCTGCAGTGGTAGGGAAAGATGCCAGGAGTGGGGTGTGGGCTGGTGGTGGGTGTGGACCTGACAAGGGAGTCACATCTGTAAGAAATTCACCTGTACCTCTACCAATGTCACCTACTCCATCCGTTGCACCCGGTGTGGTCTCTTCTACATAAGGGAGACAGGACGCCTTCTTGTGGACAGTTTCAGAGAACATCTTTGGGACACACGTACCCTGTGACTGAACACTTCACCCACACCCCTCCCCCGACTCCATGGACATGCAGCTCCTGGGTCTCCTCCACCGCCAAACCGTTACCACCCGATGCGTGGAGGAGGAACATCTCATATTCTGCCTTGGAAGCCTGCAACCACATGGGAGAAAAGTGGAATGCAACAGCATCATCATTTCCTGCCCCCCCACATTATCCCAGTCCCAAGCCTCCAGCTTGTTATCGCACCCCCCCCACCCGACCCTTCCATCACTGCCCCGTCTGATCTATCGCCTTCTCCCTCACCTTCATCCACCTATCACTTTCCCAGCTACCTCTCCTCAAACCCACCCCACCCCTCCCATTTATCTCTCTGCCCCAACCCACAAGCCTCATTCCTAATGAAGGACTTATGCCCAAAACATCAATTCTCCTGCTCCTCGGATGCTGCCTGACCTGCTATGCTTTTCCAGCACCACACTCTCGATTCTGATCTCCAGCATTTGCAGTCCTCATTTTTTTCCATGCTTATGATCAGTATGTAATACCTGTACATTTAAAACAAGATTTCGGGAAACAAATGGTGTTTTTGGAAACAAAGGAAGACATGGAAAGAATAGAAAAGAGGTCAGTGGATAAAGTCTGCTGGATGGTATAAGTGGGGAAGTAACCTTCATGGGGAAAGTGAGGTCTGCAGATGCTGGAGATCAGAGCTGAAAATGCGTTGCTGGAAAAGCGCAGGTCAGGCAGCATCCAAGGAACAGGAGAATCAATGTTTCGGGCATAAGCCC
>NC_057710.1:16827146-16845187 GCF_004010195.1 Chiloscyllium plagiosum
CTGGTGGTGGGGTCCGTTTGGAGGTGGCGGAAATGACGGCGGATGATACGTTGTACATGGAGGTTGGTGGGGTGGTGGGTGAGGACCAGTGGGGTTCTGTCCTGGTGGCAGTTGGAGGGGCGGGACTCAAGGGCGGAGGAGCGGGAAGTGGAAGAGATGTGGTGGAGGGCATGAAGTAACCTTCATGTTTGACTGGATGCTGATATCAGAGCATAATTGCTTAAAGAATACCAGTCCTCCAATGGAACAGTCAACATTCTGAGTCACAAGAATGTAGTGTTTACAGGCAATCACATGAAAGTATAAAAATGTTGCCAAGAATTTTTTTTTCTTTTAAAAGATCCAAAGTTAAATAGGCATAGGCTGAAATGTTTAACTTGCAAATGTACAAACCCATATCCACACACCATAGTACATGGTTAAATCCACAAGTCAGCACAACTGCATTTGAAGAAGTTAGCTTAGTCATTTGACCTACTTACAAGGCATTTACAGTACATGTGTAACAGTAGCATCAAAATCACAAGTTTATTACCCTGCCAACTATTGCTCCAGTGTATCCTCAAAATGATAAAAGATATTGTCAACAGTGATAACATGCAGCAACAAGGTGTTTGCTTATTATGGGTTCCACTAGAACCACATAACAACCATGGGAAAATAATCAATAGTTAGCTGCAAGAGGAAAAGAGAGGGGTAAGGCAAGAGTATAGTTGAGCATGGTATCAATGACCTCAAACAAAATTGAAGACAACAGGAACCAGAAGAAAGCACTGCACTGATTAGATTCGCACCAAACATAAAAGGAAGATGGCGTAGATTGTTGAAATGCAATCATCTCAGTCTCAGGGTACTGGTGCATGTGTTTCTCAGGCTAGGGCTCTAATCAAAAATTGTCAATGATATTCTGCTCTCTCAAGGTCAGGCATAATAATTGAAGTGATCAATCAGTTCCATTTAGTTACAGTTTAAAAATACCAGGTTGCCCATTTAAAATGGTGAAGTATTTTCTTTTGAGTGTCTTTCAAATTTCCATCCTCCAAATATATTGAAAGATTCTGCATCTAAATGTGTTTAAGGCAGTGATAGATAGTTATTGAAAAAGATTTCAGAAATTTGCAGGAATGCACAGCAGAGGTTAAAACCAGATCAGCCACAATATGTTGAATGCCACAACAGGCTTGATGGGCCACCCCTCTTCCTGTAAAAACACAACCCGTTTCTCCCAGTTCCTCTGCCATATCTGCTCCCAGGAGGACCAATTCCATTCCAGAACATCCCAGATGGCCTCCTACTTCAAGGACTGCAATTTCCCCTCCAATGTGGTCAACAATACCCTTCAGTGCATCTCCTCACCTTTCTGCAGATCCGTCCTTGAACTCCATCCTTCCAACCACAACAAGGACAGAACCCGTCTGGTCCTCACCTTCTATCCAATCAACCTCTGGGTACAACACATCATCCTCCGCCATTTCGATTACCTACAGTCAGAACTCACCAGCAGCGAGATATATCCTTCACCACCCCTTTCAGCATTCTACAGAGACCATTCCCTCCACGACTCCCTTGTTAGGTACTCGCGACCCCCCCCCCACCCCACCCCCAACCAACCCACCCTCAATTCCTGGCACCTTCCCTTGCCACCACAAGACTGGTAAAATCTGCATCCACACCTCCTCCCTCACCTCAATTCAAGGCCCCAAAAGATCCTCCACATCGGGCAGAGATTTCTCTGCACCTCCAAACACCTCATCTACAGTGTCTGTTGCTTTCAATGTGGTCTCTACATTAGGGAGACAGGACGTCAACTTGCAGAACATTTCAGAGAACATCTCTGGGATACACGCACAAAACAACCCCACTATCCTGTGACCGATCACTTCAATTCCCCCTGAGAAAGTGTGTAAGGTATGAGCACGTAGGGAAAGAGTTAAGTTTTGAGTTTTGTGAAACAAGAGGCTCAGCTAAACATGACTCAGATAAGAACTTGCAGTAAATGAGGTACTGGAGGCAAGGGTAGTAGGTTATCAAGATGGGAAAGCATTCGTTGAATCATTCAGTATGTAAAGTCAGTGAACAAGGTGAAAAGTATTCATTATGTGAAGTCAATTAACAAGGTTAGAACATTCATTACGTAACAGCAGATGGCTTAATCCCTACTACTGACACTTACTGATTGTAACGGTCACCCAATCAAAATGTATGTTGCCTTATCTGGATGCTCCTCTCTGAAGTGACGATATAATTCATTAAGAATCTACTGTTGGCCTACCTCCACAGCTGCTGCCAGAGCCTCACCCAGGTTAAGGGAGTGTTGCTGCTGCCTGGGACCCACTCCCACTGCTGGTCTCTGGGACCCTACCCCGGACCTGCCTCTGCTGCTACTGCTTGAGGCCTGCCTCACTGCTGCTGCCTGAGACTCACCTTGGGCCCCTCCTAGGACCTCCACCACTACTGCTGCCAGAGGCCCACCTCCACCGCTGCTGCCCAGGACTCGCTTTGGTGCTGCCTGGGACTTAGCTTGGGCCCCTCCCCAGGGTCTCCACCACTGCTGCTGCCAGAGGCCTGGGACTTGCCTTTAAAAAAAAATCTGCTGTTCCAGAGAAGACTGAGAACCTATGTCCCTGTGCACATGGGTGATCGTTCTCTCTCCCTCCAGGGCCCAGAATAAAGATGAAGGAGGTAAAACTATACAGTGTGTCTGAGTGTTTTGCTTTGATGCGGGAATGGAACGACACCCCTCCCACTCCACCAAGGACATGCAAGTCCTGGGCCTCCTCCACTGCCAAATCCTAGCCGCACAACTGGAGGAAGAACACCTCATCTTTTGCCTTGGGACCCTCCAACCACATAGAATCAATGTCAATTTCACCAGTTTTTTTGTCTCCCCTCCCCCCACCTTATCACAGATCTAACCCTCCAATTCAGCACCGCCCTCTTGAACTATACGACCTGTCCACCTTCCTTCCCACCTATCCCCTCCAGTCTCCACTCTGACCTATCACCATCACCCCCACTTCTCATTCCTAGCTACCTACCCCTCTCCCATTTAGCTCTCAGACCCCCCACCCCCACCTCCACATTCCTGATGAAGAGCTTATGGTCAAAAAGTCTACTCTCTTGCTCCTCAGATGCTGCCTGACCAGCTGTACATTTCTAGCACCACACTCTGACTTTGATGGGCCAAGCGACTCATTCTTGCTCGTTGTTATCTTAGGAGTTGCAAAAACAAAGCCTGCAAACAATAAGAGCACAATCTGGATAACATTCAGACTCTGGAAGCAACTGGCAAGCAGCTTTGGCGCTGCACAAGTACTAGGCACAACTACTGCTATGACTCCAATATTCAACTACATTATCAGGCCCAAGTCCATCAGCATCAACATCCTGGGGGGTACCATTAACAAGAAATTGACTGGACCAGCCATATAAATATTGCAGTTAAACATTTTGTGGCAAATAACTTACCTCTGCATGCCTAAAGTCTATTCACCACCTACAAGGCACAAGTTGGGATGAGTATGATGGAATATTCTTCATCTATATATGTGTAACACTAACAATACAAGAAACTTAGTGTCCAGAGGACAGCAACCTGCTTGATTGGTATTCTATCACAGTAAATCCACAGTAGGACCAGTATATACGATGCACAACGTGCAGCGCAGAAACTCACCAAGCCTCCTTCAAAAGCATCTTTCAAGCCCATGACTTCTACCATTTAGGGAATTAGGGCATCAGATATAATGGGAACACCACCACTTGCAAGTTCCCACCAAGCCACACAACCTTGACAATATTTTGTCATTCCTTAATGATCGCTGTGTCAAAACCCTAAGTGTCACTAACGGTAAGTGGAGGGTGGTAGGAGGTGGCATTTTAGGCAGGTGAATTATATTGTGGGAACATGTGAGGTGTGAACTTTGGCCAGAAGAATACAGGTGGTGATTATTTAAATGGAGAATAACATTTGAAGATGATGGAGAGTACAAAATACATAAAGGTAGATAAATCCCTAGGATTGGGTCATAGAGTGGGGTATTTCAGGAATAGGGGGCATTAATGTTAAGGTGAGAGGAGAAAGTTTTTAAAAAAGGATATGAGGGACAACTTTTTAAAAACACTGAGTGGTTCATGTGTGAAATGAATTGTCAGAAAGTGGTAGATGCAAATACAGTTAAAATGTTTAAGAGATATTTGAACAAGTTCATGAATAAGAAAGGTTTGGATGGAAACTGACCAAGCACAGGAAGATAGGACTAGTTTAGTTTGGGATTATGTTTGGCTGGGGTTGATTGCTGTGCTAACTCTATAAACTGTGAAAGCACCCATCACATTGCAGTGCTTCCATTTACCAGCAATTTCAAGAGCAATTCCAATAGACAATATTGCTGCAGTAGTATCTGCAATCCATGAACCAAGTGAAAAGCAAAAATTGAACTAATATGTCGTTGAGAGGAAGAAAGAATGGGCATAAATCAATACATGGATCTGGATTAGAGAGGTGCTGGAAAAGCACAGCAGTTCAGGCAGCATCCGAGGGGCAGGAAAATCGACGTCTCGGGCAAAAGCCCTTCATCAGGAATAGAGGCAGAGTGCCTGATGGGTGGAGAGATAAATGAGGAGAAAGTGAGGTCTGCAGACGCTGGAGATCAAAAGCTAGAAGTTTGGAATTGGGGTGACGTTTGGGGGGGAAAATGAGGAAACTGGTGAAGTCGACATTGATGCCCTGGGGTTGAAGTGTTCCGTAATGGTCTTAACTGTGCATCTCAACAGATTCTTCACGAACAAATAATGAACAACAGCGTATACAATGAGCAGAAAGAGATTCACAGTGAGAATTAGAGAGTTTATAATTTCAAAAATAGATGTCCTTAAGCCTTAAGAATTCTTAAGAATTGGAGGAATATTGAAATCACAGCACTATGCGACATGGGGTAAGAGAGTGTGAAGTAATGGAAAGATTTGAAATCCCAAAATGGAGAATTTTGAAACTTAACGTTTGGCTGGACTATGAGCAATAAGGCCAGCAAGCAGAGCTATGACTCACAAAGAAAGCTTAGTGCAAGTTAGGGTATAGCCAGAGCTTTGGTTGAGCTCAATTCACAGGATTGCAAACAAAATGGGTGGCAGTTCAGGAAAGCATTGGAACAGTTGAGTCTACAGGTAACAAGAGGCAGTGAGGTTGGATGACATGGATAGTATTGAGGTCGAGATAGGTTACAATAGCATGTGAGAGAAATCTGACATTATGTTTTCTGATTGTGCTGCTGAGGGACAGCAGGAGGCACCACCCTCCACCATGTCCTCTCGCAGCTCATTCCATACACGCACACCCTGTGTGAAAATGTTGACCCTTAGGTACGTTTTATATGTTCCTCTCTCACCCTCAACCTTTGCCCTCTAGTTCTGGACTCCCTCACCCCAGGGAAAAGACCTTGGCTTTTTATCCTATTCATGCCCCTCATGACTTTATAAACCTTTACAAAAAGGTCATCCCTCAGCTTGCGACACTCCAGGGAAAACAGCCCCAGCCTATTTAGTCTCTCCCTTTAGCTCAAATCCTCCAATTCTCGCAACAACTTTGTAAAACTTTTCTTAACCCTTTCAGTTTCACAACATCATTCCCATAGGAAGGAGACCAGAATTGCACACTAACCAAAAGTGGTCTAATCAACATCCTACACAGCCACAACATGACCTCCCAACTCCTATATTGAATACTCTGACCAATAAAGGAAAGCATACCAAATACCTTCCTTCATTATCCCAGCTACCTACGACTCCACTTTCAAGGAACTACGAACTAAGGTCTCTTTGTTCAGCAATACTCTGTACGACTTTACCACTAAGCGTAAGAGTCCTGCTTTGATTTGCTTTTCCAAAATGCAACACCTTGCACTTATCTAAATTAGACTCCATCTACCACTTCTCAGCCCATTGGCCCATCTGATCAAAATCTCGTTATACTCGGAGGCAATCTTCTTCGCTGTCCACTACATCAATTTTGGTGTCATCTGCAAACTTACTCATGTTACGACATGGGGTAAACCCCTCGGCTAATTTCAACCCGACACAGAAGCTCACCTCGCACCATAATCTAACAAATTTTGAGAGGCAAAAACTTTCCAAGATTTCACTATTTACAGTAAACATTAACAATTAAATTATTTAAGTCCAACAGAGAACATTAGAACCACTACTTACAACTCCTTTCTCTTAAACCTATCTTTTACCTCCCACTCTACAATACTGATCCAATAAATTCCCTCTTAACGGCAAATCAATTTCAAAACCAGTTGTCACCTTCAGACGTCAAACTTTCTCTGTAGATTTCTCTTGTCCGCTTCAGTCTTCTGCTGCACAAATTTCTTTAAGAGCTTTTCTGCTGGCAGTCTTTACTTGTGTGCTCTTTGCTGTTCTCTCTCTAACCGTTCAAAAAATCCAGTTTCTACCCCAAAACATCAGATGATTTCATTGGTTTGATGTCATCAAAACACTAAATTCAAATTAGATTGGATTTTGGTCTCTGGGGCATAATTTAAACTGATTAGCTGAATTTGAATTTGTACCATGGCAACACAACTCCAGCTATTTGTTTCAGTTAAATGTTAGATTTTTAAGTTGTTCAGCACACTGTGCTTTCAGCCAATCCTTGCTAGCTTCCATGCTCTCAAAAGTTACAGTACACACCTACACCATCATAAAATTAACTATACCTCCTACATTCACATCAAATCATTTACATAAATGAAGTAGTGGATCCTGCACGGATCCTTGTGGCACTCCACTGGTCACAGGCCTCCAGTCTGAAAAACAACCCTCCACCACCACCCTCTCTGTCTTCTACCTTTGAGCAAGTTCTGGATCCAAATGGCTAGTTCTCCCTGTATTCCATGAGATCTAACCTTGCTAACCAGTCTCCCATGGGGAACCTTGTTGAACACCTTACTGAAGTCCATATAGATCACATCTACCACTCCGCCATCATCAATTCTCTTTGTTCCTTCTTCAAAAAACTCAATCAAGTTTGTGAGACATGATTTCCCTTGCACAAAGCCATACTGACTAACTATCTCTAACCAGTCTTACCTTTCCAAATACATGTACATCCTGTCCCTCAGGACTCCCTCCAACAGCTTGCCCACAACCGACATGAGGCTCACTGGTCTAGAATTTCCTGACTTTTCCTTACCAACGTTCTTAAATAATGGCACCCTGTTAGCCAACCTCCAATCTCCGGCACCGCACCTGTGACTATCAATGATGCAAACACCTCAGCAAGGGGCCCAGCAATCACTTCTCTAGCTTCCCACACAGTTCTAGGGTACCTGATCAGGCCCTGGAGAGTTATCCACTTGTGTGTGTCAGCACCTCCACTTCAAAATATCACCATCTATTTCCCTACATTCTATATTCTCCATGTCCTTCTCCACAATAAACTCTGATGCAAAATACTGGTTTAGTATCTCCCCCATCACTTGTGGCTCCACTCAAAGGCCACCTTGCTGATTTTTGAGGGGCTCTATTCTCTCCCTAGTTACCCTTTTGTCCTTAAGAAATTTATAAACACCCTTTGGTCACTTCTTCAGAAGGTTCATTCCACACAAGAACCACTCTGTGTAAAAAGTTTGCCACTCATTTTTTAAAATCTCTCTCCTCTCACCACAAAAATGTTCCCCCAGTCTTGAAATCCCCTGGAGCAGAATGGTGTGGTCAAGCTCATCAAAAGCTGTAATCAGCTTTGAGAAGAACACAGAGATAAAGCTTACTGTATGTCACTCACAGAAGATACCATTGAGGTCAAAAAGTTATTATTCTAGGCCTATTCTCATTTAGATTGCGTAGTTTATAGAGTCATAGAGATGTACAGCACGGAAACAGACCCTTCGGACCAACCCGTCCATGCTGATATCCCAACCCAATCTCGTCCCACCTGCCCACCCAGCCCATATCCCTCCAAACCCTTCCCATCCAAATGCTTCTTAAATGTTGCAACTGTACCAGCCTCCACCACTTCCTCTGGCAGCTCATTCCATTCACGTACCACCCTCTGCGTGAAAACGTTGCCCCTTAGATCTCTTTTATGCCCTCTAGTTCTGGACTCCCCGACCCCAGGGATTTTAATGGTTACTGCATAAGTCCTTCATAGTCAAATGATGGAAGTATTTAGCTTGCCTCACACCTTGTAAGCAAACTGCAAAATCAGCAGAACACCTTAGAATATAAACATAAATGTAATCTAACAGCTAACTACCAGTTACCCCCCCCCAAGTCAAATGTTCAGACAGCACAAAAATAATCCAAAGTGCGAAATGCATAAAAATAAGTTTAAAAAGGTAAAGTTTCTATCACCCTTGAACCTTATAAGACTCTGCTCTCTTTGTAGGGTCACTACAATTGAAGGGAGCGATAATGAGAAGAAGGGACCTTCATGGTAACCCCAGCCGATATAAGAATTGAACCCATGCTAGCATCGCTCTGAATCACAAAGCAACTGGCCATCCAGCCAACCTCCATATAATAACCTAATTATATTCCATATTGTCAGGGGACAAGGTGGTCAAATCTTGACATAGCAGCAGTAAAAGTCAGAAAGCAATTATTCATTTAATTTTAAAACATATCGCAACTGTTATTTTTGATTGGAATTGACCACAAAACAATAAGAGGCACTGATACAATGAAATTGCAGTATGATCAAATATTTAAAGGCCTGGTGTACCAATTTGTTAATGAAGTCTCTTATTTAAATTATTATTTAATTATTAAACACTTTGCAAACTATTTCAAAGGTGTTCTAGTCTTCCAAGGAAACAGTCATTAAATTGCCAATATTTTTATGTAACCAAACTAAGCTCATAGAATTTGGAGCATTGAACTCTCTTCAGTTTATTCGAAAGATTTATTCATGGATTGAAAGTGCCACTAACATTTACACCCATCTCTAACTTTATTCAAGTGCTATGATCTTCCTTCTTGAACCACTACCACCCATTTGGTGTAGACACATCAACGTTAATGAAAGTGAAGAAGTAGTAAATTTCTAACTCAGGACTGTACGTGGCGGCATTTCCAATTAGCTGATGCCCTTATTCTTCTTGCTACACCTCCCTCCACACCTCCGTCCAAGGCCCTAAAGGAGCCTTCCACATCCATCAAAGTTTCACCTGCACTTCCACACGTCATTTACTGTACCCACTGCTCCCAGACTGCTTCAGAGAACATCTCCGGGACACCCATACCAACCAACCTGACCACCCCGTGGCCAAACACTTCAACTCTTCCTCCCACTCCACAGAGGACATGCAGATCCTGGGCCTCCTCCATCGCCACTCCCTTACCATCCAACGACTGGGAGAAAGAACGCCTCATCTTCCACCTCAGGACCCTCCAACCCGATAGCATCGATGATGCAATCCACAGATTCTTCATTTCCTCTTCCCCCACCTTATCCCAATTCCAAGCTTTCAGCTCAGTACCGTCCTCATAACCTGCCCCATCTGTCCATCTTCCTTCCCACCTATCCGCACCACCCTCTGCCCTAGCCTATCACCTTTACCCCCACCTCCATCCACCTATTGCACTCTCAGCTACCTTCCACCCAGCCTCACCCCTCTCCCATTTATCTCTCCACCCCACAAGGGTCCCAACCTCATTCCTGATGGAGGGCTTTTGCCCGAAACGTGCATTCTCCTGCTCCTCGGATACTGCCTGATCTGTGTTTTTCCTGCACCACACTCTCTATTCTAATCTCCAGCGTCTGCAGAACTCACTTTTGCCTTGGTGGCAGAGGTCATGCGTTTAGAACATACTGTCAAAAGGAGCCTTGACAGGTACTGCAGTGCATCTTGTAGATGATACATACTGTTACCCCCCCCCCAATGTATGCTGGTGGCCATTATTTGAAAAATTAGCGACTAGAGAATAGGAGAGATGCAGAGACATTTCCTGGTAAATTTTGATCCATAAGTATAGATTACTGAGACGGTTGCATAATCATTTGCAGCTTAGGACATGCATAGCAATAGACGGAATGGGTTAGTTTTTAATTACTCCTTCGTATTGTAAGCTGCTATACAGTATAGCAACATTACCATGCTGTTGAATAAATATGAAAATAACAATTAACTTTGAGAACTAAGATGTGTATGTTTATGCACAATATCAAATATTTACTCTCTTTGCCTCATCTGAGTCACTAATGACCAAAAGAATTGTAAACAATACTCTGGAGTTTACTATAATCTGAATAAATTTACAGGGTAAACATTTCAACGCCAAGGGGATCCACACAAGCTTCTACTAAAATCATGTTATTGTCTCTAAACTTGCATCATATTTGCTACAAAGTTCATAGCACAGATGTAACTCGAAACTTAACTAGCTGTATTTGGCACTAATCCAACTTCAGACTGATCCTGATTGGATTAGTGAATACTTCCATGTCACAACAGACATCCAATTCATGACAATGCCTTAAAGCTAATGAGAGAACATACGAGCATGAAGAAAGGTTGCAATCGATGATGGGACTCAGAAGATACCTCAAACAGTATACAAAAAGGCTAATTTGCTATCAAGCTGGAACATTCAGCTTCAAGTCCCAGCTGCTCCAGAGGTGTGTCGTAACATCTCTGAACAGGGTGATTAGAAAATATCTACCACCCAGTTCCTCCAGCTCACAGTATCTCTCTCAAGCACTGTGAAGTTAAGGGAGTTCACAAAAGTACAAAATAAGTATCAGTTCTCACTAATCCATCATGGATTTGATTACGTGGTGGAAGGAAACAGAGCAGCACAGGCCCTTCGGCCCTCGATGTTGCGCCGCCCTGTCATACTAATCTGAAGCCCATCCCACCTACACTATTCCATGTCCGTCCATATGCCTGTCCAATGACGATTTGAATGCACTTCTAACGAGAACAGCCTTAAGGCCCTCAACCTGTCCTCATAAGATATTCCTTCCATATCAGGCAACATCCTAGTAAATCTCCTCTGCACCCTTTCCAAAGCTTCCACATCCTTCTTATAATGCAGTGACCAGAACTGGACACAATACACCAAGTGTGGCCGTACCAGAGCTTTGTACACCTGCAGCATAAACTCCTGGTTCCGGAACTCAATCCCTCTATTAATAAAGGCCAAAACACTGTATGCCTTCTTAATAACCCTGTCAATCTGGGTGGCAACTTTCAGGGATCTGTGTACAGAGATCTCTCTGCTCATCTGCACTCCCAAGAATCTTACCATTAGCCCAGTACTTTGCATTCCAATTACTCCGCCCAAAGTTTACCACCTCACACTTGTCCACATTAAACTCCATTTGCCACCTCTCAGCCCAGCTCTGCATCCTTTCTATGTCTCTCTGCAACCTACTACATCCTTCGTCACTATCCACAACCTTAGCGTTGTCCGCAAATTTACTAACCCATCCTTCTAAGCCCTCATCCAGGTCATTTATAAAAATGACGTACAGCAGTGGACCCAACACCGACACTTGCGGTATGCCGCTAGTGACTGGACACCAAAATGAACATGTTCCATCAACTACAACCCTCTGCTTTCTTCCAGCAAGCCAATTACTGATCCAAACTGCTAGGTCTCCCACAATCCTATTCATCCGCATTTTGTATAATAGCCTTATTGAACGCCTTGCTGAAATCCATATACACCACATCAACCAGTTTACTCTCCTCTACCTGTTTGGTCACTTAGTCAAAAAACTCAGTAAGATTAGTTAGGCACGACCTACCCTTCACAAAACCGTGCTGACTGTCCCTGATCAGAACTGAAGTGAGACTCACTGGTCTGTAATTACCAGGGTTGTCTCTACTACCCTTTTTGAACAAGGGAACCACATTTGCTATCCTCCAGTCTTCAGGCACTATTCCTATAGACAATGATGATTTGAAGATCAATGCCAAAGGCTCGGCAATCTCATCCCTTGCTTCCCAGAGGATCCTTGGATAGATCCCATCCAGCCCAGGGGACTTGTCTATTTTCACACTCTGCAGTATTTCTAATACCTCTTCCTTGTGAACCTCAATCTCTTCTAGTCTAGATGCAAGACCTATAGAAAACTCCCAGCATGGTGACTTCTCTTTTCCTGTTTCTAACCTCAGCCCATACTACCTCAGTTAACGAGTCCCCAAACATCCTTTCTACAACTGTCATATTGTCCCTGATCAACAATGCCACACCTCCCCCTCTTTTACCATCTTCTCTGCTCTTACGGAAACATCTGAATCCTGGAACCTGCAACAGCCATTCCTGTCCCTGCTCTATCCATGTCTCCGTAATGGCCACAACATCAAAGTCCTAGGCACCAACCCATGCTGCCAGTTCACCCACTTTATTTCGGATGCTCCTCGCGTTGAAGTACACACACTTCAAACCAGGTTCTCGCTTGCCAGTGTCAATGTCAGAAACTTGATTTTGGAACTCCCTACTCTCATCCTCTTCTGTACCTGTCCTACAATTTTGGTTCCCATCCCCCCTGCTGTATTAGTTTAAATGCACCTGAATAGCTTTCGTGAATTTCCCACCCAGGATATTGGTCCCCCTCTGGTTTAGATGAAGACCATCCTGCTTGTAGAGGTCCCAGCTACCCCAGAAAGAGCTCCAATTATCCACAAACCCGAAACCCTCCCTCCTGCACCATCCCTGTAGCCACGTGTTCAACTCCTTTCTCTCCCTATTCCTCACCTCAATAGCACATGGAACAGGCAGCAAACCAGAGAAAACAACTCTGTTTATCCTAGCTCTAAGCTTCCATCCTCACTCCCTGAATTTCTGCCTCAAGTTCCCATCTCTCTTCCGACCTATGTCGTTGGTGCCAATGTGGACCACAACTAGGGGCTGCTCTCCCTCCCCCCTAAGGATCCCCAAAACACAATCAGAGACATCACGGACCCTGGCACCCGGGAGGCAACACACCAACCGGGAGTCTCTCTCATCCCCACAGAACCTCCTATCTGTCCCCCTAACTATCGAGTTCCCAATGACTACTGCTCTGCTCCTCTTCCCCCTTCCCTTCTGAGCAGCAGGTGCCCCACTGCCTTCCTCTGGCAAGTCATTCCCCCCCCCCCGCCAACAGTATCCAAAACGATATACTTATTGTTGAGGGGATCCCTGCACTGCCTGCCGGTTCCCTTTCTGTCCCCTAACTGTTACCCATCTGTCTTTTTCTTTTATCTGGGCAATGTCTACCTCTCTATAAGTCCTGTCAAGAAAGTCAAAGTCATGGCCTAAAAATGTCAGTGCTCAGATACCAGTTGGAGGACGAGGTGTGCAGCAATCTGGTCTGCATGTACTGCTGCTCGGATGGAATTTCACTTTGGCCCCAGATTCCTGAACCTCCTTACAATCTGAAGTGCCTCATGAGAATGCCCTACATATCGTTCCACCTGGCAAGAGATCCTTTTTATATGGGCTGTTATTGCGCACCGTCCACTTCAACTTCCCAGACATGCCTGGAGTACTTTTTTACGCCCATGAAATGTGGATGCCAGTGTAGGGCTCCTTTTGCAGGAATACTCAACTTTCTGTCAGGAATCTGATGTGAAGAGTGTTGTGCACAGGAGTCCAACATAAGTGCAGATCACAACAGTTCACAGATCCCCACCCCAACAGTTTGTTTTACATGTTGTGGAGTCTGTGGATCATGTACATATTAGTTGTGGGTGAATGCACCTCCTTTATTGTTATTTTAAAAATCTTTTGTTTAGCCTAAGGTTGCATTTCAGCCCCATGCTCCTGATCTTTAGGCTTCAGTGCAGAGTTGTGGCCACGTCAGAGGACCTTCAAGCAAGTCTTCCCTTGGGCTTAGCCAAGTTGTCTATTAAAAGGTCCAGGCAGCAAGCTTTGGAGAGTATCATATTTGCTGGCTGACTAACTGTCCCTCTTCTGTGGCCACAACTGATTTGGTGATGGGAATCCAAACAAACATTTAGTCGTACCTAAGAGCATCTGTAGATAGGAAAGAGAAACTAGCTCCAAAAAGGGGACTTCTGGTACAGTGATAGCATCCCCATCTTTGAGGTAGGAGACCCAGGTTAGATTCCCACCAGCTTCAGAAGTACAAAATATTACATTTCTAATGTTGGCTAGAAGTGGTTTTTGTGGCACAGTGGTAGTGTACCTACTTCCAAACCAGATCAGGGTTCAAGCTCCACTGGCCCTGGATGTGTGTCATAACACGTCTGAACAGACTGTTTAAAAAAAACTACTCTCAGCAGGCATACAATACATATCTGCATTTTGCCCTCCACACGGGGGGAATGGTGTCACAGTGGTAAAGTGAATTCAAGCAGGACATCTAGGAAACCAATCAATCAGTGAAGCAACAATTGAAAGAGGTAATGTTAATAGACTAATAAACCAGAGTCCTAGACTAATGTTCTGGGAAAAGAGAAGTTGAAATCCCACTGTCACAGATGAAGATATTTAAAATCAATTAAGGAGAGCTTGTGTGGTAGTGTCCATACCTTAGAGCTTTGTGGTCTGGGTTCAATTCTCAGTTTCCACAAACAAATTAATAAAAAAAATCTCCACTTGTGCTCATATAAAAAATAAAGTTAATATCCCTTAGAAGGACCTTTGTAGCATAGTGGTGGTCCTACCCTTGAGCCAGGAAGCCCACATTAGGTCCTTTCTGCACCAAAGATGTATAATTAATATTAATGTAACTTATCAGTTGTCATAAATACCCACCTAGTTCACTAACATACTTTAGGGAAAGAAAGCTGCCCCATCCTTACCTAGTCTGGGCTACACACAACATACAACTATGTCATCAGCTCATAACTGCCCTCTGGTCAATTAGGGACTGGCAAAAAATGCTGGCCTTGCCAGCGACAGCAACATCCCATGAACATGAATTTTCTTTTTAAACATGTTTAAACACGTACCAGGTCTGCAGTAGGGTTTTACCCCACAACAGGTTGGAAGCATTACTAACTGATCTATGTCTACAATGCAATGCGCCAACAAATTAAAAACAAAACATAGAAATTGCAACAAGAACCTTGAATAGTTAAAAAAAAATCTGAAAAGGTTTTGCAGATGAAAACATCTTCTTCAGACCAGCATCAATTTAGGTGGGAAGACTAAAGGCTCAAATTAAAACAGGTTTCTCAAGTGGGTTTTGAGGTTGATGTTGAGGAAAAGGGTGGGTTGGAGAGGCAGAGAGAGAGATTAAGAAGGGAGTTTGAGCTTAACAGCTGAACAAACGGCCAGAGTAAACAGGGAATTGTAGAGAGGCCAAAGTTGATGTAATCCAGAGCTCCAGCAAGGTGCAGGACAGGAGTTGGTTCTACAAATACACAATGGACAAGTCCACAAATATAGTAAATTCGGCACAGCATGTCTAATTGTGGGATAGCATGTGGAATGAGCTGAAGGCCACAGAAGGTGGAGAATAGGAAGCAAGAAATCTTTCAGATGTTTGTATCAGTGTGGCTTTGGGTAGATGGACATAAGCAGAAACGAAGAAGGTTACAATATAGAACTGGAAGATATTGCAGACTATGGCATTTGCCTCTTACCTCAGGTTTGCTGAGACTGGCTGAGACTAAAGAACCAGCACCCACATCAAGCTCCCAGCGCTTGACTCCATGATTCTCTGGATCCAATGCTGCAATGCGACCATCCATCATACTTACAATAACCAGGGATCTGCCAGCAGATACAATCAGAGTAAGGAATCTGACAAAAAAGGTTTTCTCCTCAAAAAGGTTACAAACTTGGTAGGAGCCCTATAAAGACTGAAAATTCCATTGATGAATTTCTATAAAACTGGCTGGTGTAATTTCCAGACTTTACACCACATGCTTCCACAGTGCTCAATAGAGTCATAGAGATGTACAGCACAGAAACAGACCCTTCTGTCCAATTCGTCCATGCCAACCAGATATTTTAACCTAACCTAGTCCCATTTGCCTGCACTTGGTCCAAATCCCTCTCAACCTTTCCTATTCATATACCCATCCAGATGCCTTTCAAATACTGTAATTGGAAGTCCACCACTTCCTCTGACAGCTCCTTCCATACACGCACCACCCTCTGCGTGAAAAAGTAGCCCTTAGGTCTCTTTTATAATTTCCCATCTCACCCTGAACCTTTGCCCTCTAATTCTGCATACCCCCACGCCAGGGAAAAGACTTGTCTATTTATCCTATCCATGTCCTCAAGATTTTATAAACATCTATAAAGTCACCCCTCAGCCTCCAACGTTCCAGGGAACAGCCCCAGCCTATTCAGCCTCTCCTTGTAGCTCAAATCCTCCAAACCTGCCAACATTCTTGTAAATCTTTTGTGAACCCTTTCAAGTTTCACAACATCCTTCACCTAGGAAGGAGACCAGAATTGCACGCAATATTCCAAAAGTGGCTTAACCAATGCCCTGTACAGTCACAACATGACCTCCCCACTACTGTAACCAATGCATTGACCATTAAAGGAAAGCCTTCTTCACTATCCTATCTACCTATGACTCTACTTTCAAGGAGGTATGAATCTGCACTTCAAGGTCTCTTTGTTCAGCAATACTCCCTTGGACCTTACCATTAAGTGTTCATAAATCATAGAATATTAATCCCTTCTAAACTTGTATTGTGTCCACAAAGACCATCTGAAATAATACAACAGGCCTACACAGAATTTACAGCACAAAAGGCAATGAGGAATTCCAGCTATTTGCCAACATTTTTGTTCAAGCCATTCTCATCTCTCTCCCGAGGCCATCAGCAATCCCTTGATCCTCTGCTCATTAGCATTAAAAACTCTTAAAACACTGATCCTGCCATGTCTGCAATCATGTGTATTGTCCTTCGGCTGCTTGGAGCTACTCCTAGCAAGACGCTTGTGGTCCTGTAGCTGAAACTGCTTGATGATTACCCAAACATGCTTAGATCTACACCTGTTTCTGCTGCCCTCTACTCTCTAAAAAGAGTTCTCTGTGGCTCTTCATTCTTCAATCAAATGGCTGATTTTTGAACATAGCATCTTAAGACAACTTCTTAGTTCTTTTTGCACTTGTAATTTCAACGTGCAACTTCTGAATGATGAGTGAACCATCATCATCGACAGAGTTAACTTGTAGTGTTATATTAAAGGTATTGCGAAATGTTGAACAAAACGTATGCCAACATTTAAACAATAAAATCTTACCAGTACCGTGTAAAGTTACAAAGCCTCGAGGCAAACATTCTCACTGTATCTCAAAATCAAATCACGACCTGTTTATCAAAATACTTGCAACAGAAACTTTTTTTTAAAAAAATTTAACATCCTTTGCATTCTCTAAATTTTCATTCAAAAAAAGTTAAGTATGTCTGCAAACAAACAAGGTCATGTTTGGTGGACCAGAGTTTCTCTCATCCATTAGGATGGGTTTATTCAATTGATCCTAATAGAAATGGTTCCACTACAAAAGGGTTTCATAAAATTAAATAGAAATTATGTAATATCGAGTGTGGAAATCAACCAAAGATCTAGCGAACACTGTCCGCAGATGTTCCAACTCAATTCTTTTCTGTTGCTAAAACTTTACTTCCTTCTGAGAACTTTCAGCACTGGCCAGCAGTTAAAACTGGTCTGTTCAGTCTAATAGCATCCCCTGTTCTTGCATTGTATTTAAATTGCTCCTGGAAGTGTAGCCAAGAACTATTAATCACGAGACAGCCGTAAATCATGCTTTGCACGTTTACTTGAGGTGGTTTAGTATATGTTGTTTCACGTAGGTCACGTTCAACAACTGAACACAAATTATTACTCCTAGGTTAAATGAAGTACAAGGAGCTCCATGAGAATATAAAAATGTCAAACGAAACCTATGACTCGGAGGTGCTGGTGTTGAACTGGGGTGGACAAAGTTAAAAAAAAAATCATTACACCAGGTTATAGTCCAAGACGTTTATTTGGAAGCACTAGCTTTCAAAGCACTGCTTCATCAGGTGGTTGTGAAGCAGGACCACAAGTCACAGAATTTATAGCAAACGATCATTTGCTATAAATTCTGTGTCATATAGCCCTGCTTC
>NC_057710.1:16846216-16849841 GCF_004010195.1 Chiloscyllium plagiosum
AGTGGAGGCGGGATTGGGATTGGGATTGGGGGGGGGGGGGGGAAGAGATGGTCGGGTTTACTGGGAGGATGGTCCCTTACCTGAGCTGATCTTCCCCGCTCGTATCACTCTCCTCCGCCTCATCGTCCTCCACGACCGCTTCCAAGCCGCCGCCTCCTCCCGCCGGCGAGCCGGGCACTGCGATCGGCTTCACCCCGCGGACACAGGCGGCCTCGGACGGTGCCGAAGCCGGAGCCTCGGTGAGCGGCTGCCCCTGGGCTACAGCAACGGCCACCGCCAGAAAGAGACGGAGTAGACAGCGGCCCAAGGGGCCGAACCGAAGACAGGAATCCATAAATCGGACATGAACGACAGGAGCAGCAGACCCAACGGCAGCTGCTAACACCCGGAAAACTCTCAAATCCGGCCCTTCTCCTCTCTGTTTGTTATGGTCCGTTAGGAAGGGACTGTGGGCGGGGCTTACCGGCAACCCCTTCCCGTCCATCGATTGGTCAGCATCGACGTCACTCCGATGGGTACTACCAATACCGGATCGGATCATGGCATTAGAGCCCACCCTCAAGTGTCCGATTGCACAATACCAATGTCACTCACATTCCGCGACCACTCATCGGCGTTTCCCTTAGGGGCGGGGATCTTTGTCTTGTGATTGGTCAAGGGGCTGGCCGCCCGCTCTGCGTTTGCCCAATCGGCTGTGGGCGCATACGGCGGGCCGCCAGGCCGCCTCTTCACGTCCCGAGCCTCCCCGCTCTGACCAATGAGTGGAGGGATGGGGCGGGTGACGCGAGCGGTTGGTCTCGTGATGCCCTGACACCGTTCATTCCTGACGGTGGTGTGCCTTCCTGATTGGAGGAACGGCTCGAGGGTGTCACCACGGAGACGTGGCCGTTTCCAGCGAGGCGTTGGTTATAGGAAAGGGAGGAGCAATAGGAGAGAGAATGAAATATAGGGAGGAGGCGCCTGAAGAAAGGCCGTAGAGTCCATATAGTGTGGACAAACGCTATTTGCCCTATCAGTCCACACCAACGTTATGAAGAGTAACCCACCCAGACCCATTATTTATTTTACATTTCCTCTGACTAATGCACCTAACCTACACATCCCTGAACACTATGGCCAATTCACTTGACCTAAACATCCCTGAACACTATGGCCAATTCACCTAACCTACTCATCCTTGAACACTATGGCCAATTCACTTGACCTAAATATCCCTGAACATTATTGCCTATTCACCTAACCTAAACATCCCTGAACACTATGGCCAATTCACCTAACCTACTCATCCTTGAACACTATTGCCTATTCACTTAACCTTTATTCCTGATAAAGGGCTTTTGCCCGAAACATCGATTTTCCTGCTCCTCGGATGCTGCCTGAACTGCTGTGCTCTTCCAGCACCACTAATCCAGAATCTGGTTCCCAGCATCTGCAGTCATTGTTTTTACCTATTCACTTAATCTAAACATCCCTGAACACTATGGCTAAATAAACTAACCTGCACAACCTTGAACATGTCAGACTGGAAGTATTAACTGTTTTTAGACAATAGGTGCAGGAGTAGGCCATTCTGCCCTTCGAGCCTGCACCACCATTCATTATGATCATGGCTGATCATCCTCAATCAGTATCCTATTCCTGCCTTATCTCCATAACCCTTGATTCCACTATCCTTGAGAGCTCTATCCAACTCTTTCTTAAACAAATCCAGAGACTGTGCCTCCACTGCCTTCTGGAGCAGAGCATTCCATACACCCACCACTCTCTGGGTGAAGAAATTTCTCCCCATCTCTGTCCTAAATCGCCCACACCCTTTTTTTTAAGCTGTGTCCTCTGGTTCGGGACTCACCCATCAGCGGAAACATGTTTCCTGCCTCCAGAGTATCCAATCCTTTAATAATCTGATACGTCTTAATCAGATCCCCTCTCAGTCTTCTAAACTCAAAGGTATACAAGCCCAGTCACTCCAATCTTTCAACATAAGATAGTCCCGCCATTCCAGGAATTGACCTCGTGAACCTATGCTGCACTCCCTCAATAGTCAGAATGTCTTTCCTCAAATTTGGAGACCAGAACTGCACACAATATTCCAGGTGTGGTCTCACCAGGGCCCTGTACAGCTGCAGAAGAACCTCTTTGCTTCTATACTCAATCCCTCTTGTTATGAAGGCCAGCATCCTATTAGCTTTCTTCACTACCTGCTGTACCTGCATGCTTGCCTGTCCAGGTCACCCTGTAATCTCGTAACATCGTCTTCACATTTCACCCTGCCACCCAGCTTTGTATCATCAGCAAATTTGCTAATGTTACTATTAATACCATCTTCTATATCATTAACATATATTGTAAAATGCTGCGGTCGCAGCACTGATCCCTGCCATACCCTACTGGTCACTGCCTGCCATTCCGAAAGGGACCCGTTTATCACTACTCTTTGTTTCCTGTCAGCCAACCAATTTTCAATCCAAGTCAGTACTTTGCCCCCAATACCATGCACCCTAATTTTGCTCACTAACCTCCTATGTGGGACTTTATCAAAGGCTTTCTGAAAGTCTAGGTACACTACATCCACTGGATCTCCCTTGTCCATCTTCAGAGTTACATCCTCAAACAATTCCAGAAGATTAGTCAAGCATGATTTCCTCTTCATAAATCCATGCTGACTCTGACCTACCCTGTTACTGCTATCCAGCTGTGTCATAATTTCATCCTTTATAATTGACTCCAGTCAAGTTTTTCGGTCTCTTCACTGACTCTGCTGGACCTGCTGAGTTTCTCCAGCACTTTTCAGTTTTTATTTTGGCTTTCCAGGATCTGCAATAGTTTTAAGCAGACCCCCAGCCCTGTTTTTTTTTCAGAAATAGAAGAGGCTGTATAAACTTACAATAAGTTTTCATGGAATTGATGCTGTCCACAAGGGGGAGGATTATTCAGTCCTGTGAAGGATACCTGAAGGGGTGTGCAAAGATGAGAGAGTCAGGAAATTTGAGGGAAACTTCTGTAGGAGAGAGTTATGAGAATGTTTGACTCTTCACGGGGTGTGTACAGTTGAGAAAAATAGTGAAGCATCAATTAGAGAGCCATATCTTGATGTGATTAGATTATATAGTTTAATGTATAACCTGTGTTGAATGGTTTATTTGTTTTTTTATTCAAGAAAGGTGGAAGCAGGAAATCATTGTTCAATAGGCTTAACATTTGTCATGGGGAAAATGCTGAATTTACTTTATTTTGGATGATATAATGTGTCACTTTGAAAATCTCAATGCAATCATACAAAACATTGGTGAGACCTCTTATGGAATACTACGTGAGGTGCAGGAGAGTCAACATTTCGGGCAAAAGCCCTTCATCAGGAATGAGGCTTGTGAGCCAAATGTTTAGAGATATAAATGGGAAGGGGTGGTGAGAGTGCGATAGGTGGATGGAGGTGGGAGTAATGGTGATGGGTCAGAGAGGAGGGTGGAGTGGATAAGTGGGAAGGAAGATAGACAGGTAAGACAAGTCTTGAGGGCACCACAGGTTATACATTAAACTATATAATCTAATCACGTTGGACGGCACCACCCTCATGATCTGTCCTACTTGTCCATCTTCCTTTCCATCTATCTGCTCCACCTCCTCT
>NC_057710.1:16849873-16857476 GCF_004010195.1 Chiloscyllium plagiosum
CTGAAGAAGGGCTTATGCCCGAAACGTCGATTCTCCTGTTCCCTGGATGCTGCCTGACCTATCTACAGGAAGGATATAGTTATGCTGGAGAGGGTTCAGAGGAGATGTTACCGGACATGGAAAGGCATACCAGGCATTCAATTCAATTCAGTTAATCCAGTTAGGAACTCAGGAGCAATGACTGCTGAGACTGGAGCGAATATCGAACTCACTATCAATTGCAGTGGTTGAGGCAAATGATCATTTATGCAGAAGCTGGATAAGTGCATCTGAGAGAAAGGAATAGAAGAACTTGTTGATGGGTTTAAATGAATGAGATGGAGACAGAACTCAAACAATAACATGGACCTATCTAGTTCTGCAGAGTCAAGAGTGTGGTGGAAAAGCACAGCAGGTCAGACAGCATCAGAGGATCAGTAAAATTGATGTAAATCTGGTTCTGCAGAAGAGTCATATTGAACTTGAAACATTAACTAAACTAATGCCATTTACAAGTTCACTGATGTCACCACCATAGTCGGTTGAATCTCAGATGGCCACAAAACAGACTACAGACATCGGTGGACTGGAAAAATAGTGCACTGAGAACAACCTAGCTGTCAATGCCAGTAAAACCAAGGAACTCATTATTGACTTTTGGCAGAATGTTATTCATGCCCCCCTACACATTAACAGTACAGAGGTTGAACGAGTGGAGAGCGTCAAGCTCCTGGGAGTGGTCATTAACAACCTTGAACTGAATTGAATTGAATTTATTGTCATGTGTACTGAGCCACAGTGAAAAGCTTTGTATTGTGAGCAGTACAGGCAGATCACATAGTTAAGTAGCATAGATAAGCAAATAATAGGTAAACAGTGGCAAAACAAAAACACAGGTACAGGCGAATGCTAAGAGATTTTGAGTCCATTCAGTCTTCTAACAACAGTAGTGTATAAATTGTTTCGAAACTGGCTAGTGCATGTGTTCAGGCTTCTGTACCTTCATCCCGATAATAGAGATTGTTTCTTGGACTCTTCACGTGGACACACTGGTTACAAAGGCCCAACAATGTCTCTTCTTCCTCAGGCAGCTGAGAAAATTTGGCATGACGGCAAATACCTTTGCCAACTTTTATAGGTGCGCCATCGAGAGCATTCTGTCTGGATGTATCACTACCTGGTGTGGCAACTGTATCATTCAAGATAAGAGACAGAGAGTGTGAACTCGGCCCGGACAATCACAAAAGCCAACATCCCATCTATAGAATCCATCTACCAGGCCCATTGTCAAGGGAAGGCCGCCAGCATTCTCAAAGATCCATCCCACCCTGGCAATGTTTTTCTACAACCTCTACCATCAGAGAGAAGGTACAGAAACCTGAACACATGCACCAGCTGGTTTTGAAACAGTTTCTACCCTACTATTGTTAGAATACTGAATGGATTCAAAAACTCTTCACTTTCGCCTGCACCTGTGTTTTTGTTTTGCCACTGTTTACCTATTATTTACTTATCTATATTACTTAACTATGTAATCTGCCTGTATTGCTCCCAAGGCAAAGCTTTTCACTATGCCTCAGTACACATGACAATAAATTCAATTCAATTCAATTCAAGGTTTGAGTTACAAAGAAAGACTGGATAGACTGGGACTTTCTTTCACTGGAGCGTAGCAGGTTGAGAGGTCACTTTACCAAAGTTTATGAAATTATGAGGGGTATAGATAGAGTTAACACTAGATGACATTTCCCTAGCATGTGGGATTTCAAGGCATAAGAACTAGGAGCAGGAGTAGGCCCTTCGAGCCTGCTCCGCCATTCAATAAGATCATGGCTGATCTTTTCATCGCCTCAGCTCCACTTACCCTTCCTCTCTCCATAACCTTTAATTCCTTTACTATTCAAAAAAGTATCTATCTTTCCTTTAAGCATATTTACTATTTCACTACGCAGGGAATTTCATACATTAATAATCCTTTGGGTGAAGATGTTCCTTCTCAATTCAGTCCTAAATCTGCTTCCCCTAATTTTTTGGTTATGCCTTCTTGTCCTAGTTTCACCCGCCAGTGGTAACATCTTCTCTACCTCTATCTTGTCTATTCCCTTCATAATTTTATGTTTTTATAAGAGGCCCCCATCATCTAAATTCTAATGAATATAATCCCAGTCTACTCAGTCTCTCCTCATAATCCAACCCTTTCAACTCCAGAATCAACCTAGTGAACCTCCTCTGCACCCCCTCTACTGTCAGTATATCCTTTCCCAAGTAAGGAGACCAAAACTGCATGTCGTACTCCAGGTGTGGCCTCACCAGACCCTATACAGTTGCAACATAACCTCCCTGATTTTAAATTCAATCTCTTTGGCAATGAAGGACAAAATTCCATTTGCTTTCCTAATTACCTGTTGCACCTGCAGACCAAACCTCTGTTATTCATGCACAAGAATACCCATGTCCCTTTGCACACCAGCATGTTGTAAGACTAGGGGTGTACATTTTTAAGGTGAGAGGAAAGAGATTTAAAATAGACATGAGGGGCAAATTCTTTTACAGTATGGTCTGGGTGTGGAATGAACTTCCTGAGGAAGTAGTGGAATTGGGTTCCAATACTACATTTAAAATTCATTTGGATAAGCACATGTTAGAAAGGTTTGAAGGGATATTGGCCAGGAGCAGGCAGAACTAGTTTAGTTTGGGATTATGTTTAGCATGGACTGTTTGGAGCAAAGGGTCTGTATCTGTGCTGCAAAGGTTCTGTGAAACAATAGCAGAAATTGCTGAACTGAAACTGTTCAGAACAATTCTGAAGAAGGGTCACTGGACCCGAAATGTTAACTTTGCTTTCTCTCCACAAACAACACAAGACTTGCTGGATTTTTCCAATAATTTCTTTTTACGATTTCCGGCATCTGCAGTTTTTTTTTGTTTGGAGTTAACAGGATTGTTTGAAGGGAAATTATCTTTGAATAGTTTACTGGAGTTGATTGAAGAAGTAACAAGCAATGTGGATAAAGAGAAAGTTTCAACTTGTTAAATTAGATTTCCTTTCCAGAAGGCATTTGATAAAGGTTACTTCACAATATAAGGTCTAATGGATTAAGGAAGTAACGTGAGCATGGATAGAAGATTGGTTAAGTAACAAGAAATGGAGAGTAGGCATAATTCGGTCTTCATTTTTAGTTGGCAAGATGTGATGAGTGGAGTATCAGTGCTGAGGCCTCAAGTACAAAGATGTACAGGTCAGGTGAATTGGCCATGCTAAATTACCTGTAGTATTAGGTGCATTAGTCAGGGGAATGGGTCTGAGTGGGTTTCTCTCTGGAGGGTCCTTGTAGACTTGTTGGGCCGAAGAGCCTGTTTCTACACTGTAGGGAATCTAATCTAATATATTCTAAACTAATCAGAATTTATATGAATGATTTCCTAAATTTGATGGTGATACAAAGATAGGTAGGAAATTAGGTTGTGAAGAAGACATAAGAAGTCTGTAAAGGGATACAAACAAATTAGGTGAATGGGTAGAAATTTAGCAGATGGACTATGAATGTGGAAAATGGGAACTTGTCCACTTTGACAGGAAGGACAGAAAAGTAGCATTTTACTTAAATGGAGACACTGTAGAACTCTGATGTCGAGAGAGATTTGCTTTTTATTCATTTCTGAAATCCAGATATTTCTGGTTGGGTCAGCATTCATTGACCATCACAACTACTCCTTGAATGAAGTGGCTTCCTCGGGCTTTTTTAGAGGACGGTTAAGAGTCAACCACATCCTTGTTGTGACATGGAAGCCAGACCAGGTAAAGATTTCACACCTTAAAGGATGCTATGAATGAGATGGCAATGGCATTAGATTAGTTTTTAATTCCAGATTACACCATTTGCCATGCTGAAATCCAAGCCTCGGTCTCAGTCTAGTAACTTTACCAACACACCACCACCTGCCCCAGGCAATGGAGTACCCATAGCCTTCAAGGCTGGAAATTTCCAAAGACTCAACTCTGAGGGAAGAATTTCTTCTCATTTCAGTCAAAATGATTAGCTCCTTATTCTGAGACTCTGTCCCTATGTGATAGAAGCAGAGTCAGGGGAATCAACCTCTCACTGACCATCCTGTCAATCTCCTGCAGAATGTTCTATATTTCAATGAGATGACCACTCATTCTTCTAACCTGCAATGTATATAATTTATACGCTTACATATATATTTATTCATCCAAAGGAACAATCTAGTTAGCCTTAACTGAAATGTCTCCAGTGGAAATTTATGCTGTGTTACCTTAATTGTATGTAAGAATAAAGTTTTTGTGGAAAATAGTTGCAATGGCATGCTGTAAGTAAGGAGCCCTCTCCACACCTGCAAAAAGCTCCAAGACTCATCTGGTAGTGAAAACCTTTAGCGCAGGAATAAATGCAAAATAGTGATGCCCAAACATGAAGAGAAGGACACAGTCATACAGCACGGAAATAGGCCAAATAGTCCAAACTGAACATAATCTGCCAATCAAATTTAACAAAAGAATATTTCTGCAATTCTGTCACAATTTAAAATTGGTGAAAATAAACTATGTCCTTTTATTTCAAAAATATACTTTATTCATAAAAATATCTTTGTACAGATGCAATGTTACTAAAGCAGTTTGACTTTGTTCAGTAGCATATGAGGAAGCAAACAAACATCAGAGCTTGACTCTATCCAGTAAACGAACCAAGACATTTCTTGTACAAGACCTTCACAGTTTGAAGGATTGACATTTGCACATTGCGCGCTGCCTGGCTTGCCACAGTAATGTGACCAGTTTCTCAGCATTCACTTTTTACTTTAGTTTATGGCAGCTATTAAACATATGACACATCAAATACTCACAAAGTTCAAGTTCATTTATATTTGACTTGCCTCCAAGGGTTTTATTGACACATCTCTTTAAGTAGTTTAGGGTGGTCTGATAGCTCTGGTGATTTTAGGATTAGGCTACCAGCCTATCAGCTTGCAAGTTCACTTCACAGCCTGACTGACCCAGGGATTCTGTCTCACTGGGGAAGTAGTCATTGCCTTACACTGTAGTGCAGACTGCTAGACTATCAATGAACAGTTTGAACCATCTCTGACAAAATAATAAACCTGCCAAAGTACACTTATAATGCAGCCATTATAAGTGATGGACCATTGTATCTCTGTTAAATCATTGACTAATCTCACAGGCTGCTCTATTGCCATGCCCCTTCATCACCATCTGTTTCAAGTATTTATCCAGCTTCCTTTAAAAGAGACAATGATAGTTGCCTCACTACTTCATGTCATAAAGTATTCAACTCCAAAAATTGTGTAAAGAAATTACTCCTGATTTTTCTCATTTACATAATTACTTTAATTTTTAATTAATAACATTTTTGCCTACCTAAACAGGCTCATTCAACCCAGATTTCATGGTGATTTTTAAAAGGCTCGATTAATTCTCCTCTTCAATTCCTTTTAAACACTCGTTGCTTGAGTCTGATCACTTAATGATGTCTCACTTATCATATCGGGAAATTATCATCAGAGCTTTTCTTTATACTTATTCTTGAGATATGAGCATCTATGGCAAGGTCAGCATTTATTGCTCATCCCTAATTGTCTTTGACAAGTTGAGGGGAGCTGCCTTTCTGGACTGCTACAGCCTGTGTGTGTAGGCACCTACAGTGCTGCTAGCAGTGAGTTCCAAGATTTTGATGCATTAACTGTGACAGAATTTCAATATGCTTCCAAGTGGGATGATGTGTGACTTTCAGAGGAACTTGTCTTCCCATTCACCTGCTGTCCCTTCTCCTTCTAATTGGTAGAGGTCACAGGTATGTGAGATGTTCTTGAACGAGCTTTAGTAGGTTGTGAAGGAGGGAGTGAAAGTTTTAAGGTGAACCGATCAAGTAAGCTGCTTTACCTTGTATGATGTTTAGCTTTTTTGAGTGTTGTTGAAGTTTCATACACCGAGATGAGTGGACAGCATTTCATCACACTGCTGACTTGTGTCTTGCAGGTGTTGCATAGGCTTTGAGGAGACAGGATGTATTTTACTTGCTGTAGAATTCCCAGCTCCAACCTGCTCTTGTAGCTACATCATTTATGTTGCTGCTCCAGTTCCAATTCTGGTCAATGGTAAACCCCCAGGATGTTAATGGTGGGGGATAGTAATACCACTTATTGTCAAGGATAGATGGTTTTTGGTCAGCACCACTGTGGCATGACTATTTCTTGCAACTTATTATCCTAAGCCTGGATATTGACCAGATCTTGCTCTACATAGACATGAATTGCGAGTTGCCAACTCTATTGAATACTCTGAATTTATCTGGCCTTATTTTATATGAGAGGAGGATCATTGATAGATCAGCTGAGGCTGGTTCAGACAAGGACACTATCTTGAGCGACTACTACAGCAATGTCTCTCAACTGAGCTGAACAGTCTTGAACAGCCATAAACACAACCATCTTCATTTGTGATAGGTATGACTCCAACTGGTGAAGAGATTTCCTCTCATTCCCATTGACTGGGACAGCATCGTGGCTCAGTGGTTAGCAACTGCTTCACAGCACCAGGGACCTGGGTTCAATTCCACTCTCAGGCAACTGTCTGTTTGCACATTCTCCTCATGTCTGAGAGGGTTTTCTCCCACAGTCCAAAGATGTGCAAGCTAGTGGATTGGCTCTGCTAAATTGCCCATAGTGTCATGGCGGCAGGGCAATATGCATTGGGTTCTGAATATTGAGGTTGATATGACATTCAAGCAAAATAGATAACAGCTGTTAATCAAGGATGCCATTTTTATAATAGTTAGAGATGACCTTGGTTCAGGAGATCAAGGTGTTGAATCAGTTTGGGTGGAAATGAGGAATAGGAAGGGGAAAACGTCTCTTGTGGGTTTGGTCCAAAGATCCCATAACAGTCAACTCAGTAAAGTATGGCAGAAGAAATAATATGTGTTTGTAATCAAAAGAAAGCAGTAATTATGGGTGACTTTAATCTACATTGTAAATTGGAGAAATCAGATTGGTGGTAGCTTAGATGAAGAGTTCACAGGGTCTTTCAAGATAGTTTCTGAGAGCAGCCAGCTCTGGAACCAACTAGGCAGCCACTCCCCACCTCTTCCTCCGCTACATTAATGAGTGCATTGGCGCCACCTCGTGCTCCCGCGAGGAGGTTGAGCAATTCATCAACTTCACCAACACATTCCACCCTGACCTTAAATTTACCTGGACCATCTCTGACACCTCCCTCCCCTTCCTGGACCTCTCCATCTCCATTAATGATGACCGACTTGACACTGACATTTTTTACAAACCCACCAAATCCTACAGCTACCTGAATTACACTTCTTCCCACCCTACCTCTTGCAAAAATGCCATCCCGTATTCCCAATTCCTCCGCCTCTGCCGTATCTGCTCCAAGGAGGACCAGTTCCACCACAGAACACACCAGATGGCCTCCTTCTTTAGAGACCGCAATTTCCCTTCCCACGTGGTTAAAGATGCCCTCCAACGCATCTCATCCACATCCCGCACCTCCGCCCTCAGACCCAACCCCACCAACCGCAACAAGGACAGAACGCCCCTGGTGCCCACCTTCCACCCTACCAACCTTCGCAAA
>NC_057710.1:16859121-16901763 GCF_004010195.1 Chiloscyllium plagiosum
ATTGTACTTCATGCTACTTTCTCCCCACCCCCACCCTCCTCTAGCTTATCTCTCCACGCTTCAGGCTCTCTGCCTTTATTCCTGATGAAGGGCTTTTGCCCGAAACGTCAATTTTGCTGCTCCTCGGATGCTGCCTGAACTTCTGTGCTCTTTCAGCATCACTAATCCAAAAAATGATGAAAAGAGATGTTTAGGCAGACATGTAAGGCATTTTTTAAAATTATCGAATGGATGTTGTCATTTCAGGAGCAGGGTAGGGTGAACAGTGACCTTCTCAACAAAAGTCTGAGGCTTGAAGCCCAGATCAAGCTCAGTCAGAGGAGCAACCAAACAACAGGACTTCCGCCAGAATTCAAAAAAGCTGACAAAGGTGACATCAACTCAGAGAGCTGATTGGTGGGTCGTGGGTAAAGTATTTTTTCTCCACTTTACAGCAGTATTTAGGAAAAGTAAGAGTTATATCCTTTTTTTAAAAAAAAACAGTAATTCTTTTTCTACTTGGCTTAAATTTAGGGGAAGAGTATTTTAAGAAAAGGGATGGTGGGGAGTTCAGTCTCAATGTGATGCATGGCCTGCAGTATGTGAAAGGTTTCAGATGTCCCTGACAATCTGGATGACCACATCTACAGAAAATGCTCCGATTTAACTAGCTTGAGTACTAGGTTTCAGAGCTTTAGCATCAGCTGCAGACACAGCAGTTTATCCACAAGACTGAGAATTATGTAGGTAGAGCACTTTTAGACATGGTCACCCTGCAACATAATGAAATGAAGTCAGCAAAGGAGTGGCTGACCATCAGGCAGGTAGTCAGGCAAGCTCCAAAATGCTTCTCAATCAAGAACAGATTCTCTGTGTTGGGGAATGATGAGAGTGATGGTTCCTCTGGGGAGTGAAGCCAGAACCTAGTTGAGCAAAGTGAAAGAAAGGAAGAACAATCGAGGCAGGAGACTCAGCAATGAGGAGAATGGATGGGTGTTTCTTTGACTGCAGACCTGACTCCAAGATGGTGCATTGCCTCCCTGGGGTCAGGGTCAAGGATATCACTGAATGGCTGAAGGACATTCTGAAGGGAGTGGGGAAACCGTCGGAGATTGTGGTTGACATTGAGACAAGGAACATTAGGAGAAAGAGAGATGAGTCCTGAAACAAGAATGTAGGGAGCTAGGTAGAAGTTGAAAAAGCAGGATTTCAAACATCATAATCTCTGGATTACTCCCCATTCCATGTGCTAATGAGTACAGCTATTATAGTACGGTAGTTCTGATCTCATGCAATCCTGTGTTACAAGAAAGTCGTGTAATAGCAGCACCATTTAAACTAATGGGGCAGGAATTGCATTATAACCACTACACACTTTAAAAGTTCATGCCACAGAAACAATGTCCCCAATTTATTAATCGCATTATTGCAAATTTGCATTAACGGAATGCATATTATAGCAGAACGACTTGTATAGGTGCAGGTGGATAGGGCAGGTGAAGCATTGGAGAAGGGAGAAGGCTTTAGATCCTGGTTCACTGGGTTTGTTTCTGGGAAGAGCAGGTACGGTAGTGTTGCAATGCGTTGCATGTGAACTGCAAGGGGGCCAAACACATGCAAATTTTTGAGGGTTTCAACTAATTTGGCATTGGGATGGGACTCAGAGCGGAAAACAATAGGGGATATTGAACAGGCAAGTATAGAATAAAAATTAAGTAATTCCAAAAGGCAAAGAAAGAGTAGTAAAGTTACAGCATAGGGATCATGGCAAGGCTGGATGCATTTATTTCAATGCAAGGACTTTTGTATCCAGTGTGCAGTGGTGTACCACGGAGTTCCCTTGCTGTTTGCTGTATACATTAATGATCTAGCCATGAATGTGGGATTGAAAAATAAATACCGGCCTTGTTAGTAGTGTCCATACTCAGAGAATTAATCAATGTTTTGTTAAATAGTTTCTTTGTCTTTCATGGGATGTGGGCATAGCTGGCTAGTTGAGTGTTTAATGCCCATTGCTATTTGCCCTGGAGACAGTGGTGGCAAACTGCCTTAATGAACATCTACAGCCCCTGGAATGTAGAGACATCCACATTGTTCGGAAGGGAATCCCCAAGATATTGACTCAACGACAGCAAAGGAATGGAAATTAGTTCAAAGTGAGGATGGTGTGTGGTTTGGAGGGAACTGACAGGTGCTTCAAATATATTTGCCACACTTATATTTCTAGGTATTGGAGGTTGTGGGTTTTGGAATGCTGTCAAATATTAAAAAAAACTGAAAGCTTGCTGAGAATATCGACCCACTTTAGTTTCATATCTTTTCTTTTATACCCTTGGCAAAAAAATCTCTGTCCAGCTCAAATCAGGACCAAGTTACTCCGGAGAAAATTGTTTCAGCACACTACAGTGAAAGTCTTGCATTTTTAATGCACAATTAGATCAGATATGATATACAGAGCAAGGAATCCAAAAGGAGAGGACAGCACATGAAGAAAAAGTACAGAGCTTTGGAAGACAGTGGGACAACAAATAAAATGGACATATTGCCTTTCCTTTTGACCTACTTAAGCATGAAATCTGTCGACTTCAGTCATCATAGTATCTTCTCATACAGAGCAGGTCTTAAAGGTTTAATGCATTAGCAAAAGCTGCACATCCTATCAATATTTAAATTCCCTGGGCGTCGGGCTGGCACATTACCTCATCTGCTGTTTATGTACTTCAGCAACTTGCCCTCCGGGAGCCAGGCAAGCGATTTCCGTCAGTGAAGCAATGTCTCTGCACCAGGAAGACAAAAAGTAATCACGATGGATAAGGTGAAGGTTTTACCTCATGAACACAGGGAATATAAAAATATCTGAACTCAATAAATCAATCCAGTGTCTGTGTGGATTTTAAACTCTTCAAGGATCCATTACAATAAATGACCACTGGCGCTCGCAGTGCTTGGGGATCACTTGCTTGATAATTGAACTGATTTTTTTTTAATTGAGCCTTTCTTCCTGTGGTTTTGTTTTTAAGGGGACAATGATGTGCAGCTGTTACATATTACTGATAGCCAACACAATGAAGAGATAATATAACAATGTGTGATACCTGGGGCTAAAGGGTTAAATTAAGAAGATAGATTGGATACTCTAGGGTTGTATACCATCGAGTACAGAGAGGGAAACTTATTCGGGTGTTTAAGATGGTGAAAGGGTTTAATAGGATCGAGAAAGTGAAATGGCTTCCTTTGGTCAGGAGGTCCAGAACAAGGAGGGGGCATAAATTTAAAATTAGAATTGGACAATTCAGTAGTGATGTCAGCAAGATTCCTTCATACAAAGGGCAATGGAAATTTTTAACTCAACCCCTCAACAAAAAGTTACTGAACTTCACTTGAAAATTTTGAAAAAGAAATTGGGAGTATTGTTGAGTCAAGGATATTACATGTACCAGATTTATGGCAGACTGATGGTACTGAATGGTAGAACAGTTTTAAGATTCTGTCTGGTCTTCTTCAGTTCTAGCCTTTCACCTCCAGGTTTAAATCTGTGTCATAGGTAGACAGGGTGATTAATAAAGCATTTAGCACGCTTGCCTTCATTGTTCAAAGTTTTGAGTAGAGGAGCCGGGATGTCATGTTGAGGATGTACAGGACATTGGTAAGGCCTCTTCTCAAGTACTATGTGCAGTTCCGGTCTTCCTGTTTTAGGCAGGACATTATTAAACTGAGGACTGGATAAAGAGTGGACTGGAAAAGGCACAGCAAATCAAGAAGCATCAGAGAAGAAGGTTAAGTCGACATTTCAGGTTGGGACCTTTCATCAGGACTGGGGAAGGGAAGGGCGCTGCAAAATAACTGACCAACAATGGTTCACAGTTGAACACTTCACTAATTTTAAAATTCTCTTCCTTGCTTTCAAAGTCTTTCATGGTCACACCTCTGTTTATTCTCCCCTATATCTCTCCCATTCTTGATCCTCCTAAAACTTGCCTATGTTTGATCAAATATTTTGCTCATCTGTCTGAACGTTTCTTCATGTGGTTCTGTGTTGATTTTGTTTGCTGATGATTCTGAGGAATGCTTTGGGACATATTACTGTCTGAAGGAACATATTAAAGAGAGAGGTGGAGCAACTTAGGAATTTGAGCCATCATCCATAATTGCCCAGACAGCAGTTCAGAGTTAAATGTTTTCCATGGGTCTGTGGTCAAAGGTAACCTGGACAGAGATTGCAAATTTTGGTTCCAGAATGATATTCATGAACCAGAATGGTTTTCATGAACATCAACAATGACATGGTGACCATCACTATTTTTTTGATTTTTGCTTTGGAACTTGAGTTGAACTTGAGAATTCAAATTTGAAACTTGAACAGCAGTTGTTTTAGAAAGAGAAGAGAGCAAAAGACAGGTATTTGTTGCTGGGAACTGGCCTGGCAAGATAATGTAAGGTTGACTACTGTTCTGAAGACACTGCAGATAATTCAGCACCAAGATGTTGGTTTGCAGCTGGTTGGATGTTGAACTGGTCAATCAGGAGAGGACCGGTACTGGCCAGCCAACCACAGAGAATATTGAAAACAAAGAGAGAAAAGGAGATTAAACAGCCTCTGATTGGACTTTGGGCAGGACTTTGTTTTGGAAGCTTTTAGTCTGGGGCTGTATTTATAGTGTTGTTCACACTAATTATTCACCAGTCATTGAAAGTTCTGACAAGAGAACCCCTGTCTGTAAGAAATAAGCCAAAATCTCCAAAGGTCTGCAGAAGCTGTAATATTGATTGGTGATTTTGGAATTCAAGTAAGATATACAGATCTACCTGCCTGTAATACAATCTATTATCCAAGGACTTAATGAAGACCTGGTATCCATAATTGAAACGGATATTGAACTGGCAAATTATGATTCTTTTTACTAAAATGTATCCTTTAATTCTATCTGTCTATTGGTTGTGAGTGTGGGTTTATGCTCAAAGAAGATTGGGCTGAGGTTATAGATATTAACAGAGTTCTTTGTAGTTGACCAATGTTCTGGCAAAGTTAAATTCTTTATAATAAATTGTTAATTTTTGTTTAAGTTATACAAAGATGTCCAAGGTCTGCTATTTGTAAAGTCCAGTTAGACATTGAGCAAATTTGAAGGTCATTGACCGTTTTACTATCACTGTGTTGTGAACCCAGTGATAGTGAGGCTGATTTGGTTTGGCTTGCTGCCATATGTTTCAATAATGGTTACATGATCGTGGTGTGGTGAGATTTTCATTATATACATATTGCACTATCTGTTATGTTGGGATTTGAGCTCATATACTCGTGCCATTACTAGTTCAGTGACATTACCCCATGTCACCACTAACTCCCCTTGATTATAATGGATGGTTATAATTGGGAATGTTCAAGAGGCCAAAATTGGAGCTTCATAATTGCCTCAGAATTACAGAATTGGAGGAGGTCAGAGCGGGATCGTGAGTAGTACAGCCATGGATGGATAAGAAGACAAAGTTGAAAATTTTAAAATTGAGACATTGCTCAATCAGGAGCAATTTAGGTCAACACACAACCTGGACTGTGGGCTTTTTGAATTTAAGTGGTGCACGGCATCTTGGTGTACAAGTCCATAGATCCCTTCATTAGCCAGAGCATAGAATGTAAGAACAAGGAAGTCTTGTTACAACTTTATAAAACATTGATTTGGACTAGGAGGAGAAAGTGAGGTCTGCAGATGCTGGAGATCAGAGCTGGAAATGTGTTGCTGGAAAAGCGCAGCAGGTCAGGCAGCATCCAGGGAACAGGAGAATCGACGTTTCGGGCATAAGCCCTTGATTTGGACTACAATTGTGCAGTTCTGGTTGCCATACTATCAGAAGGATGTGATTGCTCTGGAAAGGATGCAAAAGAGATTCACAAAGAAGTTGTCTTGGATGAAAAATCTATGTTATGAGGAGAGTCTGAATAGCCTGGATTTGTTTTCCTTTGTGCAGAGCTGGCTGGGATAGGAGGGGTTGGGGGATGGGGTGGGAATCTCATAATGATATACAAAATTAGGAGAGGCACATACAGAATAGATCATGAAAATCTCTTCCCCATGATACATGTGACCAAGACCAGAGGGCATAAGTTAAAGGTGAGGTGTAAGTGATTACAGAAGATGCGAGAAATGTATTTTCATCCAGAGGGTGATAGAAATACGGAATGTATTGCCTGAGAGGTTGGTGGAGACAAGTACTCTTGCAACATTTAAGAAACATTTGAATGAGCACTTAAAATGCCAGGGCACAGCAGATTATGCACTAAGTGCAAATAAATGTGATAAGTGTAGTTTGGTGCTTGTTGAACCACAGACATGGTGGGCCAAAGGACATGTTTCTATATTGCATAACTCTATGACTGAAATATCCTGACATCTGGATAAGGAGGCCTGACTTCAAGAACCATCTGCTCCAGAAGTATGCTATAAAGTCTCTGAACAGGTTGATTGAAAAATATTTACAATATTTTGTAATATATTGCCAATTCCGAGTTGACCTTGAAAAGACTGTAAGACCATAAAATGTAGGAGCAGAATTAGACCATTTTGCCCATTACGTTTGCTCCACCATTTGATTATGGCTGATATGTTTCTCAATCCCATTCTCCTGCCATTTCTCCATAGCGTTTGATCCCTTTACTAATCAAGAACATATCTATCTCTGTCTTAAATACATTCAATGACTTTGCCTTCATAGCCCTCTGTGGCAAGGTGTTCCACAGATTCATCCCCTACTGGCTGGAGAGAATTCTTATCATCTCAGTTCTAAAGGGTTTTCCCTTCACTCTGAGGCTGTGCCCTTGGGTTCTAGTATCTCCTAATAATGTTAAAACTTTCTCCACATTCACTCCAACCATCCCTCTTAGTATTCTGTAAGTTACAATCAGATTCCACACCCACACGCCTTCATTCTTCAAGTACAGGCCTAGAGTTCTCAGGTGCTCCTCATATGACAAACCCTTCATTCCCAAGACCATTCTTGTGAGCCTTCTCTGGACCCCCTCCAAGACCAGCACATCCTTCCTTGGATACGGGACCCAAAACCGGTCACAATATTCAAAAAGAGATCTGATCAGCGCACTATACATCTCTGCTCTTGTATTCAAGCCCTCTTCAAATGAATGCTAATGTTGTGTTTGCTTTCCTAACTACCAGCTGAACCTGGATATTAACCTTAAGAGAATCCTGAACAAGGACTCCCAAGCCCCAAGTGTTTCAGACTCCTAAAGCCTTTTAAGCATTTAGAAAATAGTCTAGGCCCCTATTCTTCCACCAAGTGCATAACCTCACACTTTCCCACGTTGTATTCCATCTCTGCCATCTCTCTTGCTCACTCTCCTAGTCTGTCCAAGTCCTTCTCCAACGTCCTCAACACTTCTGGCCCTCAACCTGCGTCTGTGTCAACTGTAAACTTAGCAACAATGCCCACCAGTGGTATTTTTGAACTACTGCAGTCCATACAGTGTAGGTAGACCCACAATGCCATTAACAAAAGAGTTTCAGGATATGACCAAATGGAACTGAAGGAACAGTGAAAACTTTCAAGTCAGGATCACTGTGGGTTGAAAGCAAAATAGAAATAAAGATGTTCCTATGCATCTGCAGCGTTCAGCCTTCTAACTGGTCACTGGTGTAGCAGGTACTGTCAAAGGAGCATCAGGGAGTTGTTGCAATGCTTCTTGTAGATGGCACACACTGTAGCCACTCTGCATTGGCTGTGGAGGGCGTGAATTTTTAAGGTGGAAAATGAGGTGTATATCAAGCAGCTTACTTTGTCCTGGATTAAAAAACAAAAGAACTGTGGATTCTGTAGTTCAGAAAGCACTTGAGTGTTGTTTCTGTTCCTCTTCCTCAAACATAATGGGCTGAATTGGGACATTTCAAATTCAAAGAGCTGCAAGAAATTGTCACGTAAAAATTCCATAATAGATTTTTCACTAATAATCATTTCACATTCATTGTCATTATATGGAAATTCATCAATCTGTCCAACTAAGATTTTTGACTGTGTCTTTACTGAGCCTTCAGGAGAAATTTACAAAAAAGCTGCTAGGTTTTTGAAATATACATGTGGTAGGAGAGTAGTCTGAATTGGGTTCTGAGATTCCTTACTTCATCCCACACATTAAGCTCACCCAGCAGCCTTTCCCCTTCCAGGCTAGTAACTGCATCCACCTGCTTCTCCTGCTCTCTGTTACTGCCTGAAAACTTCCTCACCTGCATCAGGTAACACCCTGCAAGGGTGGTGATTGGCTCTTATCTTAGACCTTCCCCAAGGTATTGGCAAGGAGTGATGAACACTCAGGATGTGAACTCTACTGTGGGCTTCCCACCACACTGTATTTCTGTGGAACTCTGAACTATGTAAACCTTCAGTGAACACAGATACTTTTAACTCATAGTGAGGCTTTCCAGGGCTAGACCTTTGCACAGAATTTGATTTATACTTTTTTTTAGATTAGATTAGATTACATTACAGTGTGGAAACAGGCCCTTTGGCCCAACAAGTCCACACTGACCCGCCGAAGCGTAACCCACCCATACCCCTACATTTACTCCTTATCTAACACTACGGGCAATTTAGCATGGCCAATTAATTGAACGCGGGTCTCAGGCGCTGTGAGGCAGCAGTGCTAACCACTGTGCCACCGTGCCGCCCACTTCAGGATTTTCAGCATTTACCTCAAATAATTAACATATAGATGAAACAAATATCATGTATATAAATAATCCTAATATATGCCACAAGAGACCAATGCTATTGGTGATTCAGTGACCACACCAACAACATTGACCGTCTTATTCTCCAACCTTGATTGTTGAAAAATGTCTCAACGCTTTTCACAGGAGTGTTACCAAATAATAATGTGCGGTCACGTTAGCGAGTTAATAACCATCAGAATAAAAATCAGGTTTATACTGACATTGGACATCAGTGCTGATAACTGACAAGTTGCAGGGAGGAGAAAGTGAGGACTGCAAGATGCTGGAGCTCAGAGTCAAGAGTGTCGTGCTGGAAAAGCACAACAGGTCAGGCAGCATCCGAGGAGCTGGAGAATCAATGTTGAAGGGCTTATGCCTGAAATGTCGATTCTCCTGCTCCTCTGATGCTGCCTGACCTGCTGTGCTTTTCCAGCACCACACTCTCAGCTCTGAGCTCCAGCATCTGCAGTCCTCACTTTCTCCTAGTTGATTTCAACCTTAGTGCAAAGCCTCTTCCAAGGATGCTTATCTTGAAGAAGTTCTCCTCCTCTCTTCCTGATGAAGGGCTATGATTTATGCCCAAAACGTCGATCCTCCAGCTCCTTGGATGCTGCCTGACCTGTTGTGCTTTTCCAGCACTACACAACAGACAAGTTGCAGCATGGATTTGACAAACATAGTCTAAAGTGATGGTGATACCTTCCAACTTTACTCTGATTCCCTCACATTAGAATCAGAAATTTATAGATGAAATAAATGAATTATTGCCAGTTTGGCTGAGAATGAGCTATGTAGGTCTCAAATGCTTGGCTAAGGTGGGCATTTGACATCTTGTCTCCTACTGTATGGGCCATCTTATTCCTGTTGTGTTATGTGTAAAAATCTTTTTTCAGAACATTAAGCCTGACTGTTCATAAATCTGTTCATGTTCCATAACCTTCCCGAAAATCCCTTAGACAGTGGTTTCCAAACCCATGACCAATCCCATCCAGAAGGATAGAAGGACAAGGGCAGAGATTACTTGGGAGTTTCACCCCCTGCAATTCTCCTCTAAGTCACTTATTATCCTGACTTGGAAACATGGACCTTGGAGTGTAGGTTCATAGTTCCTTGAAAGTGGAGTTGCAGGTAGATAGAATAGAACAAAGAACAAAGAAAGCTACAACACAGGAACAGGCCCTTCAGCCCTCCAAGCCTGCAGTGATCCAGATCCTCTCAACCTGTCGCCTATTTTCTCCCTCTGCTCCCTGCCCATTCATGTATCTGTCTAGATATATCTTAAATGGCACTTTCATTCCCGCCTCTACTATCTCCGCTGGCAACGTTTCCCAGGCACCCACCACCCTCTGTGTAAAGAACTTTCCATGCATATCTCCCTTAAACTTTTTCCCTCTCACCCTGAACTCGTGACCGCTAGTAATTGAGTCCCCCACTCTGGGAAAAAGCTTCTTGTTAACCATCCTGTCTATATCTCTCATGATTTTGTCGGCCTCAGTCAGGTTCCCCCTCAACCTCTGTCTTTCTAATGAAAATAATCCTAATATACTCAATCTCTCTTCATAGCTAGCATCCTCCATACCAGACAACAACTTGGTGAACCTCCTCTGCACCGTCTCCAAAGCATTCACATTCTTTTGGTACTGTGGAGACTAGAACTGTACGCAGTATTCCAAATGTGGCCAAACCAAAGTCCTATACAACTGTAACATGATCTGCTAATTCTTGTACTCAGTACCCCATCTGATGAAGGAACACATGCTGTATGCCTTCTTAACCACTCTATCAACCTGCATTGCCACCTTCAGAGTACAAAGGACCTGAACACCCAGATCTCTCTGTACATCAGTTTTCCTCAGTGCTGTTCCATTTACTGTATAGTTCGCTCTTGAAGTGGATCTTCCAAAATGCATCACCTCGCATTTGTCCGGATTGAGCTCCATCAGCCATTTCTCTGCCCAACTCTCCAATCTATCTATATTCTGCTGCATTCTCTGATAGTCCCCTTCACTATCTGCTACTCCACCAATTTTAGTGTCATCTGCAAATTTGCTACTCAGACCATCTATACCTTCCTCCAGATCATTTATGTATATCACAAACAACAGTGGTCCCAACACGGATCCCTGTGGAACATCACTGGACACAGTTCTCTATTTTGAGAAACTCCCTTCCACTACTACTCTCTATCTCCTGTTGCCCAGCCAGTTCTCTATCCATCTAGCTAGTACATCCTGAACCCCATGTAACCTACACTTTGTCCACCATGGGGAACCTTATCAAATTTCTTGCTGAAGTCCATGTATATGACATCGACAGTCCTTCCCTCATCAATCAACTTTGTCACTTGATCAAAAAATTCTGTTAAGTTGGTAAGACATGACCTTCCTTGCCCAAAACTGTGTTGTCCATCACTGATAAGCCCATTTTCTTCCAAATGTATATAGATCGTATCCCTCAGTATCTTCTCCAGCAGCTTCCCTAACATTGACGTCAAGCTCACCAGTTTATCATTACCTGGATTATCCCTGCTACCCTTTCTTAAACAAGGGGACAACATTAGCAATTCTCCAGTCCTCTGGGATCTCATCCATATTCAAGGATGCTGCAAAGATATATATTAAGACCCCTGATATTTCCTCTCTCACTTCCCTCAGTAACCTGGATAGATCCCATCTGGACCTGGGGACTTGTCTACCTTAATACCTTTTAGAATACCCTATACTTCCTGCCTCCTTATGCCGACTTGACCTAGAATAATCAAAGATCTATCCCTAACCTCAACATCAGACATGAATACTAACACAAAGTACTCATTAAGTACACAGTGAAGAAGGTGTTTGGTATCCTTTATTAGTCAGTGCATTGTGTATAGGAGTCAGGAGATCATGTTGCAGCTGTACAGGACATTAGTTAAGCCACCTTTATATGTGCCATTCTGGTCTCCCAGCTATAGGAAGAATGTTGTGAAACTTGAAAGGGTTCAGAAAAGATTGACAAAAATCTTGCCAGGCTTGGAGGGTTTGAGCTACAGGGAGAGGGTGAATAGTCTGGGGCTGGTTTCCCTTGAGTGTTGGATGCTGAGGGATGACTTTATGGAGGTTTATGATATCATGAGGGGCATGGATAGGGTAAATAGATAAGGTCTTTTCTCTGGGGTAGGGGAGTCCAGAACCAGAAGGAATAGGTTTAAGGTGAGAAGAGAAAGATTTAAAAGGGACATAAGGGGAAGCTTTTTCACACAGAGGGTGGTACCTATATGGAATGAGCTGCCAGAGGAAGTGGTGGAGGCTGGTACAATTACAACATTTAAAAGGCATCTGAATGGGTATATGAATAGGAAGAGTTTAGAAGTAGATGCTAACAAATGGGACTAGACTAATTTAGGATATCTGGTCGGCATGGATGAATTGGACCGAAGGGTCTGTTTCCATGCTATACATCTTCATGATTCTATGACTCTATATCACCATTCCTTCACTATCACTGGGTCAAAAAATTAGAACTCCCTCCCCTGATTACGTATTGACGTGGAGATGCCAGTTTTGGACTAGGACGAACAAAATCCAAAGTCACGTAACACCAGGTTATAATCTAACAGTTTTATTTTAAATCACAAACTTTCGGAGCACTGCTTCTTCATCACGTGAAGTCGCAAGAAGTGGACAGGCACAGAATTTATATGCTGTTGGACAATAACCTGGTGTTGTATGACTTAAGATTTAATTATGTATTGTTATGATTCCAGCTGATAAAACTACAGAACAGGTCAGATCCCAGAATGTAATCTAATGTGTCAGATTATATTTTCTTTTAACATAATCTTGTGGTCTTTCACTAAAACATAAACACACGAGGCAGCTGGTTTGGTTTTAACAATAAAATAGATGCTTATTACACAAAAGAGATAGAAATGAAATAAAACAAACCCACCTATCTAAATATCACACAATTTGAAAGATTGCAAAACAAAATCAAAACTTCCAAAATCACTTTACAGGTACTCAAAAACCAGAGAAATTTTCTTTTCCGATCAAATCTGTATTTTTTACTAAACAGCTTCTTTTGAGTTCTGATCCAGTCAGCTCCACACAACTGAAATCTCAGATATTCTCAACTTTTCTCAACTTTTCTCAACTTTGAATAACCAATTAAATTTAGAAGAAAACACTGTGGTCTGAAAGTTTTCACAAAATACACTCTCTTCATGAACCAACTTATTGGGGAGCAGTCAGGAGAGAAAGAGAGAGGAGCGGGGGCTGCCAGGAAGGTAAATTGAGTCATCGAGTCATTGAGATGTACATCATGGAAACAGACCCTTCGGTCTAACCCATCCATGCCGACCAGATATCCCAACGCGATCTAGTCCCACTTGCCAGCACATGGCCCATATCTCTCCAAACCCTTCCTATTCATATACCCATCCAAATGCCTCTTAAATGTTGCAACTGTACCAGCCTCCACCACTTCGTCTGGCAGCTCATCCCATACACGTACCACCATCTGCGTGAAAAAGTTGCCCCTTAGGTCTCTTTTATATCTTTCCCCTCTCACCCTAAACCTATGACCTCTAGTTCTGGACTACCCCACCCCAGAGAAAAGACTGCCTATTTACTCTATCCATGCGCCTCATAATTTTGCAAACCTCTATAATGTCACCCCTCAACCTCTGACGCTCCAGTGAAAACAGTCTCAGCATATTCAACCTCTCCCTATAGCTCAAATCTTCCAACCCTGGCAAAACCCTTGTAACTCGTTTCACAACATCTTTCCGATAGGAAGGAGACCAGAACTGCATGCAATATTCCAAAAGTGGCCTATCCAATATCCTATATGGGCACAGCCCCAAGTCGTGGCCCATATATTTCAAACAACACAGGTAGGAAAAGGGATGGGGATTTAGGGCAGAAATTCAGGGAGCTAGATTAAAAGCTTGGAGCTAGAACAAACAAAGTTGTTACTTCTGGTTTATTGCCCATGCCACTTGCTCGTGAGGTGAGGAAGAGGGAGAGAAAGGAGTTGAACATGTGGCTACAGGGATGGTGCAGGAGAGAGGGTTTTGGATATCTAGATAATTAGGACTCATTCTGGGGAAGGTAGGATCTGCACAAGCAGGATAGCCCATACCTGTACCAGAGGGGTACCAATATCCTCGGGGTGGGGGGGAATTTGCTAATGCTCTTTGGGAGGGATTAAACTAATTCAGCAGAGAGTTGGGAACCTAAACTGTAGTTTCAGTGTCCAGGACACTGAGAGTAATGAGGCCAGAAATAAGGTTTCAAGGTCACAAGAGTGCACTGGCAAGCAGGAAGGTGGTTTAAAGTGTGTGTACTTCAACAACGGAGCATCCGAATAAGGTGGGTGAACTCACAGCATGGGTTGGTACCTGGGACTTGGATGTTGTGGCCATTTCGGAGACATGGATAGAGCAGGGACAGGAATGGTTGTTGCAGCATCCAGGATTTAAATGTTTCAGTAAGAATAGAGAAGATGGTAAAAGAGGGGGAGGTGTAGCATTGTTGATCAAGGACAGTATTACAGTTACAGAAAGGACATTTGACGATTCGTCTACTGAAGTAGTATGGGCTGAGGTTAGAAACAGGAAAGGAGAGGTCACCCTGTTGGGAGTTTTGTATAGGCCTCCGAATAGTTCCAGAGATGTAGAGGAAAGGATAGCAAACGTGATTCTGGATAGGAGCGAGAGTAACAGGGTAATTGTTACGTGGGTCTTTAGCTTTCGAAATATTGACTGGAAATACTATACTTTGAGTACTTTAGATGGGTCAGTTTTTGTCCAATGTGTGCTGGAGGGTTTCCTGAGACAGGCCAACCAGGAGCGAGGTTACATTGGGTTTGGTGCTGGGTGATGAACCCAGCCAGGTGTTAAATTTGAAGGTAGGTGAGCACTTTGGTGATAGTGACCACAATTCAGTTATGTTTACTTTAATGATGGAAAGGGATAGGTATATACTGCAGGGCAAGAGTTAGTCCTGGGGTTATGGCAATTATGATGTGATTAGACAAGATTTAGAATGAATAGGATGGGAAAGGAGACTACAGGCATGGGCACAATTGAAATCTGGAGCTTATTTAAGGAACAGCGACTACGTGTCCTTGATAAGTATGTGCTTGTCAGGCAGGGAGGAAGTGGTCAAGTGAGGGAGGCACGGTTTACTAAAGAATTTCAATCTCCTGTCAAGAGGAAGAACAAGGCTTATATTAGGATGAGACATGAAGGCTCAGTTAGGGTGCATGAGAGTTAGACCATAAGACCATAAGACATAGGAGCGGAAGTAAGGCCATTTGGCCCATCGAGTCCACTCCGCCATTCAATCATGGCTGATGGGCATTTCAACTCCACTTACCCGCATTCTCCCCGTAGCCCTTAATTCCTTGTGACATCACGAATTTATCAATTTCTGCCTTGAAGACATTTAGCGTCCCAGCCTCCACTGCACTCTGTGGCAATGAATTCCACAGGCCCACCACTCTCTGGCTGAAGAAATGTCTCCGCATTTCTGTTCTGAATTTACCCCCTCTAATTCCAAGGCTGTGTCCACGGGTCCTAGTCTCCTCACCTAACGGAAACAATTTCCTAGAGTCCACCCTCTCCAAGCCATGGTTACAAGTTAACCAGGAAAGATCTGAAGAGAGGCTAAGAAGAACCAGGAGGGGACATGAGAAGTTGTTGGCAGATAGAATCAAGGAAAACTCAAAGCTTTCTATAGGCATATCAGGAATAAAAGAATGACTAGAGTAAGATTAGGGTAGTGGGAAGAGGTGTGTGGAGTCTGAGGAGATAAGGGAAGCGCTAAATGAAATTTTCATCAGTATTCACACTGGAAAAAGATAATGTTGCCGAGGAGAATACTGAGATACAGCATACTAGACTAGATGGGGTTGAGGATCACAAGGAGGAGGTGTTAGCAATTCTGGAAAGTGTGAAATTAGATAAGTCCCCTGGGCTGGATGGGATTAATCCTAGGATTCTCTGGGGAGCTAGGGAAGAGATTACCAAGCCTTTGGCTTTGATGTTTGTCGTCACTGTCTACAAGAATAGTGCCAGAAGACTGGAGGATAGCAAATGTTGCCCCCTTGTTCAAGAATAGGGGTAGAGACAACTCTGATAAATATAGACCACAGTGAGCCTTATTTTGTTTGTGGGTAAAGTATTAGAAAAGGTTATAAGGGATAGGATTTATAATTATCTAGAACATCCAGTTTATTAGGGATAGCCAACATGGTTTTGTGAAGCGTGGGTTGTGCCTCACAAACCTTATTGAGTTCTTTGAGAAAGTGACCAAACAGGTGGATGAGGGTAAAGTGGTTGATGTGGTGTTTTGGATTCAGTAAGGTGTTTGATGAGGTTCCCCATAGTAGGCTATTGCACAAAATACGGAGGCATGGGATTGAGTGTAATTTTGCAGTTTGGATCAGAAATTGTCTAGCTGAAAGAAGACAGATTGGTGGTTGATGGGAAATATTCATCCTGGAGTTTAGTTACTAGTGGTGTACCACAAGGATCTATTTTGGGTCCACTGCTATTTGTTATTTTTATAAATGACCTGAATGAGGGTGTAGAAGGATTGGTTAGTAAATTTGTGGATGATACTAAGGTTGGTGGAGTTGTGGACAGTGCTGAAGGATGTTGCAGGTTACAGAAGGACATAGATAAGCTGCAGAACTGGGTTGAGAGGTGGCAAATGGAGTTTAATGTAGAAAAGTGTGAGGTGATTTACTTTGGAAGGAGCAACAGGAATACAGAGTTCTGGGCTAATGGTAAGATTCTTGGCAGTGTAGATGAGCAGAGAGATCCATGAACACAGATCTCTGAAAGTTGCCACCTAGGTTAATGGGGTTGTTAAGTAAGTACACAGTGTATTAGCTTTTATTGGTAGAGCATTGGGTTTTGGAGCCACAAGGTCATGCTGCAGCTGTACAACTGGAAGGAAAGCCTTATGAGAAAAGGCTGAAGGACTTGACGCTGTTTTTATTTGAGAGAAGAAGGTTGAGAGGTGACTTAATTGAGACGCATACGATAATAAGAAGGTTAGATAGAATGGACAGTGAGAGCCTTTTTCCTCGGATGGTGATGGCTAGCACAAGTGGACATAGCTTTAAATTGAAAGGTGATAGATATAGGACAGACGTCAGAGGTAGTTTCTTTACTCAGAGTAATAGGGGCATGGAATGCACTGCCTGCAACAGTAGTAGACTTGCCAACTTTAAAGGCATTTAAATGGTCACTGGATAAACATGTGGATGAAAATGGAATAGTTTAGGTTGGATAGACTTCAGATTGGTTCCACAGGTCGGCACAACATTGAGGGCCGAAGGGCCTGTACTGCGCTGTAATATTCTATGTTCTATGGTATTCCCTTAACTGCTCTGAATAATTTTGTTTTGCTTGGAGAGAGTGTACTGACATCTGACACCAGTCAGATCTGCCTTGAACTAGCTCAAAACATTTTGAGTTTTTCTTAAGGTAAAATTAATTCCTGATTATTCTAAACCCAAAAGCATTCTGAAGTCTTTCAGTGTTTTCTCTCTCCTTTTGTGAATCCCCAACAGATAAACAAACTTCCATTAACACTCCTAGAGGTTTTTAGTTATCTGCTCCATGATACATACTTACTTAAAGCCATCAATGGTGACCTAATTTATTATTAAACCCCTTCACAAAAATAAACAAACAAAAGACCCCTTCAATTCTTTGGAGAGGTAACAGTAGGTTAGACCAGGGAAACTCAGTGGATGTTATCTATCTAGACTTCCAAAAGGCATTTAATTAAGGCTGCTAAGTAAGGTGAGGGCCCATGGTGTTCGAGGTGAGCTATTGGCATGGATTGGGGATTGTCTGTTTGACAGAAGACAGAGAGTTGGGATAAAAGGTTCTTTTTCAGAATGGCAGCTGGTGACAAGTGGGGTCACGCAGGGTTCAATGTTGGGGCTGCAGCTGTTCACTTTATATATTAATGATCTGGATGAAGGGACTGGGGGTATTCTGGCAAAGTTCGCCGATGATACAAAGTTAGGCAAACAGGCAGGTAGTTCTGAGGCGGTGGAGAGGCTACAGAAAGATTTAGACAATTTAGGAGAGTCCAGGAAATGGATGATGAAATTCAACATTGAGCAAGTGCGAGATCTTGCATTTTGGAAAAAAGAATACAGACATGGATTATTTTCTAAACGGTGAGGAAATTCATAAAGCCAAAGTACCAAAGGGATCTGGGAGTGCTAGTCCAGAATTCTCTAAAGGTTGATTTGCAAGTTGAGTCCGTGATTAATAAAGCGAATGTAACGTTGTCATTTGTCTCAAGAGGGTTGGAATGTAAAAGCAGTGACATGCTTCTGAGACTTTACAAAGCTCTAGTTAGGCCGCATTTAACATACTGTGTCCAATTTTAGGCCCCACACCTCAGGAACGACATACTGGCACTGGAGTGTGTCCAGCGGAGATTCACACGGATGATCCCTGGAATGGTAGGCATAACATAGGACAAAAGGCTGAGGATCCTGGGATTGTATTCATTAGAGTTTAGAAGGTTGAGGGGAGATCTAATAGAAATGTACAAGATAAAGCATGGCTTAGAAAGGGTGGACGCTGGGAGGTTATTTCCATTAGGTAGGGAGACTAGGGCTCCTGGGCACAGCCTTAGAATTAGTGGGGGTCAATTTAGAACGGAAGTGAGGAGACGTTTCTTCAGCCAGAGAGTGGTGGGCCTGTGGAATTCATTGCCACGGAGCGCAGTGGAGGTCGGGACGTTGGGTGTCTTCAAGGCAGAGATTAATAAATTCTCGATCTCGCCAGGAGTTAAGGGCTACGGGGAGAGTGTGGGTAAGTGGAATTGAAAAGCCCATCAGCCATGATTAAGTGATGGAGTGGACTCAATTGGCCAAATGGCCTTACTTCCACTCCTATATGTTATGGTCTTAAAACATTTTAAGAAAGTAGACCAAACCCTAACTTTTCTAGTTGTTTTAAGCAAATATGAAGTGAATGTCGCAGGAGTGATGGAGCTGGTCAAACCATTTGGTTTAAACAAAACCGAATTCTCTACACACACACAAAAGCAAACAGAATTTAGAATAGCATAACTATTTGAAAACCCAACTGACACAAAAATACAACTTCACAAAGAGCTGTTCTGATTTCCTGCAACATCCCATTAACACCCCCTTGGCAGAAATGTAAATTCAAACACAGGTTCTTAGAAGAGAGATGTCAGAGAGAGAGAGAGAGAGAGAGAGGATCAAAATGGAACTGTTTCTTTGGGTCCCCAGCTAAAATTAACTCAACACTACAAAAAACCCTGAAGTGGCAGAACTGGCCATTTCCCTTTCATTGTAGAAGTATTTTTTTAAAAAAAACTTGAAAGCCTTTTCTGATTGTTGACTTAGGCAGCATTTGTTGGCCATTATTAAAGTAGCCAGTTCAGACATTTCGGCACCTCTGCCTTTATGACCCCTCAAAAGAAAGGACAGAATAACCTTGTGAAAGGAGCAGCATCAACAGACATATACCTGTACTTTGAAAGGCAAATTCTAAAAAATAATGTTAAAGTACACACATAAAGCAGACCTTTTTCATCACAGTGTGTACTTACACCAATGGATGGCAATGGTTCGAGAGGCAGCTCACCTCAGCAACAACCAGTGATTAGTACGAACGCTTGCCCAACCACCAAAGTCACATTCCATCAATGACTTGTTTTAAAAATAGGCTGAAGACCCATTTCAGTGGTGTGAGAATGAATCTGACCTGGATAAATTGGAACCAAAATGATAGGCAAAACCATAAAGGGACATTGGACTGTCTTTAAAGGTGGAATATTTTGGATGCCTTTGCAATAAATGTCCACATGAGGGAAAGATAGGACAAAACAAATGCCGGAGGTCCCTGGATGATCCTAACAGTACTCTGGTATCTCTATGTCCCAAGGACTGCAATGGCTTCAGAATGCAGACTATTACCACCTTCTCCAGAGCGACTAGCAATGTGCAATAAATGCTGGGCTGGCCAGCAATAGTGACATCTCATGAATGAATGAAAAAAGAGATGGTGTAACTCAAAGCAGTAAGAGTGGAGAATGATAATTGTCAGTTTGATAACACACATGGGATCTAGGCTGAACAAAAATGTTAGAAATGAAATGAGACAACAATTGAGAGAAGAAATGAGCGACTATCAGAAGAGATTGGAAATGAAGATGAAAGCTGATATAAAGCTCCTCCAGAGCATCATAAATAGTCAAATTGCAGTAACAGGAGGTATGGGTCCAATTAGCGGAGTAAAGAAGTGGAGTTCCACATCAAGGCAGTGAAAATGGTTAAAGTAGTAAATGAGAACAGTTTACTTGCCTTTAACAAGAAAGATGCTGCTGCACAATTCATAAGGAAGAGGAAAGAGTTAAAGTGGGTTGGACAAGCTAGTATTTGAGAGTTATTGGAAAAGGAGGCTATACTTGAAGTCAGTTAGTGATCAGAACAAGAGGACAGGGGAGGGATGGTTGCATTAATTTAACATTATTGGGAATGTTCTGGAGTCATCTTGTTTAAATTTCATCATTTAAGTTCAAATAGGTAATATATCTATAATTCAAAATAAATGCTAGTTTCATTAATAGTCATCAGGAAGTTGTTAGAATGTAAGTAAATACCAACCCAATTCACTAGTAACGTTCAGAGAAGGCAATCCGTTGCCCTTAGGAGAGGAATTGTCACAGTGGGATTGTCTACTCTATAGGACTAGAATATTCTGAGGACGCAATTTAAATCCTGCTTTGCCAACTGATGGAACTGAAATTTCATAACAATAGTGAAATTACCACATCATTGATTGTTGTAAATACTCCCCATTAGGGAAGGGAATCCGCCATCTTTAATTTAGACCTATATGTGACTCCAGATGTGGTTGACTGTTTAACTGCCCTCTGAAATGGCTGAAGAAGTCACTCAGTTTGAGGTTGATTAGTGGGCTAACAATTCTAATCTTACCAGAGCATAGACCTCCACATTCTGTGAAAGAATAAAAAATATACTCAGTTGTTTGCAGAACAGCACCATCTGCTCAAGGTCAGTTAGAAATGAGCAATTAATGTTAGCCTTGCTAGTAATTAGCACATTGTAAGATTGAATGTTAATGACATTGAGAGAAACATGGAAACACAGAAACTAAGTACAGGAGAGGGCCTTCGAGCCCACATATAATCATGGCTGCTCTAACTCTATCTTCTTCTTGAATATATTCAGCAACTTGGCCTTATATAAGCTGGTGGAAATTGCACAGGCTCTGGCCGTAATTGCCCTCCTTATATACAAGGTTGGTGTCAAAGGACTGGGGTTTTGCAACTGTTACATTCTTGTTCAAAGAAGTTGTGGAAAGATAAATCCAGCAACTATAGGCCAGCCAGTTCAACTTCATAGGAACATGAGACAGTAATAAACAGGAACAGGAATAGGCTGGTCGGTCATTCAAGCCTGCTCTGCCATTCAATAGGATCATTCGATTGGAATGATCTGACATTCTTCACAGCTGTAGAGTCACAGAGATGTACACCACGGAAACAGACTCTTTGGTCCAACTCATTCAGGCTGACCTGATATCCTAAATTAACCTAGTCCCATTTTCTAGCATTTGGCCCATATCCCTTTAAACTCTTCTCATTCATGTTCCTATCCAGATGCCTTTTAAATGTTGTAATTGTACCAGCCTCCACCACTTCCTCAGGCAGCTCATTCCATACATGTGACACCCTCTGCATGAAAATGTTGCCCCTTTGGTCTCTCCCTTTAGACCTATGCCCTCTAGTTTTGGACTCCCTTAACCTGGGGAAAGGCCCTTGACTATTCATCTTATCTATGTCCCTCATTACTTTATAAACCTCCATAAGGTCACCCCTGACACTGCAGAGAAAATAGCTCCAGCCCATTCCCTATTGCTCAAATCCTCTAGCCCCAGCAACATTCTTGTAAATATTTCCTGCAGCCTTTTAAGTTTAACAACATTCTTCCTGTATCAGGGAGACCAGAAGTGAATACTGATTTCCAAAAGTAGCCAAACCAATGTCCTGTACAGCTGCAACATGATCTCCCAAGTCCTATACTCAATGTGCTAACCAATAAAGGCAAGTGTACCAAATGCCTTCTTCACTATCCTGTCTACCTGTGACTCCACCTTCAACCTGCACCCGAAGGTCTCTTTGTTCAGCAACACTTCCCAGAGCCTTACCATTATATGTATAAGTCCTGCCCTGATTTGTCTTCCAAAATGCAACACCTCACTTTTATCGAAAGTAAACTCCATCTGCCTCTCCTCGGCCCATCGGCCCATTTGATCAAAGTCTTGTTATACGCTAAGAAAACCTTTTTCACTGTCCACTATATCACTAATTTTTGTGTCATTTGCAAACTTACTAATCACTCCTCCACTATTTGCATCAAAATCATTTATATAAATGACAAATAGCAATGGACTAGCATTGATCCTTATGGCTCATCAGCCTCCAAGCTGAAGAACAACCCTCCACCATCACCATCTATCTCCTACCTTTGAGCCAGTTTTGTGTTCAAATGGCTAACTCTCTCAGGATTCCATGTGATCTAACCTTAATAACCAATCTACCATATGGATTGTCAAATACCTTGCGGAAGTCCATATTGACAACATCTGTTACTCTGCCTTCATCAATCTTCTTTGTCACGTCTTCAATTGACCTTTAATTTCCTTACTGATCAAGAATCTATTTGTATCAGCCTTAAATATACACAAAGACTCTGCCCCTACAGTTCTCTGTGACAAGACACTAAAATTGGAGGTGTAGTGGATAGCAAAGAAGGTTACCTCAGAGTACAACGGGATCTTGATCAGTTGGGCCAATGGGTTGAGGAGTGGCAGATGGAGTTTAATTTAGATAAATGTGAGATGCTGCATTTGGAAAAGCAAATCAGTGCAGGATTTATGCACTTAATGGTAAGGTTCTGGGGAGTGTTGCTGAACAAAGGGACCTTGGAGTGCAGGTTCATAGATCCTTGAAAGTAGAGTCACAGGTAGATAGGATAGTGAAGAAGGTGCTTGGTATGCTTTCCTTTATTGATCAGAACATTGAGTACAGGAGTTGGGAGGTCATGTTGCGGCTGTACAGGACATTGGTTAGGCCACTTTTGGAATATTGCATGCAATTCTGGTCTCTATCCTATTGGAAAGATGTTGTGAAATTCGAAAGGGTTCAGAAAAGATTTACAAGGATGTTGCCAGGGTTGGAGAATTTGAGCTACAGAAAGAGGCTGAATAGGCTGGGATTGTTTTCCCTGGAGTGTTGGAGGCTGACACCTGATAGAGGTTTATAAAGTCATAAGGGGTGTGGATAGGATAAATTGACAAGGTTTTTCCCCTGGGGTGGGGAGGTCCAGAACTGGAGGGCATAGGTTTAGGGGTGAGAGGGGAAAAGACTTAAAAGGGATCTAAGAGGCAACTGTTTCACGCAGAGGGTGGTGTGTGTATGGGATGAACTGCCAGAGGAAATGGTGGAGGCTGGTACAATTACAACATTTAAAAGGCATCTGGATATGAAAGGTTTAGAGGGATATGGGCCAAATGCTGGCAAATGGGACTAGATTAGGTTAGGATATCTGGTCGGCACGGATGCGTTGGACCAAAGGGCCTGTTTCAGTGCTGTATATCTCTAGGACTTTATGACGCTATAAATTGGCACCCCTCTATTCTGAGACTGTGCCCTCTGGTCCTAGGCTCTCCCATGAGGGGAAACATCCCCTCAGCATTTACCCTGTCAAGCCCCTTAAGAGTGCCGTATGTTTCACCGCACGTTCTAAACTCCAGTGAGTAGAGTTTCAAACTGCTTCGCCTTTGCTCACAAGACTATCCCACCATCCCACGGATCATCCTGGTGTACCTTCTCTGAACTACCTCCAATGAAATATCTTTTCTTAAGTAAGGTGACCAAAGCTGCTCACAATACTCCAGATATGGTCTCACCAGCACCTTGTACAGTTGCAATAAAACCTCCCTATATTTATACTCCAACCCCCTTGAAATAAGGGTCAACATTTCATTAGCCTACCTGGTTACCTGCTGTAGTGTGTGCTAGCTTTCTGTGTTTCATGCACAAGTATCACCAAGTCCTTTCACGCTGCAGCTTTTCTCTATATACATAATATTCTTCTTTTGTCTCCCATCCAAAAGGAACAAACATTTCCCCCATTATAGTCCATTTGCCAACTTATTGCCCATTTACATAACCTATCGATATCTCTCAGTATACTGTTTGTATCCCTCTTGCAACTTGTGTTTCCACCTATTTCTGGGTCATCTGCAAATTTAGGCATTTGCTTTGTTCCTCCAAATCATTGTAAACATTAAAAAAAAAGACTGGAAAGATATAATCCCAGGACAAAATTAACAGTCACTTTGAAAAGAAAGGATCCGTTAAGGAAAGTCACCATAGATTTATTAAAGGTGAATAATTCGATGGAGGCTTTTGATGAAGGGCTTTGATACGAGAAATCTGATTGAAGTGATGTGCATGGACATCCAAAGGGATTAGATAGATTGCCACATTAAAGATTCATCAGCAACTCAGAACCCACAAAGCGAAAGTGTGAAAAGCAGAATATATATGAAATTGGGTAAAAACAATGACTGCAGATGCTGGAAACCAGATTCTGGATCAGTGGTGCTGGAAGAGCACAGCAGTTCAGGTAGCATCTGAGGAGCAGTAAATTGGTTGAGTGACAGAAAATAGAGAGTCATGGTGAATTGCTGCTTTTCAGACAGGCAAGATATAACAATGAGTTCCCCAAAAGGCCAACTGCCTTCCCTAATCCATGTTGTAGACCTAAACATTGGTGTGCAGGCCAAATGACAGAAAACCTGGAACTGTTACGAACTGTGAAGAGAACATAGGCAGACGGAATGGATGGAAACGTGACAAATGAATCATAATACAGATGAGGTGGTGCATTTTTGGAAGGAGAACGAGAGGCAATAGAAAATAAAGAGCGCAATTCTAAAGTGGGTGCATGAGCAAAGAAATCTGATCATGTTGCCTGTTTAATGTGAGTGTTTTAAAGAATCGTGTTATTCTGGACTTTGTAAGTGGAGAAACAGAGTATAAAATCAAGGCAGCTGTGATTCAACCTGAAGTGGAGAATTGCGTCCAATTCTGGGCACCATACTTTTAAGAAGATTGTGATAGCATTAGAAAAGGTGCAGAAGTATTCAGGCCAATGGTTCCAGGGATGAAAGTATGTAAAGGGGTCTATTGTTCTACCTACAGTCCCCAACTGTTACAGTGAGTTTACATGATTTGTCCTCTATTTGCTGTTGTATTACATCTCATGGTCAGTTTACCTTGAAGTCACATATTAATGATATCATCACTCTATCATAGCATGTGACTGGAAGGAGCAAGATTTGATTCCACAAGTTACCTCAAATCATCTGAAGCATGGCATTCTAATGGTAGCATGCCTCAATAAAGTAATCTAACATCTTCATTAGCCCAGTCACTTATATTCTGAGGAATACGGAATAGTGTGTTGTAGTAAACTTTTGTTGGATTCTTCAATACCATGAAATCCATGGCTTATGTAATTGGAGATAACGTAAAATACTCTGCTGGATGCAAACTCACATCATGGTCATGGCCCACATCAACTCAAGCCTCCCAGCCTGTCTTGATCCCCTACAATTTGCCTACTGACATAACAAGTCCATAGCGGATGCCATTTCCCTAACCCTGCACTCATCCCTGGAACAACAAGGACACCTACGTCAGACTCCTGCTCATTGACTGCAGCTCTGCCTTCAACACCATTATCCCCTCCTGACTGATCTCAAAACTCTGAGACCTAGGTCTTGGCGCTGCCCTCTGCAACTAGATCCTCAGTTTCCTGACCCACAGACCACAATCAGTGAAGATAGGTATCTACATCTTCCCCACACAATAACATTCAACTCTGGAACCTCCCCCCCACAAGGATGCATCCTCAGCTCCCTACTGTACTCCCTGTACACCCACAACTGTGTGACTAAATTTTGAATGAACACTGTTTATAAGTTTGCTGACGATACCACCTGTCATAGCACAAATATCAAATGACAATGAGTCAGAATACAGAAAGCAGATAGAGGGTGCAAAGAGAACAATCTCTCTCTCAATGCTGGCAACACTAAAGAACTGCTCATTGACTTCAGGAAGAAAGGAGGAGAACATAACCCCATCGACATCAACAGAGCTGAGGTGGAGAGGGTTGAGAGCTTCAAGTTGCTTGGAGTGACAATAACCGACAGTCTGTCCTGGACTTCCCAAATAGATACAACTGTCAAGATGGCACAACAATCCCTTTTCTTCCTCAGGTGCCTCAGGAAATTCGGTATATCCATAAGGACTCTCACCAATTTTTACAGATGTACCATTTCCGGGTGTAAATTGCCTGATACAGCAACTGCTCTGCCCAGGAACATAAGAAACTACAGAAGGTTATGTAGACCATCACAGAAACCAACATCCCATCCATGGCCTCCATTTACATTTCTCATTACTGTGGAAAGGCTGCCAACATCATCCAAGACCCCTCCCACCCTGGTAATGCTTTCCTACAACCTCTTTCATCAAGCAGAAGATACAGAAGCTTGAACTTGTGCACCAGCAGCTTCAGGAACAGCTTCTTCCCTGCTGTTATTCAACTGATAAATTAATTCTCTAGTTGCAAATAACGATGATTTTGTTAATGTTGATTTTGTTTCACGCACCCCTCACATAACCCGTATGCCTCACTCTATCTAAGCATCTATGATCTGTATGTCTTTGCTTACTACGACCTGCCTGTATTGCTCACAAACAAAGCTTTTCACTGTCATTAGGTATACGTTACCAAGAAAAATCAAATCATTAGCAGTGGGCAGTAAAATATACTCTGTTTCATTGACAAAAAATTGATCACAAGCATCTCAATGTTAATTTATTTCCACTCAGTATCATGTATCCTAAAATAGTCAGATCAAGTAACTTCATGATGCCTCTCAAACCAACTGTTTATCATGTCTGGTTCCATCATTTCTTTGATTAGTTTCTATTCTCAATGTCCTCCTTTCTGTCATCAGACAACTCAGAACAATTTGTAATTGAGAACCACAGAGCATAAGAAATTCACACAAACAGGGGAACCATGTGAACCGGTGTGTTAAGGTTTAAAAAGGAGGTGTCAAGAACTAACTGAGCCCTCAACATAGTCTGTGCACTTCATATATGTGATGCCTTGACTCTTAGAGGTAAAAGGCAAAAATTGCCATAGTCGCAGGGGACCATACAGCTGCTCTCTCATTAAAAAGAGAGAGATGCCTGATGGTGGTGGTTTAACTCGGGGCTCACCACACCTGAGATGAGGAGAGAGATTGAGTAGTAAGCTCAGTCCTTCATAGTAAGCTCAGTCTTGACCTCTATGGTGATGATGTGTGGGTTGATCAATGTTGCTGTCTGCCTGTATGAGTGGACATTGTAATATGTGGTGAGGATTGTACATTTGTGTTTAGCAAGATGCAAACACTTGTTAACTTCAGATAACATTTTATTAGAAAAATATACTTTGTTCATTAAAACAATCTCCATTCCCAGGTGCTAAAGAAGTTCTGTAAAGTCTTTGCTTATCAAGAAAAACAAACATTGGAATTTGACATTCCCTAAAGTTGTAAAAACCAAAAGCATTTCTTGCTCATGCAGTATTATATTTACATACATTGAGGCAACATCAGGATCTGATGACTAACGGACCCAATTTTGTGCTTCAGTAGAAGTGCTGTAGACAGCAGTCTTTCCCCACACCGCCTTGGTTGCCCCAAGTTTTAGTATATCCTTCAGCATGTAGTCTTTGACCTTGGAATGTTCCAGTCTGCACTCAGTCGAGGTCAACTCCTTGCTCTGGAATTTGCTCAAGTTTTACTTATTGCCATGAAAGAACAAAACTCAAACCACGAAACCCCATTCCCCTCAACCCCATCTTCCCTTTATGTCGTTACAGCTCAAATTTCATTCACTCTCACAACCCACGAAACAGTACTTTGATTTTTTGGGAGATATTATTGTTGGTTGGTGGGACAGGTTGCTTGTTGATTTTGAGGCATCACAATTCAATGTTCAAAGCTGCTGAATTAAGCTAGTCTGTGCGGCCACTCCTGATTTATTGTACAGGAGTGGTTGAACACGAATTTATTCGGTGCCTCTCTGACCATCATACAGAGAAGCTGAGAAAGGTCTCCCCCTAGTGTTTACTTTTGTACTGAGCAGAGAGTCAAGCCAACATTCAAGAACACACAGAGGAATAATTTTTGTGCGGTTTTGGATTTGCATTGTGTGTGGTAAAGCTACACAGTACTACCAAATGGAACCCAATCAGGAGTAGTTCTGGTCTCCCAATTATAGGAAGCATATTATTAAGCTGGAGAGGATTCAGAAGAGATTTACCAGGATGTTGCCAGGTATTGAAGGAATGAGTGATAAAGAAAGGCTGGATAGGTTTGGACTTTTTTCACTGGAGTGTAGGAGGTTGAGAGGCCACCTTATAGAAGTTTATAAAATAATGACGGGTATAGAGAGAGTTAATGGTAATTGTCTTTTCCTTAGCATGGGGGATTTCAAGATTAGGGGGCACATTTTTAAGGTGGGAGGAAAGAGACTTTAAAAAAAGGCATTGGGGCAAATGTTTTACACAGAAAGTAGTTTTGTGTGTTGAATGAACTTCCTGAGGAAGTGATGGATGTTGGTACTATTATGGTTAAAGGACATTTGGAAAAGTACATGAATGGGCAAGGTTTGGAATATGGGGTAGGAGCAGGAAGGTGGGACTAGTTTAGTTTGGGATTATGTTCAGCATGGACTGGTTGGACCGAAGGGTCTGTTTCCATGCTGTATAACTGTATGAATTTATGACGTCATGTTCAATCTTGTCTCAAAATTACTGAGAGAGAAAAAAAATGTAATGAAGCGAAATTGAAATTTCCAAATAACAACATTTTTATGGGGTTGAGACCAGGTTTTCCCTTAGCTGTCTGGTCTCAGTTATTGCTGCTATTTTTTTATTGGACAATAGATGTGAAAATGATGAAATGAACTTCCAATCCGAATTACCATGCAGTTACTCTGCTGGCAAGTGAGTGAATCTCAAAAGAGGTCAGAAAACATCTCAGTGTGATGCCCTCCATGAGCTGGTCACTGCTCAGTGTCCGTATCATCATAAAGACGACACCAGGTTATAGTCCAACAGGTTTATTTGGAAGCACTAGCTTTTGGAGCGCTGCTTCTTCATCAGGTGGTTGTGGGCCTGATGAAGGAGCAGCGTTCCAAAATCTAGTGCTTCCAAATAAACCTGTTGGACTATACCTGGTGTTGTGTGATTTTTAACTTTGGTGGAGGTGGGTACTGCAGATTCTGGAGATTAGAGCCAAGATTAGTGAGGTGCTGGAAAAGCACAGCCAGTCAGGCAGCATCTGAGGAGCAGGAAAGTCGACGCTTCTGGCAAAAGCCCTTCATCTGATTTTTAACTTTGTCCACCCCAGTTCAATACTGGCACCTCCATCATAAAGACGAGGCAAGATACTAGAACAAGTATGGTACTGTAGAATTGTACACCAGCACAGCCAATTCTTTCAATGGGAGAGAGGAGCTATTTGGTTAAAAATGGTCCTTAAAACTGAAATAAGGATTTATTAAAATCAAAGAGTCATTTAGCACCAAAACAGACTCTTCGGTCCAACTCATCTATACCAACCAGATTTCCCAAATTAAATTAGTCCCATTTGCCTGCATTTGGCCCTTATCCCTCTAAACCTTCCCTATTCATGCATTTGTCCAAATGTCTTTTAAATGTTGTAACTGTACCTATGTTTAAATATATACTTCCTCTGACAGGTCATCCCATACACGCACCACCCCTGGTGAAAGAGTTGCCCCTTAGATCCCTTTTAAATATTTACCTTTTTACCTTATATCTATGTCCTCTAGTTTTGAATTCCCCTACCCTGGGGAAAAGACCTTCGCTATTCACCATACCTATGATTCTCATGATTTTATAGACCTCAATATTGTTACTCGTTAACCTCCTACGCTCTAGAGAAGAAAGCTATCCAGATGTGGGAAAGGCCATAGACCGCACCAAATCTGGCTTTCATGTGGGGCCCAGTCGTGTCCTCATAAACACAGTTCAGATCAGGGAACAGGTCAATGACATGCTGATTTCCCCAGAGGGAGACACCATTTTTATACATTTTGCATTATGATAACAACATGCAGCATTGTCATTGTGTTCCTTCCCCCTTTATCTGTACCCCCAATTCTGCAAAAAACTTGATCAATGAAGGACAGCCCGAGGTTCCCCATTATCTCACAATGTTACCAGACAATGTTATTGTCAGGCCATGGGGGTCATACAATATACCCCATTGATCTACATTCCATTATTAATGGTTATACTCTTTTTTCAGACATTTCCCAGACTTGCTTATCTCTAAGGATTGCACAAATTGCATTCATAGCTATCCTTACCAAATTCTATGACTCATCTTACATTTCCTAATCACAGAAAAGTTATTAATTCCTACTAATTGCTATAAGATTCATTATATTAGTTCTAATATAGCGTAGTTATATATAAAGTTGTATCATTATTGTTATGGAACAGATCATAGAGTCATAGAGATGTACAGCATGGAAACAGACCCTTCAGTCCAACCCGTCCAAGCCGACCAGATATCCAAACCCAATCTAGTCCCACCTGCCAGCACCCGGCCCATATCCCTCCAAACTCTTCCTATTCATATACCCATCCAAATGCCTCTTAAATGTTGCAATTGTACCAGCCTCCACCACTTCCTCTGTCAGTTCATTCCATACCCATACCACCCTCTCTGTGAAAATGTTGCCCCGTAGGTCTCTTTTATATCTTTCCCCTCTCACCCTAAACCCATGCCCTCTAGTTCTGGACTCCCCGACCCCAAGGAAAAGACTTTGTCTATTTATCCTATCCATGCTTAGACCCTAACTTTTTCTTATTTTATGATGTTGCAATTCAACTGGTCAAACTACCAAATTTGAAGCAAAACACACTTTATTGATACAGCATAGTTAAAGTACAACAAAAGAAAGAAGACATTGGAATAATTTAACTCTGTTGAAAAACTTATCAGAATAATGGATTATCAACTCTTACTAATTAACTGTTGCAATATAGAAACATCCCATAAACAGACCTTTGAAAATAGCAAGTTCAGAAAAATAGATTGTCACAGGCAATTCTCCAGTCCAGGAGGAAAAACATCTGAGAGAGTGAGTAGCAGGGCACAATATACTGCAGTTCCCTCCCAGCTTCAAGACCCAGCAACTGCTTCTGAAACTAAAAACTAAAAATCCTGCTTCTCTGGGAGCTTGACTCTATCCATTCAGGCTGCTTCTATTGTTCCAACTTTAAAAAAAACCCAACAACTCTCAAACAGTTTACTTGAGTGGCTCAGAATAGACTGCTTGGTACCCTTGCCTTCATACCTCTCTTCAAAACTCAACAGGACAAAATGCACCTCTGAAAGCCTAAATATTGTCACTAAGAATAAAGAACAAAGACAAATACAGCACAGAAATAGGCCCATTGGCCCTCCAGGCCTGCGCCAATCCAGATCCTTTATCTAAGCCTGTCACCTATTTTCGAAGGATCTGTACCCCTCTGCTCCTTGCTCATTCATGTATCTGTTTAGATACGTCTTAAATAATGCTATTGTGCCAGTCTCTACCACCTCTGCTGGCAATTCCTTTCAGGCACCCACCATCCTTTCGTAAAGAACTTACCCTTTAACTTTAACTTTTCCCCTCTCACCTTGAACTCATGACTCCGAGTAATTGAGTCCCCCACTCTGGGATAAAGTTTCTTGCTATCCACCCTGTGTATACCACTCATGATTTTGTAGACCTCAATCAGGTCTCCCGTCAACCTCTGTCTTTCTAATGAAAATAATTCTAATCTACTCAACCTGCCTTCATAGCTAGCACCCTCCGTACCAGGCAACATCCTGGTGAACCTCCTCTGCACCCTCTCCAAAGCATCCACATCCTTCTGGTAATGTGGTGACCAGAACTGTACGCAGTCTACTTAGTTGACTAATAAATTGTGAGCAGTGTCTTTCTCCCCATATTTCACTTACCTATCACTTAAGGACTTCTTAAAATTATGTTTTATATATATTTCTAATCTCATTACTGGGCATACAAAAAAAAACTATTCTTATGAATTGTTATAAAATTTGTAACATCAGTACAAAAAAAGTTATATGGTTAGACCTAATGCTAGAATTATTTAGCCAGCAGGTTGTGAAACAAGTCAGAAGTCACACAACACTGGGTTATACTTCAACAGGTATATTTGAAGTCACAAGCTTTTGGAGCACTGCTCCTTCACCAGGTGAAGTGTTCCTCTTTGTGCAGCTGCAAGGTAGAGGGGCAGTGTTTACCTGACCTGACCTTGTAAGTAAACACTGCCCCTTTATCTTGCAGCCACACGATGACTCATTCTATTTACATACTCTCTTCTAAGATGAAATGTATTTACCTTACTCTGAATATTTCTACACAGTATATTTAATTAATATTAGACTAAAATTCAATTGCTTTCATCGCACAATGAAATTGCCAGATCTCTTAAGATATAACCTCATCCTTATCCTTTGTCTCTGTTATTGTGGCATCATACTTTCCTTTATAATGTTTGCTACAAACTTCAGGCTGTCTGTTCCTAGACATTTCTTATAAACATATATAGCTATTGTATTTTACAGAACCCCCCTGGCTATTACTTTATAAGATTCTTTTTCAAAGTAGACCCCGCCATCATTGTGCTAACTTATGACCTCACTTTAATGCTGGATCAAGCAAGCTAATTCTGTTTTTGCAGCCATATTTATGCCAACAGATAATAGACAGTAGACAATAGGTGCAGGAATACGCAATTTTGCCCTTCGAGCCTGCACCACCATTCATATGATCATGGCTGATCATCCTTAATCAGTATCCTGTTCCTGCCTTATCTCCATAACCCTTGATTCCACTATCCTTGAGAGCTCTATCCAACTCTTTCTTAAATGAATCCAGAGACTGGGCCTCCACTGCCCTCTGGGGCAGAGCATTCCACACAGCCACCACTCTCTGGGTGAAGATGTTTCTCCTCATCTCTGCCCTAAATGGTCTACCCCGTATTTTTAAGCTGTGTCCTCTGGTTCGGCACTCACCCATCAGCGGAAACATGTTTCCTGCCTCCAGAGTGTCCAATCCTTTAACAATCTTATATGTCTCAATCAGATTCCCTCTCAGTCTTCTAAACTCAAGGGTACACAAGCCCAGTCGCTCCAGTCTTTCAGCATAAAGTAATCCTGCCATTCCAGGAATTGACCTCGTGAACCTATGCTGCACTCCCTCAATAGCCAGAATGTCTTTCCTCAAATTTGGAGACCTGAACAGCACACAATACTGCAGGTGTGATCTCACCAGGGCCCTGTACAGCTGCAGAAGAACCTCTTTGCTTCTATACTCAATTCCTCTTGTTATGAAGGCCAGCATGCTATTAGCCTTCTTCACTACCTGCTGTACCTGCATGCTTGCCTTCATTGACTGGTATACAAGAACACACAGATCTCTTTGTACTGCCCCTTTACCTAAATTGATTCCATATAGATAGTAATCTGCCTTCCTGTTCTTGCCACCAAAGTGGATAACCATACATTTATCCACATTAAACTGCATCTGCCATGCATTTGACCACTCATCTAACCTGTCCAGGTCACCCTGTAATCTCCTAACATTCTCCTCACATTTCACCCTGCCACCCAGCTTAGTGTCATCAGCAAATTTACTAATGTTATTACTAATACTATCTTCTATATCATTAACATATATTGTAAAAAGCTGCGGTCCCAGCACTAATCCCTGCGATACCCCACTGGTCACTGCCTGCCATTCTGAAATGGAGCCGTTTATCACTACTCTTTGTTTCCTATCAGCCAACCAACTTTCAATCCAAGTTAGTACTTTGCCCCCAATACCATGCGTCCTAATTTTGTTCACTAACCTCCTATGTAGGACTTTATCAAAAACTTTCTGAAAGTCCAGATACACTACATCTACTGGATCTCCCTCATCTATCTTCAGAGTTACATCCTCAAAAAATTCAAGAAGATTAGTCAAGCATGATTTCCTCTTCATATATCCATGCTGACTCTGACCTAATCTGTTACTACCATCCAGATGTGTCATAATTTCATCCTTTATAATAGACTCCAGTATCTTTCCCACCAATGAGGTCAGACTAACTGGTCTATAATTTCCTGCTTTCTCTCTCCCACCTTTCTTAAAAAGTGGTACAACATTAGCCACCTTCCAATCTGATCCCAAATCTATCGAACTCTGAAGAATAATCACCAACACATTTCTCGAGCCATCTCCTTCAGTACCCTGAGATGTAGACCATCAGGCCCTGGGGACTGACCATATTGTGCCACTACTGACCATGGGCTGTCCCAGCATCAGTATGCCATTATCCTTTTAGGAGTTTTAATATGCTCATAACATCAATTCAATTCACTGTACCTTATTGTGTACCTAAGGATATAAAGATTGCATACTCATGTTACCTTGGGTCACTTAAAGAACAAGTTAGCTAAATTTTAATTTAAGATTAGCCCCAACACTGATGTGCCTGTGAATGCAATGTTGAGCATGATAACTATTTGGGGGAGGTCGTGATGTAGTGCTATTGTCAGTAGACTAGTAATATAGAGCCCTGCATGTTCTATAGATGATGGTTTGAATATCGCTATGGCAGGTGGCAAAATTTGAATACAATTTTGGAAAAATATGCAAATAAAAAGCTAGGCTAATGATAACCACTGTTAATTGCTTTAAAAACTCATCTGATTTATGAATGTCATTCAGGGAAGAAAAACTACCAGCCTAATATAGTCTGGCCTATATGTGACTCCAGACCCACTACAATGTTGTTGACTTTTAACTGTCCTCTGATAGGCAATAAATGAGCCAATGATGCTCACATCCCATGAATTAATCCCATGAGTCGCAGATAGATAGTATAGTGAAGAATGCATTTGGTATGCTTTCCCTTATTGGTCAGAGTATTGAGTACAGGAGTTGGGATGTCATTGTTGCACCTGTACAGGACATTGGTTAGGCCACTGTTGGAATATTGCGTGCAATTCTAATCTCCTTCCAATCGGAAAGATGTTGTGAAACTTGAAAGGGTTCAGAAAAGATTTACAAGGATGTTGCCAGAGTTGGAGGATCCGAGCTACACGGAGAGGCTGAACAGGCTGGGGCTGTTTTCCCTGGAGCGTCGGAGGCTGAGGGGTGACTTTATAGACGTTTACAAAATTATGAGGGGCATGTTTAGGATAAATAGGCAAAGTCTTTTCCCTGGGGTGGGGAAGTCCAGAACTAGAGGATATAGGTTTAGGGTGAGAGGGGAAAGATATAAAAGAGACCTAAAGGGCAACTTTGTCACTCAGAGGGTGGTACGTGTATGGAATGAGCTGCCAGAGGATGTGGTGGAGGCTGGTACAATTTCAACATTTAAGAGGCATTTGGATGGGTATATGAATAGGAAGGGTTTGGATGGATATGGGCTGGGTGCTGGCAGGTGGGACTAGATTGGGTTGGGATATCTGGGGCATGGACGGGTTGGACCGAAGGGTCATTTCCATGCTGTACATCTCTATGACTCTAAGACTCTAAATGCACCGGCCAGTTGTCTTAAACTGATCTAGTCCCATTTGCTAGCATAAGGCCCATATCTCTCTAAATCCTTCCTATTCAAAAACCTATCCAGATGCATTTTAAATGTTGTAATTGTACCAGCCTTGACCATCTCCTCTGGCAGCTTGTTCCATACGTGCAACCCTCTCTCTCTCTGCTTGAAACATTTTTCCCTTAGGTCCCTTTTAAATATTTCCCCTCTCACCAATATCTCTACCTTTGAACTCTCCTACCCAGGAAAAAGACCTTTGACTGAGATGACTGACTCCAACTTCCATTGATATCTTGCTCTATTTTTCCCATTGATTTCCATTTACTCCAGTTTGGCTGGGTCTCCATGTTGCCATACTGTAAGATTTTATTCCTACTTTCCCTAGACTATTGGGTTTACTTTGGCGATCAATAACCCAAGGCAATACTAACAATGGGATATACCCAATGTTCTTCATTAAAGCAAAGTACTTTACCAAATACTGCAAAAAAATCTTAGTAACACACTGCTTATATTTACAAGTGAACCAGGTTACATGGACTTGTCCAAGGATCAGACTGAAACAGGAGATCAGCCTGCTCCATCCCCATTTCTAGCCACTGACTAAATGATCTTCTGAGAGCTACCTGATTATACTCTGAGGCAAACTCTCTTATATGCTGTTCCATACAGAGAAGTTGTGCATCCAAAGCTTTACACTGTCCAGTCTCAGCAAACGATCAGTTTGACCACTGGCAGGAATCAGAAATGTGTCACGTTTTCCATGGCTGGTTTGATTGATTTACTTGTTTGTTTTCCCAGGAAGGAGGCTTACCTCTTACATTTGACAGGCTGTTGTCACCTTTATGTCATCAAATGCACAGCACAATCCTGTGATCAAGTCAGGTAAGGCAAGATCGCCATAGTCTTAACAGACTATCGGGCTGCTCTCTCATTAAAGACTGGTGGTGTTTTAACCTGAGGTTCAGGTGAAGGGAGAGGTTGAAAGGAAAGTCCTTCATTGTAACTTCAGCCATGCAGGAATTAAATCCATGCTGTTGGTGTCACTGTATGCCAGCCAACTCTTCTTTAATTTCAAAAATATGCTTGAGTCATAAAAATATCTTTATATGCACACATAGTCACTAAAGCAGTTCAGTTCTGTACAGTAGCATATGAAGAAACAAACAAACATTGGAGTCCAACTGAGCTTGTGACCAAGTAGTTGATAAGTAGTCCATATTATCACTGTTTATTCAACCAAGATTTCGGCCTTTCAGAGTCACTCTGATAGTTCAGTCCATTATTACTTAAACACACACATATTCTTTCAGACCAGTGACACATTAAAACCAATGACCTTTCTAATTATTAGGTCACCATGCAGCTTCATATGCTTTTTCTTCTCATTTCATTTCATTTTGTTTGAACAAACCTAGCTAATTTTAGGCCTTTATCTATGATACTGCCCTTGCGGGTTAATCTCTTTGGTCCATGATTGGTGTAGGCTATAATGAGGTCAGGAGGTGCATGACCCTGGTGAGTTTCATTGTGCAAGTTATGTTGTGTAAATGCTGCTTGATAGCATTGTCGATAACTTTACTGATGATCGAGAGCAGACTGATGGAGCAGTAATTGGTCTGGCTGGATTTATCTTCCTTTTTGTGCACAGGACCTGACTGGGCAATTTTCCACATTGCTGGCTAAGTGCCAGTGCTGTAGCTGAACTGAAACAACTTGGCTAGGGGCATGGCTAATTCTGGAGATCAAATCCTCAGTACAATGGCAGGAGTATCATCAGGACTCATAACCTTTGCACTATCTGTTGACTTCAGTCTTTTCAAAATATTATGTGAATTGAATGAACTGAATCTATGATACAGGGGATCAGGAAGAGGCCAAAAGTGGATCACCCATTTGGTACTACTAGCTGAAGATGTTTGCAAATGCTTAAGCTTTGGCTTTTGCATGTTTGTGCTGGGCTCCCCCATCAGTGACAATCAGGACATTTGTGGAGACTTTTCTTCCTGTTTTTTGATTAATTGTCGACCACAACTCATGATTTGATGTGGCAGGACAGAAGAACCTAGATTGAATCCATTATTTCTGGGGTCGCTTTGTCCACTCAGTTGTAAACTGATTCTGTTGTTTGCACACGTGCATTCCTGTGCTGCAACTGCATCAAGTAGACATCTCATTTTTAGGTATGCCTGCTGCTGCTCCTGACCAGCTCTCCTGTACACTACGTTGGACCAGGGTTGATCCCTGGCTTGATGGTAATGGCAGAGTATGCCATAGATCAGTTTTAAGTTAACAGTTGTAGTTGAATAAAACTCTGCTGCTGAGAGTAGCATCTTCTGAATATGTAGTCCTAATTGCCTATTTTTGTTTTGGAAATCTATCCTATTTAACATGATGATGGTGCCACACAACACAATGGCATGTATCCTCAATGTAAAGATAGAGCTTCATCTCCACAAAGCCACGAGGCCTTTCAGAAATATGAAGTGGAGTAGGCCATTCGGCCCTATCAAGCCTCCTCCACCATTCAATAGGATCATGGCTTATCCAAGATTCCTCATGTCCACTGTCCTGTGTTTTCCCAGTAACCTGTGATTGCTCTCATGAACGATAAAGTACCAAGTCTTAAATATACACAAGGACGATGCCCCACAGCTTTCTTTGAGAAGAAGTTCCAAAGAATCAGAAGCCTCTGAGAGAAGAAATTCCATCTCATCTCAGTCTTAAATTGATGTCCCTTAATTCTAGACTATGCACTCTGGTGCTAAGCTCTCCCATGAGGGGAAACATCCTCTCAGCATTTATCTTGACAAATCCCTTACTTACAGTGTGGAAATAGGCCCTTTGGCCCAACAAGTCCACACCTACCCTCCGAAGAGCAACCCACCCAGACCCATTCCCCTTCATTGAACGCTACAGGCAATTTCGCATGGCCAATTCACCTAACCTGCACATCTTTGGACTGTGGGAAGAAACCAGAGCACCCAGAGGAAACCCATGAAGAAACGGGGAGTATGTGCAAACTCCACACAGACAGTCGCCCGAGGAATTGAAGCCGGGTCTCTGGCGCTGTGAGGCAACAGTGCTAACCACTGTGCCCAGTTTTTTTTAAGGCGGTTTGGCTCATCCTACCCACTCCTCCTGTTATTAGTTGGTGAAAGTTCTTTTGTTTTTAGTTTGCCCTTGGCTGTGGGCTATTTTCCTGAACTACACACTTTGACACAAATTGTAACACATTGACAATTAAGAATCCTTTCAGCTCTCATTTTTCTCAATTCTGGTGAGTAAAGTCCAGACCTGTTTAGTCTATGCTCATAAAAGAATCCCTCCACAAGGACTAAGCGGTGGTCACTTCTACTGATACTATCATGGACGGATCTGCTCTGAAAAGATTCACAAGGGCAAGACCAAATATGGATTTCCCTCTTGTTATAAGGGTCCTGCCGGAAACATCGACTTTCCTGCTCCTTGGAAGCTGCCTGACCTGCTGTGCTTTTCCCAGAGCCACATATTACTGATTCACTCTCCAATGGGCAGCAAAACACTGCAGATGCTGCAAATCTGAAATAAAAACAGAAATTGCCTTTGTCTGTGAAGTGAGAGGGGCTGGACAATAGTGGTTTTTATGCTGTTGCCGAGAGGGGAGGTATAAGGAAGAGTAAAGTTTCATCCCTCCCTTTCCAGGTGTTAAGAAAGGCAAGCTCCAAACTCTCACAGGTACCAACACCCTCTGGATTCCCTGTGCTCCTTTACCCTCTGCCTCTATCCCATCTTCTAATCTTACCCTGTGTGGGGTTCCACTTGCTCCTCCCCACCCCCCACCCCTCCGCCCCCGCCCTGTCAACATCTTCCAACCCCTTTCTGTTCAAACAACAGTCATACTAGACTTGAAACATGAACTCTGTTTCTCTCTCCGCAGATGCGACCAAACCTGATGAGTTTCTCCAACACTTTCTGTTTTTATTGGGCTCTGAACCTATTTGCCAACTATTCTGGAGTGACAGAGAAGGAATAAGAGAGGGCCCTGACAGTGTCGATATTATAGCTCTAACATCCTGCTTTGTGAGACTGAGAGGGAGCTGTCAAATTGATGGAAGCTTTTGAGCATAATGTGGAAAAGGAAATAGAATTATAAAATTTGTAATTTTTCTGCAAGTTTCAAAGCAAAGTATTAGCATTTGGGGATATTAGTTACACTAATATAAATCAGGAATGAACATAGTACAGAGCTTTGGGGAAGAAAAGAGTTTTGAAGATTTGACAAGATGATCTTGCAAATCTGCCCAGTTCACAAAAGAAGGAAAACATTTTGGATCTGGTTTTGAGAAATGAAGTCGAGCAAGTGATACATTGTTCCAGGAGGAGATCATCGAGCTCAGGATCTCACCGATGAGGCTGTGCCTGATGATGTTTAACTGAGCCAGAGAATAACGTTTGAGGTAACATCAAGCTGCTGATTAATATTCGAGTTCAAACACAGAATGTTACTGTCACACAGTGGCTCCTGTGGAAAATACAGCTACAAAGATATTGCAACTTCAATCATTGAACTTCGATGTGCAGATGAAGTTTCTTGCATGCTCACGCAGAAAGGGTCATTATCACCTTCTCCCAAAGATGTGAGAAAATACGCCTTTCACTAAAAATGCAGAACAGCTCCCTCAGTACAATGGTCACTCAAACATCACATAAGAGCAAAGACAAGACCAAAGAAAGTGTCTGCCTACGTCAGATTATCCAAAGGTAAAGCATCACAACTATTTAAAGAACAGATTTCACACGATTACTGTGTAGCAACAGCACAAAAGGTGTTTGCCAGACAGGGATGCTGCTGTCAATCCACACTGATGGTTTGCCTATTGTCATGGACCAGGCCAAACTCCTTCAAAATATATTAAGATGATAGTCTAGGCCCTAATTTTTCTCTTATTTTAAATGTAACTGTAAAGTGTTGTGTTCCAGATGCAATTCAATTTGTCAGGCTTTAAACAAAACATACTTTATTCAGGCACTATAATTAAAATACAGACAAAATAAAAAGAAAAGCTTTAACTTAACTGAAACTCTATTGAAATGATTAGTAAAGTAATATGTATATTAACTACTACTAATTAACTGCTCCAATATAGTCACATCCCATAAACACACCTTTGGCAAATGCAAATTCGGTAAAATAGATTGTCTCACATGCAATTCTAGCAGCAGGAAGAGAACCCCAGCTTTTTGCTGTAACAGAGGGAGGGATAAAAGATTCCACATCCAGCTTTAAGACCTCAGCACCTGCTACTGAAGGTTAACTTTTTTAAAAAATCTTGACTCTGGGGGAGCTTGACCTACCCATTCAGGCTGCTTCTCATGTTCCAAATGAAAACAAAACCCAAGGCCTCACAAGCTGTTTAATTAGGCAGGAAAGTCAAGGTAACAAGATGGGGTTGAAGTTGGATGTTAGGCTTCATGAAAAGGATAGTGATGATAACTTCTGTAGAGTCCACTCAATCCGAAAAATTTTAGCACTTCCTACTTCAAGGATGGTCTTGGAAATTCCTTGATGGCCTTCATCTTAGAGTAAAAGAGCATTATAATCTAACCCTTCAATCCAATTCATCCATGCCAACCAGATATCTTACTTTAATCTTGTCCCATTTGACAGCACTTGGCCCATATCCCTCTAAACATTTCCTATTTATGCACCTATCCAAATTTCCTTTAAATTTTGTACTTGTACCAGCCTCCACCACTTCCTTTGGCAGCTCATTCCATACACACATCATCCTCTGCATGAAAACGTTGCTCCTTAGGTCCCTTTTAAATCTTTTCCCTCTCACCGTAAACCAATGCCCTCCAGATTTGGACTCCACCACCTCAGGGAAAAGATCGAGTCTATTTACCGTATCCATGTCTCTCATGATTTTGCAAAACCTCTACAACATCGCCCCTCAGCCTTCGACACACCAGGGAAAATAGCGTCAGCATATTCAATCTCTCCCTATATCTCAAACCCTCCAAACCTGGCAATATCCTCATAAATCTTTTCTGAATCCTTTCAAGTTTCACAACATTCTTCCTACAGGAGGGTAATCAGAATTGCATGCAATATTCCAAAAGTGACCAAATCAATGTCTTGTACAGCCAGATTATGATCTCCCAACTACTGTATTCAATTCACTGACCAAAAAAAGCAAGCATATCAAATGCCTTCTTCACTATCCTATCTACATACAACTGCACTTTCAAGGAACTATGAACCTGAACTCCTCGGTGTCTTTGTCAGTAACACACTCCAGGGTCTTACATTAAGCATATAAGTCCTGCCCTGATTTGCCTTTCCAAAATGCAGCACCTCAGATTTATCAAAATTAAACTCCTCAGCCCATTGGCTCATCTGATCAAGATCCCATTGTATCCTGAGGTAGCCTTCTCCACTACACCACCAATTTTGGTGTCATCTACAAACTTATGAACAAAACCTCTAATGTTCACATCCAAACCATCCAAAGAAATGACAAAAAGCATTGGACCCAGCACCGACCCTTGTGGCACACCACTGGTCACAGGCCTCCATCAGGAATCATGAATTTCCTGCTCCTCCGATGCTGCCACACCTGCTGTGCTTTCCCAACACCACACTCTCGATAAAAACCCACCTATTTTACTCGTCGTTTTGGTAAGGAAATTTGCCATCCTTACCTGGTCTGACCCACATGTTACTCCACAACAACGTTCCTGATTCTGGATCAGTGGTGCTAGAAGAGCACAGCAATTCAGGCAGCATCCGAGGACAGGCAAAATCGACGTTTCGGGCAAAAGCCCTTCATCAGGAATAAAGGCAGAGAGCCTGAAACATGGAGAGATAAGCTAGAGGAGGGTGGGGGTGGGAGAGAGTGGCATAGAGTACAATAGGTCAGTGGGGAAGGAGATGAAGGTGATAGGTCAGGGAGGAGAGGGTGGAGTGGATAGGTGGAAAACGAGCTGGGCAGGTCGGACAAGTCCGGACAGGTCAGGGATCGAGTTGCTGGAGGTTAGAAGCGAGGATGAGGTGGGGGAAGGGGAAATGAGGAAACTGTTAAAATCCACATTGATGCCCTGGGGTTGAAGTGTTCCGAGGCAGAAGATGAGGCGTTCTTCCTCCAGGCATCTGGTG